>NW_020653854.1:23038627-23051880 GCF_003589595.1 Hyposmocoma kahamanoa
CGTGGTAGTAACCCGTTTAGCTCATGGAGGTAGTCTCGATCTCTGATATTTCAAATAAAAAAAAAATATCGTAAATGGTATTTACAAAGAGCAACCCCTAGAGTTTCTTGTTCATTCTTCTCAGGGGAATCTGCCTTACGAATGAGCGGTAGAGTTTAACTATTGTGACTATTTCAAGTGTAATAATAATGCTTACCTATGAAATAAAGATTATTTTGAATTTGAATTTGAATGAGATTCGGGTATCTTTAGGCATAAGCATGAGCCAAACACAATCAATACTACACAAACATTTGGGTGTGAAAAAGCTGTGCTCTCGGTGGATCCCACACAATTTGATTGAGGCTCAAAAAACGGATCGCGTCACTTGGTGCAATGCCATGCTTACCAGATTCAATGAAGGGGCGTCAAATTTGGTGTGGGACATAGTAACGGGTGACGAAATATGGATTTATAGTTACGATCCCAAAACAAAGCAGCAATCGAGCGTATGGGTCTTTCGAGATGAGCCGAAACCAATCAAAGTGGTGCGCGTGCAAAGTGCCTCTAAGCCGATGATTGCTTCTTTTTTTAATAAAACTGGACACATGGCTACTGTTGCTTTGGAGAATCATTGTACCGTGAATAATGATTGGTACACAAACATTTGTTTGCAGCTATTGACGAACTCCGTAAAAATAACCGTAAGCGCCGTATCATCTTGAACCACGATAATGCCAGTTCTCACACGGCCAGACAGACAAAGAGTTTTTGAAGGTGAACAACATTGACCTTATGAGCCATCCCGCGTACAGTCCCGACCGAGTAGCTTTTATTTATTTCCAAAAATTAAGAACCAGCTACGCGGTCAACGATTTTCATCACCTGAAGAGGCTGTCAGAGTATGAAAAATATGTTTTATAGATTGTCACGGAGGATTGGCATAAATGTTTTCAAAATTGGTTCATTCGTATGAAAAAGTGTATTAACGATAACGGAGAATATTTTGAGAAACAATAAATTCATTTCTGACCATTTATAGTATTTTTTTCATATTCATATCGGAAACTTATAGTGCGCCACACGAATGAACGGCTCGCCACTGTAACAGATAATCTTGGTATAGTAAAGCCACATGTGGTCATATGACAAAAGTGCTTTTGTCACATGAATGTCATAAAAATAACACGAACTATAGGTATTTAAGCATATAAATTTTAATTTTAACTTTCAAATCGAGTTTTTAGGTTTTCGCGATTGTTACTCATAGGAAATTTAACTATTTTTCCGGATTTATATCGCGTATATTTGTTTTTTCAAACAAACCGACGTTTCGGGCCCTGTACAGGTCCCATGGTCATGGTTGACTGAGGTGGTACAGTTATCAACCAGTTATGTCTAATATTAATGCAAACAACCCTATTTTTTCACTATAGTTACAAAAGTTATTAATTAAATACCGTATTTTTAATTTTACTAAGAAATATTGCAATTTACGCTTACGTTTTACAAATTATTTAACTTTAAGTTTCACATATTTCATACATTTCACATACACACAAATTTGGAAAGTTTAAATAAATTTAAAAGCAAATACGTTATTTTTTCAAATTATTTGGTCTGAAAAAACAATGTTTCTTTTTGAGCTTTGCCCTTTGCTAATAGAACGCATTTCGTTTTCGATTTTTGTCAAATAACCTATTTGTTTAGTCAAAACGAAACGTTATAATTCGTCTGTCCTTTACAAACAGTCTCCTCTGTCACTGTTTAAAGTGCTCTTTGTATGAATACACATTGCCTAATGAGATGTCGCGAACAAACTGTTTATAAAGTTGTTTAGGCTTGTCAGTTTTGTATAAACTAAAGTTGAGAGCGTACCAATATTAAAGTTTGTAGAATTTGTGAAGGAAATGAAGAACATTTACAATAATTTTCAAATGTGATGATTTCAAGTGCAAATTACGACATCAGAAGGCTTGGGGTAGCTTCTCAAGTCCCGCAAGCCGCGCGTTGTAAATTAATATAAACAAAATAAGGACAGGCGGAGGAACTTTGACACAGATCCGACGTTGACATTGACCAAGCAGCGCTGCTAACTGGCGGAGCAGCAGGCAGCGCGGCGTGTCGTTAAGCCGCTGGGCATTTTGCATATTTTGAGACGACTGTGAATTTAATAACTAATAGAGCTCCTGTTGAAAACCAAAATTTAGCAGGTTCTCTGCAGTACTTAAAGAGAAATATCTCCATATAAAAATTATGTACAAATTTGGATACTTTATTCTTAAATAATTCGTTTTCGACTTATATTTTAGTCTGTTTTCAGTATTTTATATGATCGGTTAAGTATCTAGTACAAATAAACCTGTTAAACTTTGGTTTTAAACTGCAACCCCTGTACCTAGTTATTAAATTTACATTTATCCCAAAATTTGAAAACTGCCTAGCGATTTAACGGCAAACTGTGCCGCCTTGCACCCCGTCAGTTGCCATCGGGCGCTTGTCGACGTCTGATCTGAGTAAAATTGTCTCCGCCTGTTTTTATTTTAATCATATATTTACACGCGCGGATAGCTGACATTGCACATCTCAAAAAGAAGACTAGCTTTGAAATCGCCTGAAAAATAAGATATGCCAATACTAAGAGTAGTAATACGAGGGTGTACACTCAATATTTTAATACATTTTGGAAGAGGAATTCTGAAGTTTGCCTAATGAAACCCAAACAGCGTTTCGTGAAACTACTGCAATTAAGTAATTTGTTTCACTCCCCTGACACCATTCTTAGGTTTTAAGCTTTTAACACGCTTTTCACAGCTCGACGTAAATTTTCCTGGTTTCGGATTCAAATATTAAATTTATTTGTTTATCAAAAAGTAAAACCAACAGCTTAAAACTAAATTAAATAATTATAATATCAACTGAGAACCAATTACAGACAGAAATACAATAAGGAACGTGATTGTGCAAATTTAACTAACGTATTACATAAAAATAAAAGATCACAGCCATAGCAAGTCTATGTATGAGTCAAAGAACTGCTCACTCAGTGTTCTTGCCGATCACTCGAATTGGAAAGAACCAAATCAAAAGTTTTAAATATAATGTTAAAATTATTGCTTGCAAGCCACGTAAATTCGTTTTGCCTGTAATTAGGTAAGAGTGCTGGTAAAAATGTAGGCACAAGGGATTTATCAAGTAATATCTCAGGGTGCAGTCGCAGTAATCAGATTCTCTGAGTGGTACTGCAACTGTTATGGACTGGTGTGTCGCTTACTATCAGGCGCACGAATTGTACGGGCCGGCGGCAGATACAAAAGTGAATTGTTTCTCAGGGACTAAGAGTGCGACACACGCGCGACTGAATCGATGCAAACGCGCGACTGCATCGCTACTTAAAACCGTGCGCGTGTGTAACCGCTCTTTGAGGGAACTCAGTGATATTTGTGATAGCAATTCCGGACAGTCTATTGAGACTGACGTTTTTTTAATAAAACATTAAGGTCACTAATATTACATTTTAAATCACTTCAATATTATATTTCAAATTTAGTTCTTAATTCAAGAGACGGGAGGAATAAATTTGTACTCTCTTGATCTTTTTATTATTGAACGACCGATTAATAAATCATCGGCTTCTTATGGATCGTCGTCTCGATTCCGAAGACTTACTCTTCGGAATTGTAGGATAAGGAGATTTGTCCTTCGCGATATGAAAGGATTTATTGAAAGCTGTTCATATTGATAGATAGCAGGTATTCTCTTAATTTTTAACGGCCATTAAAAAAGGAAAAGGTTCTCAATTCGACAATTTTTTTCCGGGTAAGATACGTGAATATTCTGACATTTGTAAACCGATTTCGATTATTCTTTTTTTTGTTGGAAAGGTATCTCAGTGCAGTAATCATCCCACTAAAATTTGAAGAAAATGTTTCACCTCTAAGGGTGGCAAATTAGAAGATGACTCCGGTTTATTTAGTTTCACCCACTTTCTGTTAACCGATTTCTAAAGTAGGCAAATTGATGTAATTCTACTAGCTTTTGAGGTCAGTTTATTTTTATAAAAAAGTTATAAAATATCGCACAGTTAATACAATAGTGTATTAAATCGAAATGTGTATTTATTCAGAATCGATGAAAAACGAATTATCGCTTTCATTAATATTATTAAAATTTATATTTAAACCTACACTGTTAAAGTTTATTACAGACATCTAAACTGTTTTCTACTCGCCAAATATAGTGATAGGTATTTGCCTAAAGACTTACAAAAAGTTTTGTCTCTTTTTGTGTTAAGTAGATATCTTTTAATTGTTTCTTACAATATTCTAATGACGTTTTCATTTAACTGTAGAATCAAATTTTAAGTTCAGCATTAGTATAATCTCGAATTTCACGTATTTTGAGTTACAACACTATTGTAATAGTAGTGCGATATATGTACGGGTGCGGTAAGAAGATTATTCAAAAATCTCTCACTAGATGTCACTAGCGGCGACGAATGCCGAAAGCCAGTACAAAGATTTATAACAAAAACACTGGAGAATTTCGACGGCTCGGTATCTGGATCAGTAGCTTAGTCGGTAAAGAGCAATGCTACGGTGCAGCATAGATGTGTGTGTGTGTGAGTGGCTGCAAGTCCCACTTATAACTCCCTTCTTTTTACGTCGGGGGCTTAAAACTAGTAGAGCAAACAGATTTTCCCAAGTCAAGTTCGTGAGATTTACAGCAAATCCTATCCATTAAACTTTGGCATCTTTTCGAACTTAGTTCAGTAAAACAGCTTACTGAAACTAACTATTTCATTCAAGTTAGTGCGTATTGTAATTAATGAAGTTAATCTATAATAAATCATGGCAAATTGAGTAAGGCCGGCCGGTTTTGGCTTGGCCTCGGGAGTTTTCTGGCATCCGGGGCATTTTTTATTGCGTATCGTTTTATTACATATTTGTTTTAGAGCATTTTTTCGTTAGCTAGCTTATTTTGTTGATTTATTGTTTCTGATGCGAAAATAATTGCTTTGCGCTTTTAAAAATGATTTAATCTTGATTTTTTAAATTATAGTCTTTATTGTTGGTTTACGGTTATAATTTAGCTCTAATTTAGTATAGTTCAGTCTTCCACCAGTCAGAGTCCGTGTCATCCACCAGTCCGTGGTCATCACGAGTAGGCGTGTTGCTTATATTAAAAAAGTATATATTTCAGGGAACAAACGTATACATATGTAGCTGCATCTTTTATAATCCTAACTGGGAATTTGGGCCTGGTGAGTGTCACCTGGAATATCTCTCCTTTTCGAGGACTGTTCCCTTGAATTCCTACTACGCTCAGCAATTTATTAAATGATATTATTATCATAACTAACAACATAATGGACGTACTTTAGTTTTGACAAAAAGGAACTACTTGCGTCACAACATAGAACGTCACGTTTACTATTTAAGAACAATATAAAATATCAAATAAGATGCTACTCAAACGTTCTAATACCCCCTGATTGGTTAAAATATAAGCGGTATTTGGCCAATTAGGGTCACTTCTATTCCCCTTGATTTTTTTTGTTTTGAAGCCTTTGCTTGCCTTTCGTTTCACTTTATTGTTAACAAAATATACATTAATTTACTCGTAGAAAAAGTACTGTATGCAATTATTCTATAATTAGGTCTTAAAATGTCGTACATATTACTTAGGTGTTTAGGCCGAGGTGCTCGACTTTAAAAAACCTTCATTATGCAACGTTTGCGTAAAATATTATTTTGCTCGACATGTGTCGTACCAGTGGTTCTTAAGGCTGCCTTTCCACCAGAGATGTGCGAGGTAGCGAGGCGGTGCGAGAATGTGTAGCAGCGCTGTCAAACGGTGTGATATTTTCCACCAAAGCTGTGCGAGGTAGCTAGGCGGTGAGAAGATGCGAGACGGACTCATTTCAACTATGCGCGCGCAGGGTATGGTGGTGTGAGCTGTGGCACTTTGTTAGTGTCAGTTGGTGTCATACTTTCAATAGCTCTAGTTTCGTACACCGTTTTGCACACAATCCTTGCCCGCATCCCTCGCACACATCTCTTGCTATTTTGTATGTACAAAAAATTAGTTCCGCTAACCCTTTCCCACCGGAGCTGCGCTAAGCGAGACTAGGAAAATGAAGTAATCTTATTGGTCTTATTTTTTCCTCGCACACAGCCTTTGTTGCACATCTTTGGTGGAAAGGCAACCTAATCATGAGTATAATAAAAATGAATCAAAGGAAGATAGTTGCTCGCCGCCGCCTGAGCCCGCAGCCTTACTAAGTGATCGGGCTGTCAGACTTTTGGCGCGTAGTTTCCGTGGATTAACTGTCGCGGAGTCTAATGATTAAGGACCACGAACTGGTTCGAAACATGTCAAGCAAAAATTTGGTTTAAATACATGAATTATCTAATAACAATATCATAATAGAATAGCGTACTTATAAAGGTCGTTAAAAACCAAAAACAAAGAACTGCAACAAGCCCATACAAATATTCCTAAGGTCCGTTAGTTCATTTCACTGGGCGCAGTTGGCATAGCATCTGGCACAGTTTGCTGCAAGATGTTGGTTTGAATCCAGGCGGATCGAAGGAATTTTTTCTAAGTGTTCTATCTTTGTATTGATAAATATCATAATAGATATGCTAATATTTTTATACATATGTCATCATCGTAAGAATAACCATAACATGCTAACATAATGCCTATGTACATTATATTTAAAAAATAAGTATTAGTAAACATTTGTGTAGCGGGTAATATCGAACCTCTCACCCAAACATATTTACTAGTGGAACATATATTTTTACAGATCTATCGATGAAAACAAATATTGATATGTCATTGGTAAGTAAATTGAAAGTCAATATGATTTTCTTCTTGTCGTATAGATAGATTAACAATTAGGCAGCGTAGCTATTAGCTGCCATGCTGAAGTGTAGAACATGTTTGCCATCGTCGCGAAAGAATTTGCCAACCCGCGTAAGATTGTTGCCAGAGGTACACGGAAAACCAATAGTAAGTCATTGCGGGGAATCTCAATTAATATGATTGAATAGGAAGGAAAGTATTGCAAATTTTATTTATTTACAATATCACATAATGATCTAGAATAGCTTCTATGACGGATTCAGGTTAAGATTTTACTAAAAAGGTAACCGTGCTCAACAGTGACACGTGATTTGTTACGGAACAGCCTGTACATGCAAAGACTAGGGCACTGCCACTGCGCCCGCCACCCTAATACATAAATTCGACAAGTACCGTGTACCTGTAGTTCCACCAACACCGTTACCCATCAAAACCAGAACGTACTAATTAATAGTCACGCTGCTGCCTGGCGGCAGACATATTGTGGCAGTACTTCCCTGGACGATCTCTTTCAAAAAGAGCTCTTTTGCCATGTACCTGGGGTATTAAATATTTGTTGAAAATTATTGACTTACAAATAAATGGACGACGGGTCTAATACACAAACCACAAAAAAAAATGTCCCAAGTCAACCTATTTAAACGTAGTGACACGTAAAGGAATATGAAAAAGCTAAAACGTTGAATTGAAATTGTAATGTCATCGCAGTACTGTCTAATTTTGCTTGCTTCGCTGTCAGTCGAACAAACGAAGACTAAAGCGTGAATGACGCTCTGTATACGATTTTAACGCCCTATAAGTTCGGACACTTTTTAGCGCGGACCCGACGTCCATAAAATTGTAAGTCAATGTTGAAAATTATTTTCGTAAGTTGGTGTAGTGTATTCAAGTACACAATAGTAAGCTTAGATTTGCCATGACTTGTTAGGTTGTTATCATAAATTAAAATCAATTCGAAATATTGTGTTTGACCGTTCACGCAAAACAGCTCGTTATACTATACCACGTCTATTGTTTTATTTATTGAGTTTACGTATTCGTAAACTGTCTTTTTTATCTGTTTAGTTAAACCATACTGTCAGTTAGAATAATGGCTTATAAGCGGAATTTATAAGCGAAATTTATTATATAATTCACCAAGAGTTTTTCGGTGAAGGTTTCGTGATAAAACGGACATGTCGAAGAAGGTCCACAGCCCTCGGAAAATGTGTCAAGCCCCCAACTCGCATAAGGCTAGCGACGCCTAAACTCTCGCCTATAAGGAGACTCGTGCCCAGCAGTGGGACGTACAAATGGGTTGATGATGATGGGGATGTTAGTCGTCAGAATTTTAATTTTTCTGTTTAGGTGACAAAACATAACCTAAATTTGATGTTTTTCTGTCTCTACAGAATATCAGCATCGATAATTTAATGTACACCATCTAAACAAATGCTGAAGAAAGACCATTTCGGATCACAATATTTAAATGTTTAGCTTCATTTCATATTTTTTGTGAAACAATGGAAGTTTTTAATACAAATATTTCTGTTTCCTTCCCTGTAATTACAGATACGATTGAAATAAAACAATCGAATGCGAAGAAAACGAGTTTATTTAGGATAAAATCAATTAGAGTGTGATGGTTTAATCTGTTTTTTCCCATTTACGTTATTATTTGACCTAAAATGTTAGCAAAAGTAGGTGAAGAACAGTTGCTACGAAGTTGGCTACGCGTTTAATGCTACGCGTTGTAGCAGTCTGTAGAGAATATTTGAAAAACAAATTTACGGCAAGACGAAGGCTCCCTAAGGGTCGTATTCCAGAACTCTACTCAATACTCAAGTCAGGACTTGAGTATTGCAGTGAGCACTGAAAATCATACACAAGTCCTTGCCATTAGGGTCGTATTTCCAGTGCTTGTGTTGCCAGTGCAATCCTGACTTGAGCATTGAATAGAGTTCTATAATACGACCCTAAGTGTGGTCTACCGACCTTATAAGGGCGCGTTCAAATTAGCCGCTGTTAGAAGCGCTGCAGCAGCGCAGCGGCCGCGCGACATATTTTTAGTGATGTTTTATCTATCGACTCAGTTACGCTATCGATTGCAAAAGCACATTGTAATTTAACCATTAAATAGTTACAAAACTCGATTTATGAAAAATATTTGTAAATAGTTTACGCCTTGCTTACGTTTTGTTTGTTGTTTTACCACTATTTCGTTTTAACACTATTCTTCATATTTGTATTCAGAACGAAAAGATATATAGTTAGGGGGGTCAGAGTTCTTAGGGCACACACTTCACGTATAGGTATTAAAAAATGACTCACCTGCTATGTTTTTTCAGTAGTAGTTTTAGTTGAATTTTTATTGAATTGATATTCAATTATTTTTATGTGAAATTTTCCCACTACTTTGTTAGAATTATTAATACAAAGATTGAAGAAGAAAGTGTAGTTTTAGTTTCAAAATTGCCAATCAATTTTACACATACATTTTCCCCCATGCCTTTTTTTTATCCAGTCGATTGGAATAACTGGTGGAATTGCTGTCCCATATTGCAGGGCGTTGTTTTACATTCTCCATAAATTTTTCTCTGCAACTGTTATGGACAGGTATGTCCCTTACCACCAAGGAACAGATTACTTATTAATTACTTCGTAACAGATACATCACTCTCATGCAAAATCGAAAATATCTACGCTGTAATACTATAACTGCCTCTGTGGCCAAACGGTTAACATGCCACGCACAGGTCCCGGTTTCGCCTACATTTATTTTTCTCGTGAGTTTGGGTGTAATTTGTAGTTTTCTATGTGTGTGTCCAATGCACCCGCGATACAGGGTTTCCCTAGGGCGGGGTTACGAGTGTCTACGCGTTATTATCATTATTATTATTATTAATAGGCTACTAAATCTGACTAATGACACCAGGCGCTCACCACGAGGAATAAGGAACCTAAGCACGTGCTCAGAGAGGTAAAAATAATGTTACCCGCCATGCGCAGTCGTGCGGAACTGAATGCTAGGGTCGTACAAGGATTGTAATGTAAATAAAAGATTTATCTGTGCGTAGGCACTTATTGCGTAACCTCGAGCGAGTGACGACTTGGCAGTTCCGTTACCTGGTGTCACAAAAAGAAACATGACTTTCTTAAGCACTTTCTTTTTAAATGGTTAACTATTTTTATCAAACCGCGGTTCTCAAATGTTATAATTTTTTACAGAAAGCAACAAAAAAGCTTGTTCTTTCTTCTTAAAGCTTCGTTAAATTGTACGAAATTTGCTAACAAACCAATTCTGACTTACGTAAAATTGGTCTTTTCCGTTGTTGATCTACAGACGCAATTAAGTGATGTCAAGGACATTCCGGAACGATGTTGCGAGTTGGATTTTCGGTTACAGAAAATTAGAAAACGGAGTAACAAATTCTAAATTGGTGGTTTTGTGTATACAGGTGCTATCAACGGGTATTTTCATTCCATTGGATTGATTTCGATATTGCGTTAATCGAAAGTATCGACTTTATATTGATTCTGCTAATCATTGTCGAATTCATACCCTTGGTATAATAACGCCACATTGTGATTGGTGACGCTATAATAAGAAAAAAACTATAAAACCCTCGACGGCACGTGGAGAGCTGCGGGATAGTTGAGCTCGCAAAATAAAGGAAAAGGAAGCCGCGATACCACCAACCCTTAGATCTAGAACGTGGCAGGGTTCGTTTATACTGCGTCTCCTCTTTACATGCGGCCGACTACCAATAATGCCACATGAAAAACTTGCGTACACAGCTCAATGCTCAATGCATAAAAATTTGATGCATAAAAGATCGATGCGGATGTGAATTTTTCCAGGTTGAATGTTGTAACAGTCACATACACTATTTTTAAAGTCACTGGCGGTTTATGGAGCATTGGCGTAGTACGGATTAGGATGGGAAATGAAAAGGAGATGCGAGCTCAGACATAAACTATCTGGCGTTACCATTGATCTGTTCGTCCAGAGACGTACTGCCACCTTACCTATTTCTGCAGCCAAGCAGTAATGTAAGCATTACTGCGTTCCGGTTTGGAAGGGCAAGGGTGCTGGTGAAATTACAGGCACATGAGACTTGTCAATTTACGTCTTAGGGTGACGGGCGCAGTGGCAGTGTCTCTGAGATCTTTGCGATTGACAGTTCTGCGTGGCACTGCAACTGTCATGGATAACGATGCGCACACTTCTACGTCCCGTCGTTTGATTTAGTAAAAAAGTTAGGAAGAAAGATACACATTGGCGGTCAGAAAATAGGCTTCGAAAAAGACGATTTTAATCATTGACTTACAAATAAATGGACGACGGGTCTAATACAAAAACCACGAAAAAAATGTCCCAAGTCAACCTATTTAAACGTAGTGACATGTGAAGGAATATGAAAAAGCTTAAACGTTGAATTCAAATTGTAATGTCATCGCAGTACTGTCTAATTTTGCTTGCTTCGCTGTCACTCGAACAAACGAAGACTAAAGCGTGAATGACGCTCTGTATACGATTTTAACGCCCTATAAGTTCGGACACTTTTTAGCGCGGACCCGACGTCCATATAATTGTAAGTCAATGATTTTAATTATCAAAATAGACGTTTATTATAAGAGATGTTACAAGACTAATTATACATAAAATGAAATTACAGTTCAGTAAATGCACATAAGCAATGTTACTAGGTTGCCTGTGTAACCGTGAAATCTACATACGATGTCAGCTATATCCATGCCTTATGGCTTGGTGACTAGAAATATTAAAATATTTTAATATGCAACCGGCTCTATTTTATAAAAAAGAAAACTTCTAAATTTAAATTTACTCACAAAGCACGCTTATAGTGGCAGCTGAAAGCATTTCACTTATAAAGTGCCGGGATAGTTTATTTAAAAAGCAGGCCGTAGACGCCTGTGTCGAAAGCCTTTTGGGAGGCGACGTGGACTTTTAGCTTATTATTTTTATGACGTGACTTAATAGGTTACGTTCGACACGGGCCTTTATAGTCTCTGTTATTAAGCTGTCATGTCTTTTGGGACGTAACAGTTTCAGAGTTAAGAGTCTGTACCACCTCTGCTTTAATTCAAAATTCTCCCGTACTAATAGAAAGAAAAGAAAGAAAGAAAATACATTTATTTGTTTACCACAATGACACCACAAAAGACAAAAGAGAAAACGGAACAAAACAGAACTAAAAACACGATCAAAACGTTCAACGTAAAACATAAATAAATAATTACGAAACAAAAACACAAACAAACACAAAATAAAAATGTATATACAAAAATTAGATAAAATTAAAACAGGAACTATTCACATAAATAATAAAAACAAGACTAAATATTGAGATACCTTGTGTGGTGCCAGCCGCGGTAACAAAAGGGTCACAAACTCAGTATTTGCTGTAATACGGTTAATACGGTTCGTTTTGCTTGTGTCGAGCGACAGGGACATTGGCTTTATTTCAGATTTTTTTTTAAACGAATTTAAAACCATTTGACAAACGTATATCGTATACTATATGTGTTTTATTTCATTCTTATTTAAAAAAAAATTGGTATATGTAAAGTAACTACGGAATACAGCGGTTTTCTTATAAACTTTCGAGGTACATTTGTGTTCTTTTTTCAATCGTGACAATTTTTAACCGACTTCAAAAAAGGAGGAGGTTCTCAATTCGACTGTATGTTTTTTATGTATGTTACGCGATAACTCCGGTATTTGCGAACCGATTTTCATGATTCTTTTTTTGTTGGAAAGGGGGTACTTCCATAGTGGTCCCATTTCATTTTGACGGAAATCGTCCACCTCAAAGGGTGGCTGTTCACGCACGAAGATTCATTTTTATAAATAGCGCCTAACTTTAATTTAGGAGCAATGACTTTTAGCAATTATGTAGTTGATTTTGCTATTTCATCAATTCAAGGCATTTTTCCCTCGATATACTTTGAGTAGTATCGTAGTGAGAACCTATTTTTATTATCTCCAGTATCAAGACCTGTATAGTGGCTAACTAGGGGATATTTCAATGAAACTTAGCAAATAGACGTAATACCACGTACTTTTGAGGTCGGTTTTTTTAGTACTCTGTACTGAGATTATTAGGAATCGTGTTTTCATACCATATAGCAATCAGTGTACATCCTCAACATATATTTATATATATATTTAATTGAAGTGATTGATTCAACAATTTCACTGTTATGCGAAATCAACTAAAGCCATTTGGGGTTGTATAGACGCTCCGGGGATTTTGTGGTTTTACTGCGACCGCTACGTGTTTGTTTGATAATTATTTCACTTTTATATTTTTGCGCTATTTCAAAACGGCAATGACCGTGACATCGAGTATATAACCAGAAATAGAGACGAAATAAGGGCCATATATTCCTGGTAA
>NW_020653854.1:23061880-23062201 GCF_003589595.1 Hyposmocoma kahamanoa
TTTTTTTGTAATATCAAGTGACTGAACGAACAAGTCATGCGCTTGGTAAGCTACACGCCAGTCCATAACAGTTGCAGCGTCACTCCCGAGCTTTAAATCGTAAAGATCTGAGGGGCACTGCCACTGCGCCCGTCACCCTGAGACATAAGTTGACAAGTCCCATGTGCCTGTAATTTCACCAGTACCCTTACCCTTCCAAACCGGAAGTAATGTTGACAGTACTACCCTGGACGAACTATAAATTTTTAAGTTTTTTCACATTCAAATTAAAATTTAAATATATTTATTCGTCAACATAGGTTACAGTAGATATATTGAAAT
>NW_020653854.1:23062211-23080642 GCF_003589595.1 Hyposmocoma kahamanoa
TGATATTGTGATAAAACTATTGTCTAGTTTATTATCAAATTCAGATTATAAGTACTATCATCTAATTTATTATGCGTCAACTAAAGTCTAATATTGATATAACGTTTCAATTTTGAGAAAAATGACAGTTTGTGTTGGATTCTGCATTCGGGACACGGCACCGTTGTCAGGTTTTAGGCATTTCGGATTGTATTTCCATTAGATCCGCAAGGTTTATTGGAAAGATTTTGTGCTCTCCAGTTAGCTTTCGAGCTATATTATACACTGTATTTTTTGTAGATTTTTCTTTTGACTAATAAGTGGTGTTTAATGCATGGACACAGAAAATTGCGAAATGAGAGCTTTGGAGAAATGCCCTTAAGATTATATATATATTTATCAAAAAATAGTGTTAACCTTAATTTGACATTCAAATTACGTGATCTATCTTCTTTTTTAAGTATTCCCTGTTGCCAAGGCTTAACATTTATAATGCCATTGATGACATCACCAAATAATTAACTAGCAAAATATTCAAAAAATCATAACAAGGTAAATAAATAAGCTACGAAAATGATAACATATTCAAATTAGTGTCTTATAACAGTCCATATTTTCGAAAAAATAACCTCACGTTGGATATGCTCCAACCGCAGCAGTGTCTCAGTGAAGCTACTTACAAAAATAAATGATATTTCAGCTCATTTGACAATAATAATTTCTCTATGAAGGCAAGCAATAGGAATATATGGCTAATTCCATTGGTAGGTAACCCTATTCAATATCAAGAAGCGTCACGAAGCATCAAGAACAAGGCAACGTTATTTGGTCAAGTATGTCCAAAATTGTTACGTCATTGTTAATACGTGACACGGGACGGAATTAGATTAATTCGCAATTTGTCCCCAACACAAGTTTGCAACGCGTCTGTGCACCCCAACTTAAACCGAAGCGGCGCGACCTTCGGACATTGTTGTCGAGAACCGTTTGTTACAATATTCTTGTAGCAAATGTGGCTGTATTCAATTAAAACTGTGGAATGTTTCACCTTTTTTGATGGGTAATGATTTAAATACTTTGCGTGTGGTAGTTCTCTTGCACTTAACAATTTAATCAGTTCTTATTTTGATCAGTCTAATTAGCAGTAGAGCTCCTTGTGAAAGAGTAGGTACGTCCAAGGAAGTACTGCCACCTTTCCTATTTCTGCCGCCAAGCAGTAATGTGAGCATTGATTCGTTCCGGTTTTGAAGGGTAACGATGCTGGTGAAATTATCAAGCACATGGGACTTTTCAACTTATGTCTCAGGGTAACAGGCGCAGTGGCAGTGCCCCTCAGACCTTTGTAATTAAAGGGTCTGAGTGGCACTAAAACTATTATGGACAGGTGAGTCGTTTCACATCAGAAGCACGATTAGTTCGTCCCGTCACTTGGTGCCATAAAAATAGAAGATAAGAGAATACTCGAGAATTCTCGCGATTGCTTTGAGGCTGAACTGCGTGTTCGGTTGTTTAGCCTAAATCTTTGCATGACAAGGATGGTGGACTTAGATATTTTTTTTATTTCGCTTATTCGTGAAGCAGGAGGAGAACAGAGATAGGAAAAGCAATATTTGGGTTCACAATTGATTGAAAGACGGCAGTTACCTTGCCCAACGCATTAGCATGGCCATACCAAAGGGAAAAGCTGCCAGCATCTTGGGCACCTTGCCGTGGGGACCCAATTTTATATATAATTTAATCCTAGTTATATAATTTATTCATATAAGTTAAACCTAGTTTTACTTTCTAGTATTTTACCTGTAAATTATGAAAATAAAATTTATTGAACAAACAAAATCTTTTTGGTTAATGTGAATCATCTTGCAAGAATTTATATTGCTGTAACAGTTTTGTGGACTCTTGACGTCGCAGAGCGCCTCTCTTGGCACTACTTCTTGCGGTTTCGCCAGACGCCGCCGCCGGCAGCTATAAGAATTCCCGAGAATGCACGAGAATTTCACGGAAGACTAGCGGCCTGTTTTTGGTTTATATTTAGTTGACGTTAAAGTTCATTTTGTTACAATTTTGGTAAAAAAACTCGCTTCCATTCCGTTCCGCAGCAGTGTAATTTAATGTAATTGAGCGTAAGTGTGGTGATTATATTTTCTCCTAAACTTATTTTTCATAAACGAAGTAGCTGCTTGCCTTCTGGCCACCGAAGGCTCTTTTAGTAAGTTCCGAACTAACTTTACTTAGTTAATTAGTTTTAATAAGTTAGGCCTTGTAAGTATTAAAAGAAAAATTAAAAGTTGCCAACTGTAACGATGAGCAAGCTGTTCGGCAAATGAGGGGAAAATTAAAAACAAACCACCTTCAGGAAAAAGTCGACTAAGTTAAACAATCGTCTTTATTATCTATTTTTATTGAATTGATATTCAATTATTTTTTGTGAAATTACTCCACTTGTTTGTTATAATTATTAATACAAAGGTCCGGAACCAGAGCTGGATTTAGCACCATGGGGGCACATTGTTAAGGGACGCACGCTAGATAAAATATTAATAAATAAAATATATAAAAAATCTTGGGTCTAAGAGCGCCCAAACTTCAAATACAGCCCTGTTCAGAACGTGCAAAACTAAACGGTCACATTGACACTGTCCTGCTCATTTGTAACGCAGATTCTCCTGAGAAGAATGAGCGAGTAACTCTAGGGGTTGCACTTTGTAATAAATTTGTTTATAATTATTTATCATTTACAATATTTATTTCAAACAACATAGATTGAGACAATCTGCAATCAAAACGGTCACTACCACAGTTTTTGTCACGAAACTGATTTTTTTTTTAATTTATTCAATATTTAAATAAAAATATGTAGAAATAATGTAATATGTATTGGTATAATAAAATCACATATTATCATAGGTCTAAATAGCTGTATGACAGTTATATCACATGAGGGTTATAAAAATAATACGAATGATGTGAAATAAATTACGTTTATGAGAATCGAACCCGGGACCTCATCAGCGCTCAAAATGCAAATTGTTGCGCAACCGAGGTCTTGAAAACTTTACCAATCAGGGGGTTCTACCAGGGATCTTCTTGTGTATGTTTCTCTCTTAATGGAGCGAGACTATAGAGTCTTGCAGTCTCTTTGGATATTTGTAAAGCCTTTGACAGAGACTGACACGCGAGCCTTTTAAGCAAGCTTTACTCTTAAGGGCTTCTCACTGACCTTTGCAATTGGATCTCGGATTTCTTGAGGGAATATTCGATGCGAGTGGTCTTAGAAGGCTTTTTTTTCCACTTCACTGGACATTGGCTATTAATATGGCAAATTTGTCCCTGTACATGGGCAATGCTACTCAACGCTCGTGACTCCGTCCACACCCGTATGTTGCGTAACCATGCACATCTCGAGTGCGTCGAGGCCTCGTCTTTTTTCTTCCATGATAACGATTGGCCATATATAATAGTGGAGTAGGCGGATTCTAAGTTACATGTAAAGTTTTAGGCAGCACAACATCTTTTTCATTTTCATGAAAGACGCTCGGGCGTTTATCTCCTGATCCGAGTCCCATGCTTCATTAAGCCAAGCACCGAGATATTGTACTGACGGACGCGCTCGAGATATTTACCATCCACTGATAAAGATGGATCTAAGTTAGAATTTCGGGGAACCACCATGAATTTAGTTTTTGATAAGGCTATTCTTCCGAATGTCGGATGATGGATGCGGAGTTTCTCAGGGTTCCGCACTGACCGCAACTCTCTTCCTGCTGCATATCAACGATATGTTAATTCCAGGTGCCTTCGGGTATGCTGATGACAGCACAGTTGTAGATAAGTACCTACTTGGCCAATGCAAGGGAGAAGAAATCCAGTCTTTAGTTTTTAGTTTTTAGTTTTTTGGATTTTATACTTGACTGAATGCGATCGGTACGTGTGGTAATTTCTTTGTCAATGACATTGTAAAAGCATGACGGATATACTTTAGAACGTAAATGACTTGAAGAAATAACACAAACGACTTGTCCAATATGCAAGTCACAAAACTGTGTTGATAACTTTCCACGGCGGATATAGGACATTTCCTAAACGTGAGTGACAGTCGGCTATGTCTATTGTGTATTTTGATTGACGACAACTGGTAGAACAGTGCATAATATTTATGTCTAAAAGTCCATGAGCTGAATTTAGTCCATGTTGTATTTGCTTTATATATTGTCTGTGCATTTGTAGCACATTGTAATTTTTATTTAAGAAATGTGGTTGTGCGGACGGCGGTGCATCGGGTGTAACAGTTCGATTTGGGAGCAGAGACGGGCTGTGGGTTAAAACCTAATCAACCCGCCCGGGTTTTAATCCGATTTTTACCTAAAATCGTGGGCAGAAACGGCGAATACGGAATTTGGTATAATTCCATATTTATTACAAGTTTCGATGTAAAAAAATAGTTTTTTTGCAAAAAATTAGGCAACTCACATAATATAATACCTACTTTGCAATCCTGTTGATTCTCACTACTAAGGCTGCACATTATGATTCGATTTTTATGAAAATCGAAGAAATGATTTTGCCCTCGATTTTGGTCATTAACGGGTTTTAACCCTTCGTAAACCCGGCGTTAAGAAAGTCAAAACCCGGATGCTTGCCCGTATCTGCTTGAAAACGTTTTTATTCCATCTGTATCTGTAGTATCTATATGTGTACCCTGTTGCACTTGGTATGCTGTCGACTGTTCGTTGCCGCGCGCAGCTTGCTTGCGCTACCATTTTGGTGTCGGCGGAATATCAGCGCAGCAAACTTGTTAAGTTAGCAGCATTGTACTAAGCCGAAATATTTTCAGTGCATTGATTGTAATTTGTAACCTTACTTTCTTGTTACAAATGTCACTAATACTATGATGTAATTTTTTTTATGATGTCAAGTGACGGGACGAACACATCGTGCGCCTGGTGGAAAGCGACACTCCTGTCCATAACAGTTGCAGTGCCACTCGGAGCTTTAAATTGCAAAGATCTGAGGGGCACTGACATTGCGCCTGTCACCCTGAAACATAACTTGACAGGTCCCATGTACTTGTAACTTTACCAGCACCCTTACCCTTCAAAATCGGAACACAGTAATGTTCATATTGTTGCTTGGCGGTAGAAATAGGTAAGAAGAGCTCTACTGTTACTAAAAAACTTTAAAAATACACATTTTGTATCATAATGGTTTTTGGTGAATACATTGTACTGGGTCTCGAATGAAATATCCTTGGCAATTGTGTTATAGATTTTAATAGCCTTTACAAAATGTCTTAAATTGTACATTTGTAATTCCGAGCTAGGTAGTGCCAGTCTATTTTTATGTCACGAACTAATTTCTTCAATTGACAATATGAGTGTTGATATCAAAGGGCTTTATTACCGTCATTCATTCCGGGTCCAAGGTAACAAGCTTTTATATAGCTTTATTATGTACCGTGTAAAAGATAAATATTATTGTGTACCACGGCATGACATTAAGTAATTTCATTTTCAATTTATCGAGTTCTCAGGTCTTTGCGATTGTTATACATTAGAAATAACACTATTTTGAACCCACTTCAAAAAAGGAGAAGGTTCTCAATTCGACTCTACGTTTTTTTTATGTACGTTAAGCGATAACTCCGGTATTTGTGCACCGATTTTCATGATTCTTTTTTTGTTGGAAAGAGGGTACCACCACAGTGGTCCCATTTAATTTTGAAGAAAATGATCCACCTCAAATAGTGGCTGTTCACACATGAAGGTTCATTTTTATAAATAGCGCCTAAATTTTATTATACGGAGCAATTATTTTAATGGTTGATTTTGCTATTCTCCAATTCAAGGCATTTTTCTCTCTCAATATACTTTGAGTAGTGAGAACTGATTTTTATTATCTCCTGTGTCAAGTTCCATATTGTAGCGAACTAGGGGATGATACCGGGTTTGCGCACTTTCGAGTAACCGATTTCAAAAAAACTTGGCAAATAAATGTGATTCCACGTACTTTTGAGGTCGGTTTTTTTAGTACTCTGTTCTGAGATTATTTTGGATTTAAATCATCATTTCGGGCTCTTTGCAAGCTTTATTGTCACGGCTCACTACCATGATAAGTCCTTATGTATTGCAACCGTCAAGCAGAAATATGGGCATTACTAATGTCCGGTTTGGAATAAAATATAAGTATTTTATTTATTTATTGAATTTTTTTTGTACAATACAATAAGGCTTTACGCCTAAAGTATTCTTTACCAATCAACTTCGGGCTAAACGAAAACAAACCTTATCTATTACTGCAGTCAAGCTGTAATGTGCCCATTACTGCGTGACGGTGTGACCACCTTTTTATGGCCTTTCTCCGGTTCCTGGCCACTCGTATTTAAATTTAAATTTTGAATTGTTCCATTCTTTTGCCTCACATTCTGATTTTGTTTCTTTCCATCGTCACTCCCTGCTCGATCGCGACAGCGGACGGAGCTGTTTAAATTCAATCGCGTCTAATTTTGATTCTTTTACCAAGATAAAATAGTTATAGTATAATCTAAACCATGTGTCAATTCTAATAAGTGTATAACAGTCTACAGCCTTATCATGTACCTATGAATACGTATCTGTAATTTAGTATATCTCGGCCCTTTTGGGTAAGGGTACTTAATAACTTTATATTCATCATTAAGTTAGGAGGTGTTTTATGTTAATGTACCTGTTTTTCTATATATACCTTTTTATTCTTACAGCCTTACTCCTTACTTCTTTGTTACTAGCTTTTAATAAACTAGTGGACCGGAAGTTTTCTGTTTTACTGCCGTGAACCTGGTCACGGTTTATTAGGGTTACAACCCTTTCAACTGCGTTCTGGATTTGAAAGGTAAGGGTGCTGGTGAAATGGCATAGTGCCCCGAAGATTTTTGCGATTTAAAGCTCTGATGCGAGGCCACGAGCCGCGACGCTCCCAGCGTATTCGCTTATTGCTACAAGCGTCAGTTACAAATATAATACGATTTTATTTATAAAAGACCACAAAGTAGCGCTGTAATCTGCAGCGAAATTCGCTACGAGCGAATTTGAACGAGCGTTTAGCGCCGAACAATTAATTACGAGAAAGATCCATTTGTAACAAATTCTTTTGTTTTTATTTGTTGTTTGGTTACTACAAATAGTTAATAACTTGCATTATTATTATTTATACATATTTAAAGTATTTACCACCAAAAATATTAAACAACTATTTGATTCGTAAAAATAATTCTACTTGACTTCCTTCCACCACCGAAGACGCTGTAAGCGAATTACCAAACTTCGTGCGTGTATTTTGACGCTTCAAACATGGTGGGTGACATTTTCGTGGCTGAGGGTTTAGTGGCACTACAATTATTATTGAGTAAACGTGTCGCTTACCACCAGGCAGTACGACTTGTACGTTCCATTATGAGTGTTACGACAAAAGAAAACGGAAAACGTGTGAAGATATATAGAGACTAATACCGGCTTTTGAAAGATATTTTTTACGCGAATTCAAAATGTTGTTCGCTAATAGGCAATTAGTTTTAGTGGTTATAATGTAATGATTTTTGGTGAAATTCTCTTCCACTTATGTGGCTAAAAATATTTTAATGCTAATGAGTGTTTATATTACAACGCAATAACATAAAAATCCATAATTGCAAAAGTTACAAAATGAAGAATAAATAAAAAACAAACAGGTTAGTAAAATACAGTAATAAAATTAAATGTATTATTGAGATTTTTTGTAAAGTAACTCCACTAGTTTTTATTATGATTAAGATGTTTAAG
The DNA here is from genome assembly GCF_003589595.1 of Hyposmocoma kahamanoa. Lineage (NCBI taxonomy): Eukaryota > Metazoa > Arthropoda > Insecta > Lepidoptera > Cosmopterigidae > Hyposmocoma > Hyposmocoma kahamanoa. The sequence continues at coordinate 23,069,984 of NW_020653854.1, forward strand.
ATATATATCTTAAATACTGTTTTTGCAACTCAGTGTTACCATTCCAATCTCTATTTCAAGTAATTATTAGTACAGGGTTTCCCTAGTGCGGGTTATGAGTGTGTGCGCGTTATTAAATATTTTATCAAACTTTGGACAGATTCAGTGGTTTAAATGGCACTGACCTGGAAAGATAGAAACGACTGGGCTGTATTTTCCATTGTCGTCGCTTAACAAACAAATCCGCTCAAGTCGAAGACTGGTTATTGTAATTGGTGGTGATTTTTGAACGTTACTAAAGTCAAAATAAAACGTGAATATCAGTATATAGGTATATATACTCTGTAAAAGAATTTATGGACTTTAAATTGTAACGAATTCAGTTTTTTCTATTTTTATATTTTTATTCTAATTTTTACCGCATTAACATGCTCTTGTATAATTAACAACTTATGACGATCCTTGATGGAGAATGATATTTGATATGTAATTTAATGACAACAATGTTATATAATGAATTGTTAATTTTCTAATTATTGTGTGCTTTTCTTATAATTTTCCTTTTTGTCTGACGATCTCAATATAATTTCTTATACTTTGACATGTAGTGCAATTTATACTGTAATGTTATATTTGAGAAATAAATGAATCTGAATCTGAATCTGTATCAATAAAAATTATGTAATTAAGAGACAAACAATACGAGGGATCGAGGGATTTTTTTTTAAGTGTTCGATCTTTGTATTAATAATTATAACAAGTAAGTAGTGGAGTAATATCACAAAAAATAATTGAATATCATGGTGGCGAAACATTGTGATATTCAATAAAATTGAGACATTTATTATTTATATTCATATTACCAGGGAAAGAACGATCAAAGTCACCTAAAAACATATTTTGAGTTAATTCTGCCATCTAATTCGTTAAACGCTGAGCGTATTTTGCCTCAACCAGGACAAGGCTAATAATAAGGTTTGTAACAAACCTCTTTTTAACCGACTTCAAAAAAAAGGAGGCGGTTCTCAATTCGACTGTATGTTTTTTTTTTGTATATATGTTACGAGATAGCTCCGGTATTTGTGAGGCGATTTTCATGATACTTTTTTGTTGGAAAGAGGGTACCTCCACAGTGATCCCATTTAATTTTGAAGAAAATCATCCACCTCTAAAGGTAGCTGTTCACGTATGAAGATTCACTTTTATAAATAGCACCAAAATATTATTATATGGAGCAATTATTTTAATGGTTGATTTTGCTATTCTCCAATTCAAGGCGTCTCTCTATATATCTTTGAGTAGTGAGAACCGATTTTTATTATCTCTAGTGTCAAGTCCCGTATAGTGGCGAACTAGGGGATATTTCAATAAAGCTTGGCAAATAGACGTAATTCCATGTACTTTTGAGGTCGGTTTTTTAGTACTCTGTACTGAGAATACATATCCTAGGACTTTACTATTGAACTTTGTATGTCAAATAGTTCTCTAAAAAGCCGCTAGATGGCATTGACCCAGATTTTCCCTCGGATGATTACTACTTGAAACGAATTTTATTAATGTGTGAGAAACATCATTACTACTGATACGTATCTAGGAGTTGAGTCCTTGTGGGAACGATTGTCTGGATCTATCTGATAGTTACTTTTATACTTTTTGCATTTGTACCAGTAGTACCGCTCTCGCCGGTTACAATTAACTTGGCACCTTGTATGCGTACTTTTGGAAATAAAACCTGACATTGGACTGGAAGTTTTTTTACTCAATTTGTTGACGTCATCAAGTAAGAAAAGAACCCCCTCTACAGGTTCAATATCCTGAAAAGTGAACTTTTCGTTTTAGGCATAAAATGCTTGAGATTAAATAACAGAAAAGTTGAAAAAGAATTATTAAGACTTTTAGGTAAAATTCATTACATAGGGTTACACGCATTATGTCAAAATAGAATTTTTTAAACCGACTTGAGAAAAAGGAGGAGGTTCTCAATTCGTCTGTATGTTTTTTTGTATATATGTTTCGCGATAACTCATTTGTGAACCGATTTTCATGATTCGTTTTTGCTGGAAAGAGGCTACCTCATCAGTGATCTCATTTAAATTTGAAGAAAATATTCCACCTCTAAGGGTAGCAAACTCTACTCTGTACTGAGATTATTCAGGTAGAATTTAGGCATGTCTTTTTCACCAACATTGAACAGTTTTCCAAATTAAAAATTATTTTTTCCTAAAGTTTTCCTCAAGTGATTTTGATAATTTTTAAAAATAGTTTATTGTACTGGAAAAAGCACAGAATACATTAAATAAAAGGAAAACACCATTGACTTACAATTCTACGGACGTCGGGTCCGCGCTAAAAAGTGTCCGAAGTTACAGGGCGTTAAAATCGTATACAGAGCATCATTCACGCTTTAGTCTTCGTTTGTTCGACTGACAGCGAAGCAAGCAAAATTAGACAGTACTGCGATGACATTACAATTTAAATTCAACGTTTTAGCTTTTTCATATTACTTTACGTGTCACTACGCTTGAATAGGTTGACTTGGGACATTTTTTTCGTGGTTTTTGTATTAGACCCGTCGTCCATTTATTTGTAAGTCAATGGAAAACACAAACAAAAGATACTGCTTATGTCTATAAGAAATTTTTTTCTGCAGACCTAAACACAGGACAAAATAATTGTAATTACGGGCTTACCAGCACAAATCCCTTATGTAGTACAATATTTAACATTAAACTAGATAAATACTTATTTTAAAATATAATATCTATAAACTGGATGGAACAGTAGATAAATAATGTCCTTAACTCTCAATTTAAAAGTAGCAAATGATGTACTTTCGTGAACAGAAATAGGAAGTGCATTCCAAAGTCTGACCGCATGAACAGTAAAGGAGTGAGAATAAAAACCGGAATTGAAGGAATGAAAAGATAACTGGGACCTAACAAGAGAGCGACAGGGTTTGTCCTGAGACCTTAGAATGCTGAAACGGTCTTCCAGATACTCGGGAGACGAAGGGTTATGAAGAATATTGTAGAGAACAGAGACAATATGGAAATTCCTGCGAACACGAACGGGAAGCCACTTGAGTTGATTGCGATAGTGTGAGATTCGGTCAAATTTAAGAAGGCCAAAGATAAACCTGATACATAGATTTTGCAACCGTTCAAGCTTATTTAGCAACTTTTCTGTAGCATCCAAATATCAGGAATCAGCATAGTCTAAAAAGGGTAAAATAAGAGATTGGGCTAAATAGATCTTAGATTTAAAAGGTAAAAAGTTTTGGAGATGCTTATGTTAGTGCAGGGAGAACTGGAGTTTTCGACTGACTTCATTAATATGAGGTGACCAAGTCAAATTGCAATCTAAAAGTAAACCAAGATTATTTGCAGTGGAGGCATAAGCTACAGGCGTGGAGTTATACTTTATAAGTGGAACAGAATTTAGATCCAATGCGCCACGCATATGCCCACTTCCCACAATCATAGCCTGCGACTTTTTGGGATTGGTCTTTGGGATTGGGATCATTCTTTCCCTGGACTCATTAATTTGTTATCCATGTCAGAGAACCCTAATACCATCCTACTACTAATAATAGTTTAATGCAGATGTGGCTGGCTGTATCCACATTAATAGGATGCGAAATAAGTAACTCCATTTATAGTAAATAATACCGCTCGAGTAATTATAAATAACTGGAAAGAACTAGTAAGTAGGCAAAAAGTTTCAAAGCGAGGGAAAGTTAACTGGCCGTGAAAAGCAGTCGTAATATTCACGGTCAATGCACACGCCTGCTGAAGTTTCTAAAAGGAAAAAGTGCATAAATAAATTTTTGGAGAGAAGTTTTTTTGTAAGTTTGTGTTTGGATCTTTGTTTTATCTGAACTTCTATGGTTTGGTTAACTTTTGTCACAGTGACCCTAAACCTTATATCTTATCGTGTTAAAATGGCTTTGATGGCAGTTGCTAAGTTACACGTATTTACTATAAATAATCTAAACATGCGTGTTAGAGCGCGTGTACACGCTAAGGGCGCGTGTCTACGCTAAGAAAAGTCACCGGGTCTATGCAAGAATTCGAGTTAGGTCCGACAAAGTTCTTGTCGTGTACAGACCATTCTCATTTTTTATGTAGCAGACACGTGGAATTTCTTAGCGTGTACACGCCCTCTTAGATATTCTTAGATTTCGCCCCCATTGCTTAACTTACTACCGCGCATGTCGAGTTACTAAGGCGACGAATGTCTTTTGTGTCTGTCATAAAATCTTTGCATTCATTAATTATAACAAGCTGGTGGAGTTATTATTATTATTTATTACCTCTAATGAACACTACGCCATCTTAATTTTTGGACTGTTTTGTTTTTATTTATTTTTTGCTCACAAAATTCTGGGAGCATAATATTAGTAAATAAAAATGGTCAAAAATAACTGAAAATGACCAAAAAATAAAGTTGGCATAATGTTCATTGGAGGTAACGATATCACAAAATAAAAATAAAACAATAATACTTATAACGTCTTCTTCACTCCTATTCTAATGTGTAGACGTAGAGCTTTATGTAAGCGATGTCGATGAGTGTGGTGTCTCCTTTAATGAAAGAATCAGTAGCTAAAATTGCAAAAGAGGTATAAAAATCCAATTTATTCCAAAGTGTACTCCGAAAGCGAAATAAGTTTCGAATTTGATCAGTCCGATCGCTGAAACTCAATGAAGTCCGAATCAAGACCGGATTGAGTTGTATTGGAAAGTGGATGGCGAGCAAACAACATTTGGCAATTTTATTTAAATTGAACGTTTGTAGTTGAAATGCGCTTACTGTACGAGCGGGTACCTGTTTGTCATTTAACTTCGAGATACAGTCGGACGGAGCACGATTTAGGCAACAGATTACCTCATGTGAAAAGATATAAATGAAGTAATCAACTCTAAACTCTCCGCACTGTTTCTAATTTACAGGCATTTTCTGGTAAACTCGCACCATTGTTATCGACTTCATCTCGATTTAACAGTCCAATATCTTCTACATCAATTTTGTTTATACTGCCGTTCCCTATAAACCTCTTGTTCATACAGGAAGGGCACAATTACCTGCGTAAGCAAACCTGCACAAGCCTTGTCAGTCAGGTCCTAACCCGATTATATTGTACAACTAGCGGTTGCCACCACTAAACCGTTGAGTCTAAAGTCAACTACCAAATTTTCGTTTTGGTACCGGATCTAACCGCACGTTCACCTGCAGACGCCTAAGCGTCTTTCCAATCCCGAAAGTTCCTAAGCGGCTGGAGGCACCGGAGGATCCTTTATATTATTTTAGTAGCGTTAGAGCTCCTTGTGAAAGAGTTCGTCCAAGGTAGTACTGCCACCTTACCTATTACTGCCCCCAAGCAGTAATATCAGCATTACTGTGTTCCGGTTTTGTAGGATGAATGAGCTGGTGAAATTATAGGCACATGGGATTTGTCTACTTATGTCTCAGGGTGACGGGTACTGCTACAGCCAGTGACCCTCAGATCTTTGCGATTAAAGCTCTGAGTGGCACTGCAACTGTTCTGGACAGGCGTATAGCTTACCATCAGGCGCACGATTTATTCGTCCCGTCACTAGACGATTTAATCTATGATATTATTATCTAAAAACGAACGCTGTATTCTACAACAATAACCACTGTATTTAAAAGCCTTTGGCATAGAACGTAAACTTTGCAATAAATATGCATTGTGTCAAGAAGTCATATGTTCATGACTGTACCGTTACTGGTTTTCCGTGCACTGCAATGCTAACGCTCTGAAGATGCAATCTCGAGTCAAGTGCTAGTCTGCATTAAATGCGCATCTAGGTGCTAGTCAAGGCTAGACTACACTGCAAGTCTAAAATCAAGACAAATGATGTTTTATGTTTTTAGACAAGTCATGACACGCGTTCTAAAACTTTTTAAAATTTGTGAATTGTGAGTGATTAATAGACTCTGGCGTAGCTTTGCGAAAATTCATATCGATAAAAATGGAAATAAACTAATTTATCGAGTTCTTAGGTTTTCGCGATTGTTGCACATAGGAAATGAAACTATTTTTCCGGATTTAAATCGCGTATATTTGTTTTTTCAAACAAACCGACATTTCGAGCGCTTTACAGGTCCCATGGTCACGGTTGACTGAGGTGGTACAGTCATCAGCCAGTTATGTCTAATATTAATGCAAACCATCCTATTTTTTCACTATAGTTACAAAAGTTATTAATTAAATACCTTATTTTTAATTTTACAAAGAAACATTCCAATTTACGCTACATTACGTTTTACAAATTATTTTATTGAATGAATTTTTATTAAGTTCAATTTATTATTAATTAATAATAGAAATTAGAATAAATTAAAACATATTAATTAGTACTACAGACTTACGTCTGTTTGGGATTTTTCATCAGAGGAAATACTGGATCCCAGACTGGTGGTACGAAGAAACCATCTTCCCTGTTGAAATTAGGATGTTTCTTTTAATTTCAATGGCCGACGCTTGGATGCGGTCGAGCGGCTTCGCGGGTCGCCCCGCTTTTTGTTTTAAACATTATTTTTAAATAGAGCTAAGCATGTTTAATTTTGAACATGGAACGGGTATTTTTATCTACGGCGTAAAATTGGTTTTTTGCTATTAAATCGGAAAAACGTGTTTCAAAGTTTAAATTTACTCATTTATAAAGGCGACCTCCCGCGGTCTACGATTTTACTGATTTTCTCATACTGTTTGATTAATTAATAAAATTGGAGGACGCTCAAAGTAATACAGTTTTTGTAGCCCATTGATTAAATTTTTCAATCAACAGAACGTGCAAATTTCAATTTGTCATACCCTAAATAATATATAAGTGACGAAACTGTAACAAAGCAATTTTGGGAAAATCGACAAATCAAAAATCCATACGATTTTTGCCACTAGCAACTTCATACAAAAAACGAACGTTTTTCTTTTGAAATGTTATTATTGTCTATGATCATTTTAAAAATAATATTTTAGCGCGCATTTTGAGAATAGGCGGGAAATTTTTAAGTATAATCTTAGACTACGGAAACCAAATGACAAGTTATATTGTCATATATAAATCAGACGTTATATGTATTGTATATGATGCATTTAGATAGTGAAAACAAACATTTTATTGTCTTTGTTTAACTAATGCGTGCCGTCGTACGCCAATGCAGATAGCACTACATTGATTTATGTCAAACACGGGAATCGAAAATACGTAACGTCATCTTAAATGCCAACTGTCCTCATTTTGCCATTTTTGTAGTACCCTTTGATAACCGTTTCCGGTTGTCAAAGGGAAGTATATCAAATGTCAAAACCAATGTTTGGCCAAATGTTTTAGTGAATTATTCGAGTGAATTGTAATGAAATGGACAAAAATATTGATAATGAGAACAATTAAGTATTGATAAAAATGCGTCGCTTCAGCATTAAGGGGTGCGGCAGTAGAAAATCGGAAATCAACCGAATGTTACATTATTATGTGTTATTTTTTTGCCTATAGATCATATAATAGCCCAAATATCTCCTGTACCTAATTAGACTCATTTATCATTAAGTAGCTTATTCATAAGTCTCGCCGAAATTTGCTTTGGTTATTTTAGATTGCCTGTTTGTTAGTATAGTTTGATGATTGTTGATAACGATTATCTTGAGATAGAGTTGTTCTACTAAGCAGACATATTATCGATATTCTATAATTAAAACAATTCACTACGAGGTTTTTATTATTTCATTATTTATTATTTTTAAAGTTTACCTACAAATGAAAAAAGAAAGAAAGCACAACACAAAATCCGCCATTTGTGGTGGACATTTTTGGTTTAGGTAGGTAGGTAGGGCAGCTCCTTTCTTTTATTTTTTTTCCATCGTCTAATAAATACATGAAAAACGCATTCAGATTTTCACTTGTTTCGATCTTTACAATTTGTTTTTAATAAACACGAGTGCGATAACGCATAGACAATCAAACCCCACTTACAACTGTATTTTATAAGTATAGACAAGATTGTTGATGAATTCAAAAATATCAATTCTAATATTAGGTACTCGAAATATTGTAAAGATTGTAAAAACATGGCTAATTTACAATTGATTACAGTTTGATATCTATTTATTTTGTTATATGTTTTTCATTAATTTATGCTTTGAAATCGCACGGATTGTTTGGGCAACTTAATGAATTAAAAAAAAGGTATGTACCTACCAGACATGGTATTTTGGTAGGACCAATTTGATGTGAGAAACGGAATATTACTTGTGTCGTACGTTGTTATTTTAATTTATGTTTGCTATGTTATTATGTTTACAAAGTCTGCCGATATTGTGGAGTATATACGGGGGAAAGCCAATGCTATCCTGAGGGTCAAGCAGATGAGGTCCCGCCACTATGTAAATTTTAATTCATTAGTGGTGAGAGTATCAACTCAACATCTGTTCAGCTTCATGAAGGTTGAGTTTTGGCCGAAGGGTCGTTACCGACGTTTCCGAGGCCGACTATCGGACACCCACGTTGCGTCACACGTCGCAGACAATACGTGTAAATAATAATTAATCATAAGTGTTTTATTGTATTGTTATGTATGTAAGTCTTTAAATGAATAAAATAAATAAATATGCTCTAGTTCAAATTCGACGTGTAATGTTTAATAACAAAACGTTGCTACACAACCAATGATGTCATAAGAAAAGAACATTTTTGGTCTATGCTCATTGGTTGGTGCTAGTTCTGCTTACTGCCTGCTTGCGTAATTAGAATTTAAATATGTAAGTAGGTAATTAGATTACGTAAAAGTAATACTTACCTAGCCAATTATTTTAAAGTTTGGAAAGTTCCTATCGATATGTGTGATTTACGAATAAAATAAGTTCTTTGTACCTATTAATAATTACTGATAATTAGTGGGTAGTGGTAGATGAAAAAACCAAAATTGTAAGATTTTATATTACATTAATTTACTACGTACCTATTTCATGAATTTGAATAATTTCACGAACTAGAAACGTTTCTAATCTCTCCCTTCAAATTAAAAAAAGATTAGGGTTGACACAATTTGTAAATAACTAATTTTTGGTACTTTTTATGTTGGTATCGAGTTCTTAGGTTTATATTGGTTTCAAATCACTTACTAGTGATTTAACTTCTATTTAACAAAATTAGTATCATTCATCAAAATTAGTATTAATTACAAATTGTGATTACATTGAAACAGTCTGAGGTGAAAATCCTAAAAATCATGTTTTTGTTTGTTGATATTTTTTATTCCATATCGGCTAGAGAATCAGGCAACAACTAATAGAAGTAATAATTATAGTAATTAGTGACCATCATTTAGTGAATAACCAAAAAGTCTTAAAATCGTTATTTTGTTTAATTTATTGAGTTAGTTTCGTAAAAATAATACTTTTCGAATTGGTCACTTTATTTTTGAAGGTGTCTTATAAATATACAAGAAACCCTTAAATTATACGGATTACCTTTTGGATCATTGGTTTACATTATTTTCACACCAGGTTCTTAGTCATATGTTAAGGAAAACGTGAAGTTCGACGGAAGAAACAAGAAGAATTTGCTAAAGCATTTCTAACTTCGAAGACACCATTATCGTCGCTCTAACTTTCTGAGTCAACTTATGTCAAGCACTTGAACTTTAGAACTGTGTAATGTACTACAACGCAAAAGTTTAGTAAAAAGATTCACAGAGCAATATTGTTACAAGAAATGAAAATCTTATACCGCATAAGGTTTACTTTCACTTCTTGTAACAAAAAATTTAAAAATTTATTAAAATTAAGTAAAATAAGACTTAACGATGATATGAAACACCACTACAGATAATAATACAAGTGCGATTATCATTTTTGTACTCCAGAGTAGCAAAATGAGGTATTTTTCTAAGATTTTTGAGGTTTTGAGCGAGATAATTGACACGACCATAACGTATAAAGCTAAAATGGCGGACTGAGCTCAAGTATGTGGAATATCGCGTATTGTTGGCACACGTGCCACACAAACTAAGTACTTCTACTATATTTACAGTTCTGTAGGCTGCGATTTGCGAAAAGAAAGCAATTTATTTGTTTATTAAGAATTGAGGTGAGTGTTGTTTTGTAATTTTAAATAAATAAAAATTAGATAACATCATGTACTTTGCTCTGATCCTAAAGTAAGTAGCTAAAGCACTTGTGTTATGGAGATTAGAAACAACGACGGTAACTCAAACACCAAGACCCGAGACAACAAATAAAAGTTAGTTTTCTACACTGACCTGACTGAAACCGGTGTCCAAACCACTCGATCACGGAGGTCGTCAACACGTTAGACACGTTAGAAAACAACACGTAATAATATTAGCTAAGATTTATCCATTCGTAAAACACATTACGTAAACTATAAGAGCGTGGGCGCACTACGTCCGATTCGTGTCAGGGGGTCTACTTTCGATTTCCGTCCGACATCCGGCCGAAACAATTACTGTCAAATAAGTAATATTCGACAAAATTAAAAGACAAGTATCCAGTATGAAGCTTCATTCGCATCACGTGTCTTTTCATTTGGTCAAGTATTGCTTATTTGGCAGTAATTGTTTCGGGCGGATGTCGGACGGAGATCGAGAGTAGACCCCCAGTTCCGAATTGGCGAAATGACGGTCCGAAATATC
>NW_020653854.1:23085642-23104711 GCF_003589595.1 Hyposmocoma kahamanoa
TGGTTGGTTACGTCCTCGATGTCAAGAAGCAAGGGAACACGAATAATCCAAGGTCTGTGTTGAAGTGCTTGGTATCGAATCTTCCATTAATGACAATGAAGATGTATTTATTATATTACTTGTCCAATACGTACAATAATGATAGTTAGTTCAAAGACGAAACTCCTTCCTCACCATCCGTTTCATAAGCTGGATCAGCTTCAACATGGTCTTCCTTCTCATTCCCAGAGGACTATTCCTCATCACTATAGTTTTGTATTAGTAAGTGATGTAGCGTATCCATAATAATCCCAAATTTCTATATGCTTTTTTACAAATACTAATAACATGATCCTGGAATTTCAACTCTGCCGTAAAACGAACTCCTAAGTCCTTTACTTCAGTTACCCTCTGCTTTATTGCGGCGTTTATTTTATAAACGTAGCAAATAAGATTACGATCTTAACACATTTAAAAGCATTGACCTGTAGACTATTTTGCTCACTCCATGACACTACATTGTTGATATCATTTTGTAGTTAATACACAGCCCGCAGCACTATTGATCGGGAGAAATAGTTTCAGGTCATCTGCAAACAACAGGCATTGTCACTTTTGGATGAGCTCTGGCAGGTCATTAGTCATTATCACAAACTGGAGTGGTCCAAGATTGCTACCCTGACTTACCCCTGACTTGATAAAATATGCCGGTGCCCGCCATACTCAACGTACTGCTGTCTGTCGCTCATGTAACTAGCAAAAAATATAATGTGCTTTATATCAAGGTATAGTAATATTTTTATAATCGAAAAAAGAAACCGACTTCAAACGTTTGTTTTCGGCTTTTTACGACTTCCATGGAGTCCCTTCATCAGATTCTGACTTCTTGGTGACAATGGGACTGTTACGGACTTCTTTGTACATTTTTTATTTCCTTTTTTGGTTGTCAAGGTGATGGTGATTTGTTGGTTACATGTATTGTGTCAAGTCAAAAGTCGACTTTTGTTTGCGGAAAATAATTAGTAATTTGTGATAGCTGAAACGAACCCGGAATAGCATCAGGGACCACCTCGAGAGTATACCCTATCAAACAAAAAAATAATTTTCAAAATCGGTGCACAATTGACGAAGAAATTGGTGAATACACGGACATGCCTATAAAATTTTAAGGATTTCCTTCGATGTTCATGGGATCCCCTCATCTGATTCTGACTGGGGGACAATGAGACCACCACGAGAGTGTACCCTTTGAAACAAAAAAATAATTTTCAAAATCTGTCCAAAATACATAAAAGATACATATAGCCAAACGGATAACCTCCTCCTTTTTTTTAAATTCGGTTAAAAATAGAGGCAGATATAACATTAATAAGAAGAGTAAAAATATACTAGCTTTTATTGCCAGTCGTCTTTAATGAAGTCACAAATTTAAAGGGTGATGTATACCTATGCTTCTATAGTATAATTCCGGTTAATATTAAAAATTTGCCGTTCACGAGGTTTGAAACTACAGTGAGACAAAATTTTTCTACCAAAGATTATCTATTATCCAGCTTCTGACAAAAATCCGCAGCAGCGACTCATATAGCTCTGCAGATAGTTTCGATATATGATGTTTAAAATTAATATTGTAAATTATAAACATGTACAAATGTTTATTTACAAAAAGCAAACCCTAGAGTTTCCTTTTACGTATTTTTTTCCCTTACGAATGAGCAGTAGAGTCTAATCAATATGACAATTCTAGTGTAATTATTGACAGCTTACCCATGACATAAAGTATATTTGACTTTGGAAACGTGTGAAGTCTGTATCCCGCATTGGTTCAGTGTGGCGCTTCGCGACCTAAGCCCTTCTTACAGGAGACCTGCGCCAGCAAAAAAACGTATCGCTCCTTCAGAATGAAAATGACCTAATAAAAAAATATAAAAAATTAGTGTGTAAAGTAGAACGACTCTACATTGTTCATAAGGTTGTTAATCCATATTTTTAAATTTTTTCATAAAGCTGAGAACTCTAATTAAAGCTCGTAAGGTACCGATTTTTTTATAATATCAAGTGACGGGACGAACAAGTCGTGCACTTGATGGTAAGCGACACGCCTATTCATAACAGTTGCAGTACTACTCAGAGCTTTAAATCGCAAAGATCTTGGGTGCCCTGCCACTGCGCCCGTCATCCTTAGAAAACGTTGACAAGTCCTATGTCCCTGTAATTTCACAAGCACACTTACCTTTCAAAATCGGAACGCAATAATGCTCATGTTACTGTTTGGCGGCAGAAATAGGTAATGTGGCAGTACTTCCCTGGACGAACACTTTTACAATTGTAACTTTGTTTTACAATTAAAACCGCTTGAACTTGATAAGCTTATAACATCTTGCTTAGCGGGTGAAAATGAAAGAGATTTAATTCTTGTTGTCAAAGGTCAAATAACAACAGAAATTTTTAAAAAAAAGCAACCATGTAGCTACTAGTTTGTATATAAATTGCATTTGTAAAATTGTTAGAAATAATAATCCGAAACAATATTTGATGTTATAAAGCTGAATATTTCATACACACATCAAAAAAAGTTTGCGATCAATAGCATAAGCTCCTATAATTCTTTAAATTTAACTTTATCAAGAAAAAATCTATGTTGTATGCTTTCTTTAAATAGGAATACCCTGTTTGAAATTAAAATATAAAACTATTTTTTATTATTTATTTAAAAAAATTTAGCCATTAATCATAATGTAATAGTGATAGAAATTTCATAGAAAGAAAAAGACTGTTTAATTAAACTTAAACAACAATTTATTATTAAAAGGTGTGAATTCAATATAAAATAACTCCTCCCCTGGCTCGAATACATGCGAAGATCCTCCTGGGCATGCTGAGCATCAAGTTATCCAGCATTTCCTGGGGTAACCTATCCCATTCTTCAATAGCGGCTTCCCTGAGCTCTGGAACTGTCTGGGGACGTGGCTCACGGTTCCATACTGCTCGTTTAAGAGCATCCCACGCGTGCTCTATTGGGTTTAAGTCGGGCGAGCCGGCAGGCCAGTCTAATCGTGTGATATCGTATTCTTGAAGAGCAGCATTGACTCGTTGAGCTCGATGTGCGGGCGCATTATCATCGACCAGTACAAATTGGTGCCCATGGTTTACTCGGAATGGTCTGACGATATCATCAATAGCAAATGCTTTGTACATCTCTGCTGTCATGAAGCCCCGATACGGGATCAAAGGCGTTCTAGCTCCAATCATAATGCCACCCCAAAAGGACACCGATTTTCCGCCTTGCTGAACTGTTCCAGTGGCAGTTCTTTGTCTTTCACGGTCGCCTGGTCTTCTCCAGACACGGACACGTCGGTTATCTGGATGAGTGCTGATTCGGGATTCGTCAACGAAGAGACAGTTTTGCCAAATGTTTTCGTCCTCACCTTCTTCATTTTGCCGAAGTCTAGCCCACTGCAATCTTCGTTGTTGACGTTGCCGGGAATTGAGCGGAGCTCGCCAAGACCTCCGTGCTCGTAATCCAGCCTGGTGCAAGCAATTGCGAATGGTCTGCGTGCTAACTTCAAGCCCAGAGGCGGCCCTGACTTCTGCTTTTATTTTAGTGGCGTTGATTGTTGGATCACGGGCTGCCAGCAATCTAATATAGCGCTTTTGGGCAGCTGTCAAAACAGTTGGGCGACCGCTGCGGGGTCGGTCAGCTAAATTCCCCATTCCGTGATACCTCTGCAACGTAGCCACGACACAGGATTGGGATATAGCAAGTCTGCGTGCTATTACTCTCGTGGTGTATCCTTCTTCCCTCAAAGTTACTATTCTAGCTCGTAAAACCTCTGATAATCCTCTTGGCATTTTTTCAATCACAACTTTCCGCGAAAAATATCTTGAATCGCTTATAATTGACTAAATCAGATTTCTGAATGAGCGTAAGCTAGGACTGAAAGCCTTTTTATAAGAAAAAACAATTGAACGGGGTCATTGTTTTATGTTCTAATTTATTTTTAAATAAAGAATCTAAAAAGAAGAAAAAATCATAATATAATCTACAGTAACAAAAAAGATTTCAGTTTTTCGAAGTGATCGCAAACTTTTTTTGATGTGTGTAGTTACATCATTATTTTTCAGAACTAACCAAGCCATTTAGTATTTCCAGGACAATAAAAAAGAGGAATTGTAACAAAACTTATGTTGCGTATTCCCTAAAAGTTGGGTCACTTTTATTCGGAAGATGCGGTATAGTGCTTTAATAATGTTGTTTCTGCGTACTTCGAAATAATAATGGCTCATTTTTCTTTTTCGGTAATAATAAATAGTTTTCTTTTTCGGTAATAATAAATAGTTTCACAGATACGTTTCAATAGAAAATTCCAAAGGCGCCTAAAGTACTCAGCAATGTTGACATCAATTAATGTGAAATGAGTTTAAGGATAGGTGCACAACGAGAGCAAGAAAGAGAAGAGCGTAATCTCTTGAAAATGTCATAATGAAATATAATATTTTGTTACACGTTTAAGGCGAAGTTCAGATGATAAAAATTTAACGAGCATTTTCAAATCGCGCTTCTAGATGAACTCGTACATTTTACGTACATTCGTTTACACGCGTACTTAACGCGTGTTGTACTGCCGCGATCAGAGGAAATACATAAAAACGCGCAGGACTGCTGCGAACACGCGTCAAGAATTAGAGACACTGCCACTGTACTTGCGCGACAACAACCGCGCGTTTTCATTAATTGCAAGTACTTACGCATTTCGCGTTTTGCTTCTCGTCATTTCAACAAAGCGCATCAACGCGCGTCTACGGACGGCAGCAGGTGAGCTTCCATTTAAACCTAGCCTAATGCCGTCATCGAGACGTTTTCTTTGATAAAAGCGATATTCAAGAAGAAAAGAAAGAAGCGACTTTAAAGCACAAACAGCCAAGAGAAATAAAAAAGATCACCAGGAACAGGTTTTTGGTAGTAGAATTACTTGTGCAAGAGTTGATCCAGGAAACTAATGCTACGATACTTATTTCTGCCACCAGTTGCTAGTGAAATAACAAGCACATGCAACTTCTCAACTTGTATCTTTGAGTGGCATTGCAACGTATCGCTTACTACTCGTTACTTGTTATCCCTATGAAAAAAGGAACGCAAAAAATTGGCATAAATCCAGCTACTTCTTTAAAGCGTACGTGCGGGAGCTGTCATCCCTGGCATCGATCTGCATGTCGAAAACATGATTTTTCCGTAAACACGCTTTCATCGTTTGACATAGATGTATGAGCGTAAGGAAATCAATAATTTTTTTTCAACCAACTCTACCGCATGATTCACATTACCGCACTTCTTCTAAGGTCAGTGAACCCGTTTTTGGTTAACCTGTTTTAGTTGTACGTCGTAATCTAGAGAAGACTAGTACTACGTTTGTCGTTTACCCTAATACAGGGTAGCACAAAAAGGAATGCACTTTTGAAATTATAAATAAAAAGACCTATCATATTTAAAAGCGTTTTATAATTGTTTTACAATTTAAAGATAATTAATTGCAATTTTATTTTTTGAAAATCAAGTCATGAACATGACCACCACAATTCGGTTACGACACTTCTAATCGAGCACGAAAATCCGATAACTTTCGTAAGAGTTTCTCTTGAAATGGATTCCATTTCGTGCTGAACATTGAGCTTCAATTGCTGCAACGTTGTCGGACTACCTATTAGACTAAACCTTACTTTTAAGGTGTAAAAAAAGTCTGCTGGACTCAAATCGGGGCTCCTCGGGGGCCAGGATATGTCACCTCTCCGTGAAATAAGTTTCTGAGGAAACATATCCCTTACCACGCGCATGTTTTCATTTGAAGTGTGACACATGGCCCCATCCTGCTGAAACCAAGTGTTTCTATTGTAACCTCGCGATTCTTGCAATTTCGGAGTCATACCGCTCTGAATTTTCGGTTACTGTACGGCCTCGGTGTCTTCAAAGAAATAAGGCCCAATCTTGCGATTCCAGCCCAAACCGTGACCTTTGGTGAGTGAAGTGGCTTCTGGTGTTTCAAACGAGGATTCTCTGCAGCCCAATACCGACAGTTTTGCTTATTCACGAAACCGCTTACGTGAAAATGGGCTTCACCAGAGAAGATAATGTTTATGAAGTCAGTGAAAGTGTCGAACATTTGCAAAATTTAATCTCGATTCAAAGTCTGCTGGCTTCAATTCCTGCACGCTCTGTATTTTGAAAGGATGAAATTTCATATCGAGGTTCAAAATTCGTTGCAATGTATATCTAATACCTAGAACAGAGGAACGTTTGCGAGTCGACGTTCTTGGATTCGCGCGTAAAGATTCTCGAACTTGTTGAATGGTTTTGTAGGTGCGTATAACTGTTTCGCGACCTTGATTTCGTGTTTTTTGCATCGATCCTGTTCTTTTGAATCTCACAACCCACTGTTTAAATAAATTAGTGCTCGGACACTCACTGATGCGCCGTGATAATTCGTATTTAACACGGAAAAGACGTTGAACAGTCACATAAGATCGAAGGTTCTCGTAAAGCGCGCGGACGCAGCACGCACGCTGTTCTCCCGCGACTCATGGTAACTAAAATTGCAACGGCCACGCTGCGCACTGACACCACACGCGCGCCCCTCCCTTGTATTGTTTAAAAACTAGACGTGTCTACTTCATATCAAATTCTGTCCAGTTATACCATTGAAAATCATGTAACCTAACTGCTCGTAAAGCATAATATTTATAGAAATACAGGCCCTTTTGGGGTAAGTTTCTTTTTTACCATGTCTAACCTGTATGTGATTTAAGTAAGGAGTAGTTTTGTATGATTGTGGCTGTGTTTACCATCATTTTGTTTTGTTACAACCTTTACATTTACCTTTCCCTTTCTTCCTTTTCCTGTTCTGTATCTATTCCTATTTCATAACAAATGATGTGGACCGAGTCTTTCATTAGATTACTCAAAATCCTCGGACACAAGGGGGTTCACGGATGATGACTTAGTGTGTCTGCGGTACCCCAATATAGTTCATTCTGCACTTGCTGTTGTGCCCCTCATGCTCTAATATCCGTATGAGGGAAGATCTCTATGCAGCCATGGATAGGCAGTCAAGATAGCAACATACTATTCGAAGTCAATATAGTCCTAAAATATAAGAATATCGATCGATTAGAAGAAAACGTTAGGCACAATAATACTCCTAGTGTGACCCCATCACTTTTGGCTATGCCGAGCATTGTCTGAGCGCTGACATTTCTAATTCATAGCCCCACCATTGTAAAGCGCGCTTTTCATCACAAGGTGGTTCAGTTTTACTCAACGGGTGCTTAGGACGTTTCCATTCTTCAAGAATTTTGTATTAGGCCAAATTTTCGCCACTGTGTTTTTTAGATTCGTGAGATATTGTAATGCAAACGAAATATAGGTCTTTAAAAGCAGTGGAAATTATATTTTCATTATGGAATCGCCATTAATAATAAATAAAACTTTGGTGGGTGTTTATAACAGACATAAACTAGAAAATAAACTACAATTGATTAGTAAAATCTGTGTAAAGATAAGAAATAATGACTTTTGGTGAAATTACAGGCACATGGGACTTGAGAAGTTATGCGTCAGACTGATATAGGCGCAGTGGCTGTGCCTCTCAGGTCTTTTTTAAGATTTGCGATTTAAAGCTCTGTGTGGCACTGCAACTGTTATGGACAGGTGCGTATCGCTTACTACCAGATGCACGACTCGTTTCAACTGTCACTTGGTACCATAACAAAAACTTTATTCATTTACGCAGTAGCAATAGAGCTTGGTGACGCTATAATAAAAAAAAATAAAAACAGGCCTTCGATAGCTCGTGAGGAGCTGCAGGAAAAGGTGAGCTCGCAAGTTAAAGGAATGGAAACCGTGCTACCACCAACCTTTATGTCCGAAACGTCGTGGAGCTCGTCTTCTTTCGTCACTTCACTTGCGGCCGATCACCAATAACGCCATCATGTAATATATTGCGTGCGCGGCTCAATGCCGGGCGGAGAAGTGGGATATAGTGATGCGGATTTTTCAGTTCGAATGTAACGTCACACACACTTATTTTTTAATTTCACTGGCGATTTATGTGGCTTTGGAGTAGCACGGATTAGTACGGGAAAGGTAAGGAGGTGCGAGCTCAGACAAACTATATTTGGCGTACCAGAGCTCATTGTAGAGAGTTCGTGAAGGAAACTTACAGCCACCACCAGGCGGTAATGTGAGTATTTCTGCGTTCCGGTTTTGAAGGGTATGGGTGCTGGTGAAATTACAAGCACATGGGACTTGTCAACTTATGTCTCAGGGTAACGGGAAACGGGAATGAGATAGTAATTTATTTGGTCCTCAAAGATATACTTAACCGATCTATTATAAATGTGCAATTTTTTAAATAAACGATATTTTTTTCATGTTTGTTAGGTATATATTAATTGTTCCGTTAATATTAGTTGATCTACGGATAAATTATAAATGAACTGCACTCAAGGTAACAAGGTAATTACGTTTAAGCATACTAAATTAATATATTGGTATTCAATAATAATATTTGAGTGTCTTTTTTTATTATTGGTCTTTTCTTTTAAGGACTGATGATATTTATAATCAGTATTTGATATTGATCTCCTAATAAATCTTGGTTGCATGGTTTTGCCCGCCATTCAGTCTATACTAGTCTAACCTAACCTTAGATTAGATATGAAAAAGCAGAACGAGCCGAGCGAGCAAAGCGAGCGTGTCGCGGCAGCGGCCGGCGAGTGCCAGAACCAATTTGCTTCCGTTTTCCAACATATTTTCAAGTCAAATTACACTGTAATTAATATAATATTAGTAATCAAATATAATGAACATTTACTTAACTTTAAAAACAAGTATCAAAATTTTGTTTTTAATGCTCATTTGTCTTAGTTTTGAGGCTCAACATAAAAAAACCATCAAGTTTAGAAATCTAACATTTTTGTACGTACAGATCAGCGCAGAACAGACGAAAATATCGATCGATATAATTTATTTTATGTCTCAAAGAAAAAGGATCAATCACTAAAAAAGATGACCGTTTAGATTTTTTGCCAGCTGCTTTCGCATTTTTAAAATTTTAAAATGATCATTTAAGTACAAGTCTTTTAAAAATTATGGACCGTGAAATAAGTTCGCACCCTTGGTGTAATTGAGTCACATCAGCAATATGACAACTTTTAAAGAGAGAGGTTTAAATATTGCGTGAACGAAATTACGCGATAATTTTTTTTTATGCATAAACAGATGAGTTACAAAATTTTCCATGTATATAATGTGTTTTATTTACTTCGTATTATTTATACGACTTTTATATGATAAAAGTAAATTTAAAATTTCTTTATTTCATTTAAATACGTAATTTAGTTTATTATATATAGCATTAGCAGTAGTAGACCTCCTTGTGAAAGAGTTCGTCCAGGGAAGTACTGCCACCTTACCTATTTCTGCCGCCAAACAGTAATGTCAGTATTACTGCGTTCCGGTTTTGAAGGGTAAGGATGCTGGCACAATTACGGGCACATGGGACTTGTCAACTTACGTCTCAGGGTGACGGGCATAGTGGCAGTGCTCCTCAGATCTTTGCAATTTAAAGCTCTGAGTGGCACTGTAACTGTTATGGACAGGCGTGTAGCTTACCATAAGGCGCACGACTTGTTCGCCCGTCACTTGTTGTTATTAAAAAAAATGTATTCTAATAGTAAACACCTTTCGGAACACATAGTATAAGAAATATTTTACTATTCAGACTACAATAACAGTAAAACATAATACTATCATATTAATTAATACTTATATATTAAATCAAAGACAAGTAATAATTTATTTCATAGGTAAACCTTTTACACTTGAAAACGTCATTTTTAAGCTAATGCTCGTTCACTACGCTGACCTCCCTGAGAAGAACGAGCTAGAAACTCTAGGGATTGCTCTTTTCAAATAAACTCTAGGTATTGCTCTTTTCAAATAACCTAAATGCTATAGAATACATTTTGAATCCTATTTGTGTGGAATCTAGATTCACGTTGTCTTTCCATACATCTTTATCTAACATGTAGTCTAAAATTTTTTAATATGACTTTTCAATTAAAATACTTTTATTTATACACACATATTATAAACCCTCTATGATGTGTTCAAAACCACAATTATAAACTGTTTTATTAGAACAAATTTCTTATCTGTGAAAATGTTATTAGTGGTTCATAATAACATTGAATTCGATGTTATTACTACATTCAAATTTCGAACATCTCTGAAGAACAAAACAATTTAATTCTACCTCAATTCTAATATCAGTCGAGATGAAGTTTTGTTCAAAAGAAAATGTCAATAGCATTGACTTACAATTATATGGACGTCGGGTCCGCGCTAAAAAGTGTCCGCACTTGTAAGGCGCTAAAATCGTATACAGAGCGCGACACTCCGCTTTAGTCTTCATTTGTTCTACGGACAGCGCGATACTGCGATGACATTACAATTTAAATTTCGAATAGGTTGATTTGGGACATTTTTTTCGTGGTTTTTGTATTAGACCCGTCGTCCATTTATTTGTAAGTCAATGGTCAATATCGAACGATATGATAGTTAGAGCCGACTCTACTTTGTCTATGATTTAAATAAAAACTACGGTTGTGTGAGATGCGTGACAAAAGATTTTATTTGCCGCCATTTCGCTAGTCGTAACATGCGGTTCCTGAACGCATCACAGAGTGCTTATAATTTGTGTGTAGATAAAGCAGTGTATGTAACTGAACATAATTAGGCATTAAGATACGAGTGCGGGTCACGTCGAGGTGGTAACATCAAACGAGTTAACGTTTCATTATGTAACAGTCACATAAACTACTATTAATGTAAGTTTTAAACTTACGGAATGGTAATCTTAACATATGCTCCGGAATTTTATTGTGAAAACGTATAAGTTCGCCATGAAAGAATCGTTTACCTTAGTTAAGCGAAATTGTGGTGCCACGAGTTTGGACTTATTTCTAAGGTTAATGTCATGGTTATCTTCTTTCTTAACGAAGTTATGTTTTTCTTTTTCAATTAATGTAATAAATGAAAGAAAATTACAAAACTTAAATAACATTATGGCGTTAATTACACTAAAGGTACGAAATTCGTCTTTTCTAGTGCATGCTGTCTGAATTCGAGCCTTTGTAATATTAAAATTCGCTTTTGAATTATAGATGAATAAAGTTTTAAAACAATGCGAAGAATGGGATATTTTTACCATGCCTAAAAAAAGTTGAGGGCACGAAGTCAATAAAATACAGAACTAACTGAATGTAGTAGCAGTAGAGCTCCTTGTGAATGTGTTCGTCCAGTGAAGTACTGCCGGCTTACCTACTTCTGCCGCCTAGCAGTAATGTTAGCATTATTGCTTTCCGGATTTTAACCGACTTCAAAAAATGGAGGGAGGTTCTCAATTCGACACTGTGTACGTTACGCGATAACTCCTGATAATTTTTTGAACCGATTTTGATGATTCTTTTTTTTTGTTGGAAAGAGGGTACCTCAGTATTGATCCCGTTTAGATAGGGGATGACTTCACGAACTTTTGAGGCGGTTTTTTTTATAAAAAATTAATATAAATATTAAATATTAGACAACATCAAATACGTTGCTCTGATCCCAAAGTAAGTAGCTAAAGCACTTGTGTTATGGAAATCGGAAACAACGACGGTATCACAAACATCCACACCCGAGACAATATAGAAAAGTTAGTTTTCTACACTGACCCGGCTGGGGATCGAACCCGGGACCTCAGAGACCGTCAAAAAGTCACAATTACGCAGGGTAAGGATGTTACCAAAATTACGGGCACATAGGACTTGTCAACTTATGTCTTAGGGCGACGGGTGCAGTGGCTATGCCCCTCAGATCTTTTTGACGTAAAGCTCAGTGTGACACTGCAATTGTTATGGACAGGCGTGTCGCTTACCACCAGGCGCAAGACTTGTTCCTCCCAAGGAGGAGCCCATAATATATTACGTTCTTATCGACTCACCTTAAGAAATTGGTTAATAGAGGTGTAATATAATACACCACATAAACAATAACATTTTCGCTATATTTTGAACAAAAAAATACCCTTCTTTTCCCGGAAATCTGTCTTGCAACGTTTACTTTCCCATACACAACGCCTGACGGTTTTGTTCGACAAGATAAGCTGTCCATAGTCGAGTCCCTTGGCATAATAAAACGCTCTCTGAGGTCAAACAAAAGACGTAGTTCTGTTTCTTTCACTCCTATGAAACAAACCACTATTTGCCGTACCGTTTTAAATAAGTGACTTTATTTAGAAGGTCTACTCGATCTCAATTGAGGTACTCGAGAGTTAGTGCTATTTTGTCTTATCTCAGAGGTAAAGAGTGTAAATTGTATTGTAATTGGTGAGACGATCTTTTAATTGGTCCTATTTTTATTAATTTTAATAACGGGCTAAAAATATAATTCTATTCTAAATAGTTTTTAGTTTTTAAAGTAATTGTTTCAGATATTATCTAAGATTTTAAATTATGAGATTATTATATTATATGTGTTAATTTATTTAGATTGTTGCTTAGCGGAGTTCTTTCATATTATGTATCGAAAAATTATTCTCAAATACGAAGTATTTTTAAGCTACTAAGTGACGGGCTGAACAAGTCGTGCGCCTGGTGGTAAGAGACACGTCTGTTCATAACAGTTGCAGTGCCGCTTAAAGGGCACAGCCACTGCGCTCACTTACTTCTCTTCTTCTACTACTCACCAGCACCCTTATCCTTCAAATCCGGAACGCAGTAATGCTCACTTTACTGCTTGGCAGCAGAAATAGGTAAGGTGGCAGTACTACCCTGGACGCGCTCTTTCTCAAGGAGTTCTACAGCTACGAAAAACTACGAAAACCGCCTGCTTGTTTACGACTACCGCCTTGCGTAATATTACTTTTAAAAAAATGTAATATTTAAATTGGTTTCATACTAAAAGCCTGTTGCCAGCTGCCCGCTGCCATTTCCAAATACAAAAGGCATTTTTCTTTCGTCCATAAAAGTGGACGAGCAATTTGTCGCCGCAACTCCTGACATTTTTCACATATTCCATCGAGGGGACGGTTTGATCGTTTGTTTGCGGACTCCCATTAATCAAACCAGCTGGTAAACCTCGCCTTGGAATGACATTACAATCCAGATGTGGACAATCGGGCGTTTATATTCACATTTACGACAACATCATAACCATGTATCACGAACCAGTGTCTACTGGTTTTGGTATTATATGGTATTCATCTGAATGTTGGTAAAATGACCAGAGTGTCTTTGAGATATAAGCTTAGAGTATTTTATGCAATCGTTGAATAATGAGGGTTCTTAAAGCCGAGTGCCGTGTTTAGGCCACAAGGTTATGGCTGGAGGGCTAATTAATAGGTATGAGATTTTAAGACCTAATTATGTAATAATTCAATACAATACCTTTTCTACGAGTAAATGAAAATAATGAAACAACCAATATTTAAAGATTATTTTGTTAACGATTCACGACAACGAACTCAAACGTTACAAAACAAAAAAACAGAAATAAAATAGAAATGTCCGTGATTGGCCGAGTACACTTATATATAGCTTATATATAGTACTTATATATAGTAGCGTCATATTTTTGATATTTTACATTGTTTTTAAATAGTTCTTCTTTGTCAAATGGATATGTTGTCAAGTGATGGGACGAACAAGTCGTACGTCTGGTGGTAAGCGACACGTCTGTCCATAGCAGTTGGAGTGCCGTTCAGGGCTTTAACCGCTCACGCGATACATGCAGCCGTAGACGCATACCACGCCTAGAGGTGCCGGTGATGATTTTATACCGATTTATCGGATATCGAAGTTATAACGCCACTAATCGAGGAACACTGCCACTGCGCCCGTTACTTGAGCCATAAGTTGCTAAGTCCTATGTGCTTGTAATTTTACCAGTTCCCTTGCCATTCAAAACCGAAACGCTGTAAGTAATGCTCGAATTACAGCTTGGTCTCAGAACTATGTCCTAGGTAACTTACTGCCAAGTACTTCCCTGGACGAACTTTTTCACAAGAAGCTCTGCTATGAAAAAATTTGGTTGTTATGAGCAGTGAATGCCGTTGCTCTGTTGTTCATAGTGCTGGGAACTCCGTAATTTTAAACTAATAAATAAAATTAAATACATCGCATGAGGTTTAAATTATTGTAATAGACATCAAATATGTACGTTACTCTGATCCCAAAGCAAGTAACTAGAGCACTTGTGTTATGGAAATCGGAAGCAACGACGGCACCACAAACACAAAGATCCGAGGCTATATAGAAAACTTTCTACATTGACCCGGCCGGGAATCGAACCCGGGACCTCAGAGATGGTGACATCATGGAATCCGGTGTGCAAGCTACTCGATCGACGACTGAGGTCGTCTAATAGATATCAAATTAGAGGTCTGCAAGTGAAATTACGTTGTGAATCAAAATTTGGGAACAAAAATATTTGTTTTATCTATTCGGCTTATGATCATATTCGTTGCGGCCGCGAATTTTATTATTTCTCCTTTGATCTCAGAAAGGTCAAGAGAAAATCGGATTACGTTTATTTATATACATAAATTTTTCTTCCTTTTATATTCCTAGGCGTTATTTATTATTAGTCGTGTTCCAAAATGTTATGGCCCTTTTTACGTTTTTCGTTATTGGAGGCTTATTAGAAAATTCACCCTTATATCCTTAACATTAAAAATTTTATGGCTTATTTCGTCTGATTCCAGCATTATTGGATTAAATCTATACATTTATTTACATATTTTTAGTAACAGGGAAATCCTGTACCTATTTCTGCCAATCAATAACGTGAGCATTACTGCTTTTCAGTTTTGAAGGGCAAGATTGCTGGTGAAGGCACATGGGACTTGTCAACGTACGGCGCAGTGACAGTGCCAATAGGTCTTTGTGATTTAAAGCTCTCAATAACACTGCAATTGCTAGGGGCAAATTTCGTCCCGCAATTGGCATCATAAAAAAAGAAACCTTAAACATTGCAGATACGAAATTTTGTTTCATGGACACATTATTTTATTTTTGTTAATAAGTTACTACGTTCAAAGACGTAAAAAATTGCTTGCCTCATCTGGGAATCGAACCGATCTAATGTGAAAAAAGCCTGTAGGATGCCGATGTAAAGGGTCCATCTAAGGAAACATCGTAACTTGCAATAAAGGTATTGAACTTCCAACGATATAACGACTGGGTAAAGTTTAAATTATTTTAACAATACAGGATTTGTTACATCTTTTTAAATTACAAACTATTACTAAATATCAATCACTATCAAGATTTCATAGCGTGTATCACTTTGTTTTTGTGCGTTTTGGCGACATGGGTTCCGATAACAATTGAGTCTTATGGAACTTACATTGATTTTTTCATAGTTTTTACACATTTAGTCATAAAAAGATGTTCAAGAATAATAAAGACAATGCAGACATCTCTACCTACTTAATATAGACGGAAATTTTTCCATTTTATTCTTCGATATCAACTGCATATTATTCTGCATCGGATGTGACATGCATGACAATGCACATACTGTGCATTATCCTATATTGAAGCTGAATATTCGCTCCTTTCACATTTTACCCACGTTTCGCTGTTGTTAATTCGTGGACATTGTTAGCGGTGTTAACTGGAACTAAAGTAATTAAAAAACTTGGTTTTGAAACAAACAATTGTTCAATTTATTTTTAAATTTAAATTCACGAGCTAAGCTCTTGTCGGTGTAGTGAACGCCATTTTGACTTTTTAAATATAATATATTTATTTATGATTTATTTATTTTCTTTCTTTATAAAATATCAACGTTAAATAGAATGAATATGACTCTGTAAAGTTTTAGTTTACTTTAAAATAAGTAAAATTCCGCATTCCGCAAATACAAGGGTATTTATTTAGCAATACAGAATAATAATTTTTATTTATAAAACCTTGTATTTAAAAAGAATGCTTTTCTAATTTGCGAAACCAGATAGCCGCCATTTTGCGGGAGGTTTATCCTATCCTTTAAGGGCCGGTAGGTAGCGCATCACGTGAACGGATATGTTCATTTCTGACCATTTATAGTATTTTTTCTTATTAATTCCGGAAACTTATAGTGCACCCCACGTACAACAGCGTACCAGGAAATGACGGGCATTTTTCTTTAAAGTGCACAGCATAACACTGAAGTTTCGTTCCAGTTTAAAATTTTAAAAACTCTTGAATCAGCTCGCGTTTGTGTAACAGAAAATATCCTAAAAGCAAAAGCGTGTTCAAAAGTCTGCGGTTTTAAAGAATAACGTTCATATTTTAAGTACATACTACGACGAGATGAGCAATGATAGGATTTATGAGAACGCAATAACTTTCACCCGCTACGAATTTGACATACCTCTATACCTATCGCGCCCTAACAGGTAAGTTCACAAGTTTAGTAGCAGTAGCTCCTTGTGAAAGAGTTCGTCCAGGGAAGTATTACCACAACTATTTCTGCCGCCAAGCAGTAATATGAGCGTTATTGCGTTCCGGTTTGGAAGGGTGCTGGCGAAATTACAGGCACATGGGACTTCGGCTTCGGGCCATCGGGCTTGCTGAAAACCAGCGGTATAGGATAACCTGCCCGTAGCTAAACGCTGAGCAAGTCCCGTTTGTGTGCGCCGCGACACTTATTTATTTTTATTATGACTCGTATATTATTGTGTTTACTGTGATTGTGAATGTGAAATTATCAAAACTAAATTTACTTTTGATAATTTCACATCACAATAAATAAATAAATAAAAGTAAATTTATTTTTGATAATTTCACATCACAGTAACAGATAGAATATAATATAATAGAATAGAATAGACAAAGAAAAGTAATTTGCACATTATTCCTATTTTGGTTAAGGGTGTGAAAATAGTTTAGGTACTCTCAACAGAACGTCACTACATACCACAGTTGGTACGAGAAGCCATCGAGATCACGAAGTACAAAACATTTAACCGTGATGATGGTCTTAAATTGTCCAGTGCATGGAATCCGGTCCTTAGTGCGTGCAGTAATAAAAACAAAAACACCTCGAGTTCAGTTTCGCGTATGGATACAGTGAGCGTAGTTTGTTTGAAAAAAGTGAGTGACAATGGTAACGCCACAACAAATCGCGATGAAGGTAGTCGTCGACAGCACAAGAGGGTAGACAGATATGTCTGCTCTTAAAGCTGTCATCTGCCGCCGTCCAGGAAACCTGTGATCATGGAGCGTGCAACCGTTCCCAAATATCGGGAAAATAAAAAGAAGTCATACCGTGGTAAGAAACCTGTAATTAGTGATAATAATAATCATTTAGTGAATAACCACGAAAGTCTTAAAATCTATATAGTCATCATTGAGTTGGTTAAATGATGTTAATGATCTGGGTAGATAACTATTCATTCTAAAATTAGTACGACTAAATGGAACATGAAGCAAATTATTCTTACGAAACTTCTTAACTGGAACTTTGAGTATAATGTAACTAAGGAGCTCTGGACAATCAACCTTATTCTGTACAATGTTCATAATTGTAATTGCAGTAAGCGGGTCAAAAAAGCTGTATGTCCGTGAAATAAGAGCAAAAAGCCCTTGTGCCTTTCCTATCGGATCGTATGACGCAGCTCAATGCAGGTTGGCAACGAACCTGGAGGTTTACCACGAGATACGAAGCAACAATCGAAGATCATGATTTGACATAAGTATTTCTTATCTATTCTACTTTATGGCGACCACTAGGCTTAGGCTAGTGTCAGTTTCGATGCATGTTGTTAGTTAATTTAGTTAGTTAATTGATCAAAAACGCCAACATTTCAGTAGCAGCAAGGTATTTATTTTAAGATGAATCTCTTCGATAGAATGCGGAGGTAAAAAATAGTCATGGACAAACAACCAACTAAAGCATTATATTATTAGAGCATATGAAATTACACAAAATGTAAATAAAGGGAGAATACACATAAAGAAGGAGGGATTTAAAGTTAATAGGACGAGAAATGAAGGAAGGAGGTAGTACAAGGAGATAGTCAATCATAAGTATTGTGCTTAGACTGTCCATCCTGTACGGTAATGTGGACTTCTAAACATCAAATAAACTCCTAAACGAGTGCGATGTCCTTTCGGTTCGGCAACTGTTTATCCAACAAATAATTTTGAAAAAGCACGTAATTACTCCATTTGATTCCGTTACTTTAACCAGGCAAAGTCGACTCGATACCTTTTCATCTCGTGCACAGTTGTGCAGAGTCCCACACAGCACATATTCAGTTCTAGCATAGATTCTTTTGCTTCCTTGGTACATTCCTTTACTTTAAATTAATTCCTAATTTGCATTATTTCGCAATGAATAAAATAGAATGTAAAAGGACCGTCAAATTGTGGCTTAAGAGTAAGACTTACAATGAAACAGAAGACTTGCTGGACACTTGTTGCACAAAAAGATGCCTAAAATACAGGTATACATTTACTTAGTTTAGGCATCGCAATTACACATTAGATGCTAATATTAAAATGTATATAGTTATATAGAATTCAACGTTAAACTGACATTTGTGTAGTACGTACGAAAATTAAAAACCGCACGACCTTGTATTTATTGTCATTTTTGACTAGGCTTTTTTAAGGATATCCTCAATCTGCTTGAGATATGGATGAGATGAGATCGACTTTTCTCCCCATTTTCGAGTCCGCATTTTTCTCATTGCGAATAAGTCGTGCATGAAAAGGAGTAAGTATATCAGAGCGATGGAACTGTCGGTGACAAATGTGCCTTCAAGAGCAATTTGAATTTAAATAATTTATTAGGTCTAATAATAATGTTATTGTTCATATTGAGTCTAAGATTCTTGCGAATACTACCCATTGGAAATGAGACTATTTGTTGGGTCTGTTGACTAAAGCACATAAATGTCAACATAATTCATGCGAATGAAGAAATAGATTTCTTGCAGATGACGCTACGCGCGTGTTAGCGTAGGCTTTTCTCTACTAAATTCTAAGCTTCAAATGTTAT
>NW_020653854.1:23149711-23172307 GCF_003589595.1 Hyposmocoma kahamanoa
ACAAAGTCGGCTTGGGGGTGTCAGGTATCTTGTGTCCTATAACCTGTGCAAGCAAATCTATCCTTATCAGTCCTTACTTTACCTTACTTTATCAGTCAGGTCCTGACCCCAGGTCAGCCCATTTACACAGACTTCATTCGGTTCGCAAAAAGCTAGTGCCTTGGTTGAGCTGCAACGAGTGCACGTACAGCGCCCTCCTATTATCCAGATAGGTGCGGAAGCTGTTGGCACGCTCACTTCCCGTTGTACATTGCACAATTCAAATCTCCACTTTGATGGCGGAGCTGTTTGCACGCTCACCTCCCGACGCCGAAGCGTCTCTCCAGTTCCCAACAACAGTATCAACCAAATCATGACCCTTTTAGGGTGCCGCAATTAAAAGTAAAAAAATATACAAACATAAACATATTAAAAAGACATATTGACTAAACTAACTGATCAGTCACTTCTTATTTATGCCGAATTAGTTTTCTCGACATATTTCGCACCAGAACGTGTTCTTAATCACTGCGACGGTGACTCGACGAAAACCACCACTGGTCCGAAAGGTATCCACCTAAAATTTATTTCATTTTATTTAACAAAGTTTTTTTTTATTCGTTAATAGCTCTACTGTACTAAATAAATCAAATCACCATAAATTTAAAAAGAGTTTAGGTTTTCGCGATTGTTACACATAGGAAATGAAACTATTTTTCCGGATTTAAATTGCGTATATTTGTTTTTTCAAACCTTTTCATTGCAAACCATCCAAAAAATTTAATAAAAAATCCTGATTTTCAGTATTTGGTAAAAATGACCTTGATACTTTTGATGTGTGCATCAAATTCTTAGGTTTATATAGATTAAGTTTAAAAACTACATTAAATTTAATAAAAAAGTTTAAATTTATTTACCAAGCCATGAAATAGATGATTGCTTGACTTGACATTATAAAGTATATATTAAATTAAACAACTATTTGTGTGTTGTGTGTCTCTGTGCGTGGGTGCGTGCGTGCTCGCGTGCGTGCGTGCGTGCGAGCGGGCGGGCGGGCGCTCTTTTACGTGCGTGCGTGCGTGTATACGTGTGTGTAAAACTCAGAAATTGGTGCTGGTGGCCTTATGCGATGATAGAGAGGAGTACTGATGTGATCTTATGCGATGACAGAACTGAGAAATTCGGTATCCTCATATCAGCTTTTGAAGATAATTAGTAACTTCCTTTTTGCATTTGTTTGTTGAGATTATATACTGATATTTTGTTGTAAATTCTTTTTGTATAAAAAGAGTCGATACGATATACAGAACATACACACACATATTAATAGGCATTATTAAAATTCATGGTTGCATAGGACGGCATTTATTCTTTATCATCGCGTTTGTAACTAAACGAAGCGAGCATTCCATTTGATCTCTCGAGTGAGATTGGACTGTACTTGACAGTGATTTTCACAAAGTCTTCTTTACGCTTCTAAAATAAGATTCCTGTGCCTCTACCACGACTGTACTGCGACAGTTGTCGCTAGCGACCGCGTAAATGACTTCACAATTTTGTATAGCAAATTATACAGCGCCCCTAGATGTCACAAGAAGAAATAACATTTTGTACACAAATATTTTACGCGGTCGCTAGCGAGAACTATCACTGTAATCTCATGGTAGATGCACTGTCTGTTATCAAAAATTACCATTTAAGTACTAAGTTTAAAACAACAGTAATAACAATGGAAATAAATTAATTTGTACTCCTCCTCAATCTCGCCTGGAGTATTGTAGTCACCTATTGGATTGCTCAGCGAAATATCAACTTGTGGCGGACTCGGTCGAACGCATAGCTAGGAGACTTATTGGCGACGATAAGCTCGAATCTTAATTTCATCGGTTAGTCTATCGCAAAGTTGCCTGTCTGTCGGTTTTGTACAAAATATATTTTGATAGATTTTGATAGATTTTGATGAGGAGGAGGGCGCTGCAGTGCGCAAACAAACATCAACTTACGTATATTTAATTTTTTTTAAATACTTAGTCTCAGTGGATTCGTCATATTTGTGATTACAAACATTACTTATCTACCAAGGGTGCTGTGCAAGTGAATGTGGCCAAGATCATACGGCAAATCGGACGATATAAGCAACTGTGTGGAGAAGCGTATTTTTCACTGGATCGTACATAGATAAAGTTTTTTTGAAACTCGTAAACAGAATTAAAAGACGTACACCTCGAGAGGAAGAGCCTTGTCCCCACAGACCGGAAAAAAGGTAATAGATACTTGTATTTAATTAAAAACATAACCTTAAAGAACCGTTAGCACTTCAAATTACAAATAGATGTTAAAATAGATACACAGAACGCCATCTATTTTAACACGGTGAAAATAAAAAGATCAATGAAAGTACCGCTACCCACCGATAGAGGGAGCCTTGAGTATTTTTTAGTACCAATTAACGCCACACGAAACACTTGCACTGGTCAACCTCAACTTGACTCGAATTAATCGGCTACTCACCAGCGGAGGGCGCCACCATTATCATAAAAATGTCATCATTCGAAACACAGAAATGTGAAGGTTGCCGCAATCCTGTACCTAAACGGGAACACCTTCAATGTGCTCTCTGTAACTGCACGTACGATCTGGCTTGCGGAAATGTAGAATTCAAAATGTTCCAGCTCATGAAGAAAAAAGATGACTGGAAATGCCCTAAATGTAAATGCATGCAACCAAAAAGTGGAAACCAAAACACTCCAATCCGTCCTTCCATCACTACGCCGGACCATGGCAATGGATACAGTGACTCTGCAAACGTAACACTGAGAAGAAAAGGAACATCAGTTGTTGATTTAGACATAACACAGAACATCTCAGGCGAAGGAGATAAAGAAACAGAGGAAAAAATGGAAAAACAAGATATAACGGAAATACGACAATTATGTACCGAAATCAGGGCTTTTCGTACAGAAATGAACTGTTTTAGGATGACTATGCAAGAATTACATGAATGCGTAAGAGAACAGAGTAACCGAATTGAAAAAATAGAAGCAAGAATGGACGATCTAGAAAAGAAAACCGTTAAAGTCTGTACAGGCCATATTAAATCGTTGGAAGACACAATTATGGAAATGAAGCAAGAGTTATTGAGCCGAGACCAGGATTCGCTTAGTAATGACATAGAAATTGCAGGTCTACCAGAAGTGAGAAATGAAAATGCAACGAGTGTTTTCGTTACGGTTGCTCAAAAACTAGCCGTGAGCCTTGACGAACGGGACATTGTGACCGCCGAACGTGTGGGCCCGGTTTCGGCCATCACAGAGGGTGGTTTACCGCCACGTCCTCGGCCACTAGTGATAAGAGTGACGCGCCGTGCCCTGAAAGATTCTATTCTTCAGGCTGCGCGTGTCCGACGCCGCATAACCACCGAAGGCATGGCTCTACCCGGACCCGCTCGCGTTTTCTATGTTAACGAGCGGCTTACAAAACACAATAGACAACTGTTCCGCAAAGCAAAGGAGATTGCCAACAACAAGAAATGGAAATACGTATGGACAAGAGATGGAAAAATATATGTACGCGAAGAACACGGTAAGACACGCCACCGCATCCGCACTGAAGCTGACCTCAGTAAGGTTTTTGGTGATTACAATGTTCGTTTGGCAACTTAGAGTGTTTATACATTTATTAATATATTTATTGGCTCTCAATGTTACAGTAATAGCTATGTTTCAGGATATTTTAAGTTGTGGACATCGCGCAAGCCCTGAGTCGGTATCATTGCTAGCATCTATTGACGTATCAATTAATTATCTAATATACATAAATGACTAGAACAAAGAAAAATAATTTGATATTGGGACTGCTGAACGTGAGGTCTTTAAATACTGGGCGTGACGAGCTCGTGGCTGCAGTGGATAGATACCAAATAGACATACTGGCGTTAAATGAAACATGGTTAAAACAGGGAGAAGAGAAATATGCACCCATGATCCCGGGGTATCAATTTAAACATAAACCTAGACCCGGTGACGCTAGAGGCGGGGGAGTGGGTTTCTATGTGCGTAAGGGTTTGCAAGTTCGCGTTAAACCCTGCCCAGACTCTACTTTAGAGCAGATTTGGCTGGAGCTCACCATTCCCGGCCACGGGCGTTTCGCTGTAGGAACAGCATACAGACCCGAATCTGTGTCGGTTGCCTCGGCTATTGATTCTCTGGATGAATCTATAAATGAATTTAGATACTGTAATCATATGTTTTTACTGATGGATTTTAATGTTGATGTTTTGCAACAACGGAATCAAAGGGCTGGTGATCTTATAACTTTTCTGTCACAACGAGGATTGGAGCTGCTAAACCAGACAGCTACTCGTATTACAGGTAGAACGGCTTCTCTATTAGATATAATAGTGACTGACTCTCCCGATTTATGTAAAATTGTGAATGTACACGATATTCCAGTGCTCAGCGATCATTGCATGGTTGTCGCCGAGCTATGTATAAAGAGAACTAAGGAAAAACCTAAATATATATACAAAAGAAACTTGCTCACGATAGATGAACAAGCATTCCACACAGAGCTTCATATACTCCCATGGAAGAACGTGCTCAGTGAACCAAACATAGATCTGAAGGTTGAATATTTTAATTACCTTTTATTAGCATTGTTTGATGAGTACGCGCCACTATATCGGGCCAAATTAGCTTCCAAACCACACCCCTGGATCACAGACAATATTAAACTAATGATGTCTTTAAGAGACACTGCTCTGTTTAGAGCGCGGCGCACTGGGAAAAACATTCATAAAGACTATTACAAACAAATGAAGAATTTAGTAAACTCCTCCCTAGAGAGAGAAAAGTCAGCATATTTTTCCTATTTTGTGAATGCGAATAGGAGCAATCCAAAGCTTATGTACAGACACTTAAAACAGGTGACCATGGCTACTGATGCCTCTACATCGTCTGGTATCCCGCATCACCTCCAGGATCCGGAAAGTATCAATGATTTCTTTTTGAATGTTGTTACTACAGCTGCGAACCCGGATACGATTGAGTTCTATAATACAAAGAGATTCTCGGATAACAATTTCAGCATAGAAATGGCCACTGAAGCTGATATAATGAAAGCAATCTCTAACATAAAAACCAACGCCACTGGGTATGACACTGTTTCAATGGAAATGATTCGTATGACTCTACCAGCTACTCTGTCAATAATTACACACATAGTAAATGAATCCATTCGAGTAAACTACTATCCAAACGCCTGGAAAATAGCAAGGGTAACACCAATCCCAAAAGGTCCTAACGTAAATGGCTATAAAGATTTGAGACCAATCAGTATTCTCCCAGCTTTATCAAAGATATTGGAAAGAATAGTTTGTGCTCAGTTTACAAGTTACCTGGAGAATGAGGGAATTTTGCCCGCTGCCCAGTCTGGTTTTCGCCGTGGATACAGCACGGAGACTGCGCTAGCTCAAGTAACAGATGATATTTTGGAGGCATCAGATCGGGGAATGGGCACTATACTGGCTTTACTAGATTTTTCTAGAGCTTTTGATTGCATTGACCTGGAGCTCATTGTGGCGAAACTGCGTTATTACGGTGTGACGGAAGGATGCTGCAAATGGTTTCACTCTTTTCTGTCCAATCGTAAGCAATACGTAGAGCTCGAGACAGATCGGGGCGACGTAGTTAAGTCAAGCATGAAGATGGTGGGTAGAGGCACTCCACAAGGGTCAACCTTAAGCCCAATTCTCTTCTCGCTTTTTACAGCTGACCTTCCTGGAACGACAAAATTTTGCAAAACACATTTATACGCAGATGATACACAAATATACCGATCTTTTAACTCCAAACGCACCGTAACGGCTGTAAATCAGATTAATGAAGATTTGGATTCTATATGGAACTGGGCAAACAGAAACTCTTTAATGTTAAATCCTTCTAAATCCAAATTTATCGTGCTGGGTAGAAAACTCCAGTGTGAAAAAATTCTCAGCTATGATCCTGCTCTTGTCATTGCGGACATACCTATAGAAAGAGTAAAAACTGTTAGGAACCTGGGTCTGCTGATGGACAGTGAATTGCGTTATGCTGAGCATTTATACGTTAAAATAAAAAACTGCTTCTATAGGCTTAAACTACTATATAACATAAGAAAGCATCTGACTCTACCGGTCAGAAAAATCTTGGTGGAATCGCTTGTTTTGTCCCAACTCAATTATTGTGATTCGGTTTACGGTCCGCGACTTCTGGTGAACGCAAAGGCGGCGATTCAGCGGGTACAAAATGCATGTGCCCGTTTCTGCTATAAAATACCTAAACGAGCGCATGTCACGCCATATTTAAATGATAACAAAATATTGAAAATGGAAGCGCGCAGACACATGCATCTCACTTGCCTTATT
The DNA here is from genome assembly GCF_003589595.1 of Hyposmocoma kahamanoa. NCBI lineage: Eukaryota > Metazoa > Arthropoda > Insecta > Lepidoptera > Cosmopterigidae > Hyposmocoma > Hyposmocoma kahamanoa. The sequence goes on from NW_020653854.1 coordinate 23,156,094, forward strand.
CACAAAATAGTATTCACGAAGCGACCATTGTATCTATATGAAAAACTGGAATGGAGAGGAGATGAATCTGACAGAAATCTGCGAAGTAAAGGTACTTTGTTAAGAATTCCATCTCACAAAACAACCGGATATAAGGGTTCATTCAAGTACTCAGCATCAAAGATCTGGAATAACCTCCCTCCACCCTTACGCGAACGCAGATCCCTTTTGAGCCTGAAAATGCATCTAAAGAGGAATATGCTAGTGGATCAAAAGTGAGTGCTTTTATGAAACGCAAAATAAAGGGAAAAATAGGACTCTGTGCGATGTCTATGTCTATGGAATGTCTATAGAAACTATTTTTTAAATAATTGTATAGAATTGAGATAGTTTAATTAATAATTTAAGATAATTCATAATTTTAGATTTGTTAATATTATTATTGGTTTATTGTCATTGTTATTATTATTTCATTTTATTATTATAATATTGTTATTACTATTATTAGATAAATAATATTTGATGTTTGTTTGCGATTTGTGTGTGTGATCGACAACGTAGAGCTGCCATGGTCGGGTCGAGCTGAAAATCAGGGCTGAAATCACTACAAGTGATTTCAGCATTTCCCTGAGCTCGAGTCCGTCACACACATATTTAAAATTTTTTTTTTTTTTATTTTATATTAAATTTTTTTAAATAATTCATTAATTCAGTAAATTGCGTAATTATACATTGTTTATCCTCATTTCTGTAAATTATTATTATTATTATTATTTATAATGTTTTTTTTTAAATTATTATTATGTGTGTGAAAATAAATGGTTTAAATGGTTTAAATGGTTTAAATATTTCGGTGAGCCAATCGGTGCCAATAAGCTCCATCAGCTCATTCTGCCCGCCCCCTTTTACCATCGAACATCCAGACGCACGGCGGGATATCATCCTTACTTGGTCGATATTTCCTTCAGACGTACGAAGCGCTTCTCGTCATCTTTTATTATGAGTCTAGAAATTTAAATTTTATGACTTAATTATGTAATGATTGCGTAGTTTTTCTACGAGTATATAAAAATAATGCAACACAAGCAATACTTCAAGATTACTTTATTTATATTGTTTTTAAATAGTGCTTTTATGCCAAATGGTTACGCCTTTTACCTATTATGTAAGATTTTGAGATATTATTTAATAAAATAATTTGAATTTAAATAATTTCACAAATTTAGGGACGTATTTCTGTTCAGGAACACATTGACGCGTTTGAGGAGACTCTTTTAATTACCACAAATACGATGTTCTTTTTTGAAGCTCATTAAGATTATGCGCTCAGAACTGTAATGAAATTCTTTGAATGGACACGGTTTCGATAACCGAGAGACTATGTAATGACATTTCGAGTTGCATTGTAATAGTAATGATAAGAATTTTTATGAAAAGGAAGTTCTAAAATTACCCGAAAGATGGCAAAAGATTGTAGATTAACGTGCTCAATACAAAAAGCATCTTTCATCCAAATCATCCAAAATACAGAGTTATACAGCCACCACGGTTTATTCTTACTGATAGCCACACAAATAACTTGGTCTCAAACTAGGGAATTCCCTACACTATGAGTACCAGAGTAACGGAATTCACTCTGGGGCTAGAACACCCAGATCAGAATTAGCTTACAAAAAGGTAATTTCTCAAATTGGTCCTACTGGGAATTGAATCCAGGAAACGGGAGCAAACTGTTGGGCCACCGAGGTCGTCAAACACATGTGGCCTAGCCTTTACGAAACGAGAATAAAGAAGGATCGGTTCACATAATTAATTATAGAAAGAGGAAAAGAAGAGAATGTAACAAACAAAATGATATATAGAAATATAATTGTTATAAAACACTCGTGTTGCGCATTGGTTGAACACAGAAGGTCAGGAACGAAACCGTGCTTCAGCGAGTTCATATGCCCCGGTAAATGATTCCATCTATCAAAAGGCGAAAGATAGAATATGTGATCAGGAATAATAGACAGACGCTACTACAGCTGATAATGACGGGCAAAGTGCAGAGAAAGAGATGCGCTGAGCGAAGGAAGAAATCGAGGAACGTCGACTCTGTCAAACAGATGTTCCGGTTGGTTGCTGATAGAAACGAATACAAGTTGCTGACGGCCAACCTTCAGGATTGAAGAGGCACTGGAAGAAGAAGAAGAAGACGGAAGAAGAAACACTTCCTATTGACAGTAAGGAAACATATTGGATTTACCAGTACATGGTCATGCTACTGATATTGATTCCATATTTTAGTCTTCCCTTAATAACAAATAAGGATACACTGAATAAAAAATCGACAAAGCAAAATAAAGTAACAAAGCAATACAAAAAGTAACAAAAGTAACGGGACTTTTTAGTATTTGCTGATGTAGACCATCGATTGTGGTTGAAACTAGTCGGACCGTTTCCGACTAAAATACTACGCGAGTAAGTCCCGTTACTTTTATACTATAAAGTAACAAAACAAAATACCAAAGTTAAAACGTGAATATTTTCGGATTTAAAAGTAAATAAACTAAATAAAGAGGCAGAATTTCTGCAATACGTAATATGGTAACACTAACTAATAAAAATTTACTTCAGTTTTTAATTATTTTTATCCAATTAGTAGCAGAAGGCCTCTTTTGTGAAAGAGTTTGTCTAGAGAAGTACTGCCCTACCTTATCTATTTCTGCCACCAAGCAGTAATGTGAGCATTGCGTTCCGGTTTTGAAGGGCAAGTAAGGGTCTTGATGAAATTACAGGCACACGGGACTTGTCAACTTATATCTCAGAGTGACGGACACACGTAAATTTCTGACTGGCGCTACAATTGCTATGGACAGACGTGTGGCTAACCACCAGGCGTATGACTTGTTCATCACGTGGTGTCATTAAAAGAAAAGTTAGACATGTTGTTTGCTACCATTCAAAATATTACCGATTAGCTCTTGCAGGTCTTGAAATCAATATTGTAAATCGACTCATCCGTAGAACAAAGATCTATGTGCAAGACGTCTTATTCTTATGATATTGTACAATTCGTCAGTTGTTCTTCGCTGTGGATACCAGATCCACCGTTGTTCGATTTTGTATTTCCGAAACGCAATAAGATACAAAAGTTTGGAACACACTTGTACATAGGTCTTAGTTTAGATAACGAGATTATGTATTTATCCTATTTTCGCTGTATAATCACATCGGACTCTGTTCTTCGGATGAATCGAAATGTTACATTGTATTCAAATGTACATTTAAAAGGGCAACGCTAGAGTTTCTTACTCACCCTTCTTCTTCATTTGCTTACCTATGAAATAAAGACCATTTGAATTTGAATTTATTAAGGCAGGACAAAGGACTAACAATGTTAGTACAAACCCTAGTAGTATAAACTTTCTAAAAATATCAGTACCTAGAGCTGTTCAAATTATCACACTATTCGTTACTTCTCAAGTCACAACTGGTAGCAACAATTTGAAACTATTGTCTTGTTTCACCAACTTGGATTTCGTGAGGACAGAATTCGATATCCATTTCATGAATTTATCAGTACCAATTGTAAACCCGACAGCGAAGCAATGAATAAAACATAAATTTTACGTACAATATAGTTGTGGGGAACAAATAAAACTTCGCAGGTTGTTCTTAATACAATGAACATCCTGAAGTTTCAACAAACTTGTACTCGTATCAGTATACTTCTTACGGATGATCAGATAACAAACAAGTCGGATTTTACATTTGGACCTTCAAATACTAGACGGAATGTCGATTGCTACTGAAGTTGGTCAATCTTTCTTTTTTTCCTCACTTCTGCAAATTTTGCGCGCGCAAAAATTTTCAATTGAATATTTTTCCCATAGACAACGTGGTGATCTCAATTATATTAAATCAAAGATCGAAATTGAAAATTTCATCTTCATGACTTCTAGGATTGTATTTTTATGCAACTTTCTGTTGAGGAAGAGCCAAGTAAGGATGAGGCCAGACGAGCGTAATTTTGTGAGTTGTGAGTCGCGTTTTTTGAATCTCGTAGACATTCAACTGAAATTCAGTTGGGGCGCCAAACGCACGCATTTTATTTAGTTTGATTTTAAGCATTTTCACGGGGAGTTTATGTACAGCCATTCAATATGGACAAATTAAAGTGTGGGCAGTCTCATAACATGAAACTTTATGTGAATATCCAGAACAATAAATATTTCCTTCATATTCCTTCCCTCCACCCGCACAAGCACGTCACACTGTGCAACCGACACTCGGTCGTAATTTTGAGCCGGCAGACAACTCTGAGTTTTATATGAAAATTTAGTGACACAAAAAACACGACTCACAACTAACAAGATGACGCTCGTCTGGCCTCATCCTAATTCCGTTTGGAAATTGAGCAATTTGACTGGATTCCAAGAAAGCTTCGCTCGTTCGCTTCAATAACTAAATATTCATGTATACAGTCCAGTCACTCAGTACAGAGTGACCCGGCTGTCAGAGCTTTGGCGCGTAGTTTTCGTCGAGTTAGCGCCGCGGTAGCTCATGATTAAGGACCACGGACTGGCTCGAAACATGTTGAGTAAAAATTTGACTTATATACGTGAGTTATCCGGTAGTTTAGTTATATTTCGTGACATTAGTGCCCGTACCAGTTTAACACTGAAACTGTACAACAGATGCTAAGTCTTCCACCGAATTTACTTTATAAATATTAAAATGCTATTACGATTTTATGTAATAAAATTAAACAAGCTAATATATCACAGACAAATAAAGGCTACAGTTTAAATCCATAATATATATTTTCAGTTATCCTAATTACGTAAAGTATTATTTCGGTTTGCAATAGTTTTCACATGCAATAAAAAAAAAATACTACTCCTATGCTTTAATCTGTAAATTTTATTATCATAAACCATATCACAGAGACGCAGTTTTTAGATCTGAACCAAAATTCTATTTTCTATGATACTAATGAACAGAAAATTTTTATTTCAATACACCTGCTCGTAAACAGTGTCATGACATGCAAACAAAGTCGACCGTAATATCCTAAATTATATCCACGGGTTTATTCACTATATTGTAGCCCTATGGATTTTTTATGTCAAGATTAAGCAAAAAGTTTTTATGCTCGATAAATCTGAACGTATATTATACATAACTTCAAGTATAAAAAAACCAAATATTTGCAATTTAACTATGTTTTATTTAATTTATTTTGTAAATTTAAATTTTGCATTATTTTTAGAATTTAGAAATTAGTCTATGCCTTGTATCACATATTAAGTTCGATTTGTATTATCTATGGAAGAATAGCTGGCAATCTGTTTGAAAAAAAAAACCAAAAGCCCGCCATTTGCAAAATCCGTAAATGTTGTGTTGTGAACATTGACTTACAATTATATGGACGTCGGGTCCGCGCTAAAAAGTGTCCGCACTTGTAAGGCGCTAAAATCGTATACAGAGCGCCAAACTCCGCTTTAGTCTTCATTTGTTCGACTGACAGCGCGATACTGCGATGACATTACAATTTAAATTTCGAATAGGTTGACTTGGGACATTTTTTCCGTGGTTTTTGTATTAGACCCGTCGTCCATTTATTTGTAAGTCAATGGTTGTGAAGCGATATTTTTTCATAGAAGAAATAAATTATCGTTGTATCTATTTCCTCGCAAATGTGATGAAAAATATTGTATGTAGCACGGGCGGTAAAAGTTACAAACCTTAAGTCATTAAAGCACTCAAACTTTGGCTTTGGGCTTCTAATAAGCTCTCGTTAGTAATTTCTTATTTACCTAATACACACGTCCTATGGGTTACCTATCAGTGGTCCGAAATGACATTTTCCAGAAATAACGTTAGCTCGAATTTCCGTAACCTCGAAAGTAATTTTGAGAGGATAATGTTTTTTCTTTCAAACGTAACTTAACCTAACCGAACCTAATTGTGTCTTTGCGATAAACATCCAACATATCCTGAAAGAACAACGGTTTCGTTATAATTCGGTTTTCGGTGTAATGAATATTCGAACAAGCGTTATTTCGGAAAAAAAATAATGACTTTCAAAAAAGAACGTCGTATTTTTGCTAATTAACAGAGTTTCCTTAAACGTGTCACTTTGATCCTGAACAGAATAATATCCCAATAATTGTGAAATTGTTAAAATTAATATTATTGTTTTAATATAATTCAGATTTTTAATATCTCAAAATGTTGCATAACAGATAAAAATGCGTAACATAGAAACGCAAAAAAGAAATATTCAAAAGCAATATAAATAAATTAATCTTTAATATTGGTTGTGTTTCATTTACTCGTAGAACAAGTAAATTGTATGCAATCATTAGGATCTCTTACCTATTACTTATAAATACGCTACTCGGCCTGAAGAATCCTTATTATACAATGATTGCATAAAATACTATAATGAGTTGTGCTCATTTCCACAAAAGTTTCTGAAGTATTAGAAGCATTTTAAAATAATCAAGCGCGCCAGACAAATAAATGTGCGTACAGCCGAGAAGGCGGTTGCAAGCCTTTGAAGGTGTTTTCCTGTAATAATGGATACCTGTGAAGGAAACATCAATATTAAAGCTCAGTTTGGGCATAAATGGGAACAAGATGCTTATCATGCATGACAAATAGCATGGGAAATACTCTCGGCAAACGCACACCTGCGTTTTCAAAGATATTAGACATGAATGGGGCCGTGTGAGTTTCCTCGTGACACACGTCTTATAAGGGAGTCACCTTATTTGGGCCGGTCAAAAAAAGGTTTTTTTCCATAATACCAAGTGAAGGACGGGACGAACAAGTTGTGGGTTTGGTGGTAAGCGATACGTCTGTCCATAATAGTTGCAGTGCCACTGCACCCGTCACCCTGAGACTTAAGTTGACAAGTTCGATGTGTCCGTAATTTCACGCAGTAATGTGCATTATTATGCTCACAATACTGCTTGTGTTGTGCTGTGAAAGAGTTCGTCCAGGGAAGTACTGCCACGTTACCTATTTCCGCCGCCAAGAGAGGGTGCTGGTGAAATTACAGGCACTTGGGACTTGTCAACTTATGTCTCAGGGTGACGGTCCAAGGAGCACACTTTATGCGCCTTAAAACTGTTATATCTATAAACCGTCTCAATATGGTATACATTTAGATAATACTCCTCTATAAATGGTTTTAGAAAAAAGAAATTGTTCTTATAGACTTATTTCACTCAAGTCAAAATTTTAAAACCTTCTTAATACCAAACAACTTAATTAAGTGTAATCTCTCTTAAGTCCTTAAATTCTTATAGTCCTTATTTTAAGTTCATCTGATTATTTTTAGTAAAATTATACTATACACATCCAGCAAAGTCTATTAATACTCTAAAAACTAGTGTTCTTAAGTTTACTCTACATGTATTTAATTTATAGACATTCATGTAGTGTTTGTACTTATGACAAACACGTTATAGCGCGTCTTCAGTAGATTTTATTAAAAAAAATACTACAATTAGGGTTTTTACTCTATTGGACGTTCTAAGAGTTTATGCAAAATGGATAAAGTAAAGAATATTAAAAGATCTGGTGGAGATGGTGAAACTTGGATATTAAGTCACATCATTCGATACAATCAGCGTTGCCAATGCCAATTGTTCAAAATCCCCAAAAATCACGGTTAAAATCCCCAAATTTGGGGTGAGCAAAGTTCATATTCCCCACAAATTCCCCACATCTGGAGTTTTCATTATTTATTAGAAATACATGGCTTAAAAATATAATAAAGAATTAAGCAACTCAAAATGTAACTTGAAACAAAAAATGTAACTAACTATTACTTTTGCCGTGAATGTAAACAGAATGTAAAATGTAAAACTAATTATAAAATTAGATGACCTTACATCGTTTATTTATTTTAATTAGATTTAAAATTAATCTGTAAACAGCCTTTGAAAAAAAAATCATTTTTCTTTGCCTTACAAAATTAAGTAAATTGATTATTTGTTGTGTGTTGATTATTTGTGGTAATTTTACAATTCAGAACGAAGTGCTCTAATAATAATTCTATTTAAGCTGCTTGTTAATAATACGAGTGATATGCGATGTTGAAAAACACGTCGATATAGTCCATCACAGTGTTTATAACAGTAACGACGAAACTAGCGATGCACCAGCAATTGATAGATTACACAAAATGATAAAATGTTAGAATCCCCACATTTTCCTCACATAGCGCCAATCCCCACAAAATTCCCAATCTAGTTGAAATTCCCCACAATTTGGGGAATTTCCCACAAATTGGCAACCCTGGATACAATAATCCTAATTCGCGTGCGAGCCGGCATGGCTTTGTTTGTTGACAAATAAATAAACATTGTGAAGTAATTCCGTGTTATGAAATGATAAAAACAATTGAAATGAGCGCGTAAACTACTGTACTTAAACGTTGTGTAAGTATATTGTGCCGTCTATCAATAGAATACAGTGAAATCATTGTGTGAAATGTGGTTGGCGTGAAGAAATAACCTCAATTTTGTAATGATAATTTTATTTCTTCCAACATAAGTGAGGTATGTCATTAAAGTATTCCTTATATTTATATGATAGGGAATTTATCCACTTTTCTAGTCACATATAACACATTCCATATAATTATACAGAATAACGTTTTTTTGCGACAAATTGGATTTTTTCAATTGTTTTTCTGACCTAGTGTTTTGCATGATGATGCAAAAAAAAATTTTTACTACTTCTTTTTTCTTTTTTCATTTTTTTAGAACGATAGTCCACCGATTAGTTGTTATTATTGATATACAAAAATCGAACAATTATAAAGAAAAATTCCTTCGGTCCGGTTGAACTCGAACCAGAGACTGTTGCTTCAACGTGGCTACCGCTCTGTCAATTGAGTTACGAATCGAGCTAGCAGATCTTACAGATTTCTCTATGAGCTTTTTTATTTTCTTGTTTTATTAAATTTCATGTCAAATAAGATTGATTTGATTTTCGCTTTAGTATTTAAACAGTTTTATCAGACCCTCGATTCGAATAAAATTAAAAGTGACAAAAAGTATCCAAAGTGTCGAAAGAAATCGCCCGAAATACATTACAAAATGGAATATTAATTTTTCTTCATTTGCAACTCATTAAAATACAAATTTATTGGCGAACTTGACCAGAATGCAAAGTTTCTTTAATTTGTTTAACATGTTTTTACGTTTTTACACAGATTTAAATAAAAAATTTTAAAATTATACTGCAATTTTTGTTTTCCATTTTGTAACTAGACAAAAATAATAAAAAATCACAAATTACACCAATGACCTGGTTTTAAGGTCGGAAATTACTTATTCTATGATCGTCAGAGTAGGCAACAAACTCTGAAACCATTACCCGGAAATACAGCGCTATCACGACTCTCGACGGGGCACGACTTGTGCAAGAAACGACAAAAAAGCGCGAGTATGTTCGTTATATCAACGCTTCTCCTGTGATATCAAATGACGGAACGAACAATAGGCTTGTTTCAGAGCTTTAAATCGCAAAGATCTGAGGGGCACTGCCACAGCGCCAGTCACCCTAATAAGATGACGAGTTTCATGTGCCTGTAATTTCATCAGCACTCTTATCCTTCAAAACCGGAACACTGCAAAGCTCATATTACAGCTTTTTGGACAAACAAGGAGCTCTACTGCTACTAGAATAAATGCACTCAGTTGGTGTTGTACAAGTTGGATAAGCTAGATATCCTATGGTCCCTCCAGTTGGGACGTGAGCATATATGACCAACAGCTCCGCTATCCATTTCACTTTTTACTTTACTACCAAATAAAGACTTTAGAGCGGCAGCTCAACAGTGGCAACTGCTAGTTGCGCAATTGCGCAACGGGAGGTACGCGAGCCAACAAGTACTTCAAGGTTTTGCGCCCGGGCGCGTTCAGTCAAGTTCATCATCCTTTTGAGAACCGGATTGCCGCGCTAGCGCAGCTAGGTGTTCTTGGTTAACCAGAACTAACTGAGAAAAGTTCGTTTCCAAAATTAAACCCAACGGGATTCGGGAATCGGATACGGAAGTTACTAATCAACAATTACATTTGTAACATTTTTATAAAAAAAGCCGACCTCAAAAGTTTGTAGTATTTATTTGCCAAGTTTTATTAAAATAGGTTACCGGAAAATCAAGTTCATCCCCTAGTTTGCCACCCTTAGAGGCGGAATATTTTCTTTAATGGTGAGGTAACGCCTTTCCAACAAGAAAAGAATTATCAAAATCGGTTCACAAATAAAAATAAAAGAGTCAAATTGAGGACCTCCTGCTTTTTTTGAAGTCTGTTAAAAATAAAGTAATTACTTTGTTCACAGTTACAACAAACAAGTAATAAAAATGATATAGACTTATTTGTGATCCAGAAAAAGATATAAGGTTGTCTGCACCAGGGATGACATTATTTTATGTATACATGTACCATCGAGTATGTAACTGGTTATATACTCGATGACATGTACTTTTTTGGGTCAAATTAAAAATTTTAAAATATTTTTTTTTACACTAAATATGTAATGATTGTGTCACCAACACCGTTAACCACTAGTTACTTTGCTACAAAAAACTGAGAAATGGTGATGCATTTCTAATAATCTACTGAAGAATAAATAATTAAAAAATAGTTATTATTTACAATGCAAACCAATTAAACCTTGATAATAAAATATTAATAATAATTACTACTATACATATAAGTACACATGGGTTATACACGTAACAAGTTATATTGTATGACACAAGGTTCCAAGGCTTAATATAAAAAGAAAAGAAAAATAAAAATTGTTGAATAATAATAATCTCAGTACAATGTACTAAAAAACCGACCTCAAAAGTACGTAGAATTTCATCTATTTGCCAAGTTTTATTGAAATATCCCCTAGTTCGCCACTATATAGGACTTGACACACGCGATAATAAAAATCGGTTCTCAGTACTCAAAGTATATTGAGAGAGAAAAACGCCTTGAATTGGACAATAGCAAAACCAACCATTAAAATAATTGCTCCTTAAGTAAAATGTAGGCGCTATTTATAAAAATGAATGTTCATGCGTGATCAACCTTACTTAGAGGTGTATGATTTTCTCCAAAATGAAATGGGACCACTATGGAGGTACCCTCTTTCCAACAAAAAAGAATCATGAAAATTGGTTCACAAATACTGGAGTTATCGCGTAACATACATACAAAAAAAAAACGTACACTCGAATTGAGAACCTCCTCCTTTTTTGAAGTCGGTTAAAAATATATTAAATAACTTCATACAAGCAATTTTGCCAGGCATTGCCACTGTGTATGTCACCCTGAGACATAAGTTGACAAGACCCATGTGTCTATAATTTCACTAGCATCCTTACCATTCAAAAGCCGAACGCAGTAATGCTCACATTACTGCTTGGCGGCAGCACTTGGTACGGTGGCAGTACATCCCTGGACGAACTCTTTCACAATGAGCTCTACTGCTACTAATATTTGTAGTGGTCATAGTTCGCCACGCTGACCCAAGGCGGGTTGGGCACTTCACACGTTTTCGAGGGTTGTGAACCTTCTTCGACATGTAGGTAGCATCACTATTTCTTCCTTCATCGAAAAGCTTATGTTAAATTTCAAATTAAATTTCGCCCATAAAATCTTAGAAATTTAGGTCAACCCACGGCCTCTGTTTGAGAGGCGGTAGGTCAGAAACTACGGCTCAAATAAAAAATAATTCATATAATGATTCATAAAAATAATTCAGATATCACACTGCTATTACAATAGTGTTCTGTGAAATTCAAGATAATATAATCATTGAACGTAAAATTTGATTCACTGCACGTCGATAATATCTTTAGAATATTGTAAGAAACAACTAAAAGATATCTACTTAACTCAGAATCAGACACGCTTTATGGCTCAACTCACACTGACGCAGAGTCGAAGCTTCGCGTCGCGTCGCGTCCTGTTTTTTAACTACACCGCCTGGCGACACTCGCATTAGTGCGCCGCGATCATAGTGTAGTCGGCGTCTGACGCCTTACTGCACCCTAGTAACGCGCGAAGGCACTCGACTGCTACCAAGCGTCGACACTCGATTCCATATTTGTATAACACAAATTTGTACCTTAATAACGGGAAAATAGAGATAAATATGCTATAACCGAAAAACATGACGCGTCGCGACGCTTCGACTCTTCTCCAGTGTGAGTTGAGCCTATGTGAGCTAGTTCTGGCCAAAATAGTCCTTATTCAAAAATATAAAATTATTTTTTGTCTTTTATTTATAAATATATTTGGTTAGTAGGAAACTGTTTGTAATAAACTGTAACCTATACATACATTTTAAATATCTTGCACGGGAAACAACACATTTATATGGCGAACGGCTATAGAGTGGAATTGCCTGCCTGCAGACTTGTTCCCTGAATGCTATAACTTGAGCCTTTTCAAGGCGAGAGTAAATAGGCATTATATAGATGTACATGCTCCACTGTCGACCTCATCAACACTTTCCATCAGTTGACATGGAGGTCAAATGCGCACTTATATTACAAAAAAAATGTTAGTGCTTTGTAAATTATTTTTTATAAAATTAACATGTGATGAGATCAATATCGTCTTGTATTATAATAAAAAAAAATCAACAGCAATACGAATACCGTAAAAAAAATAAACATATTTTAGAGACATGCAATTAAACATCTTCGTTTTCAGACTGATTCTCTGTTCAAGATGTTCCAACATCTGAGGAAGAAGACTGATGATGCTCATCATAGTTAGCCAGTGGCGCAGCTAGTTATTCTGGGGAATGAAAGAATGGTTGTGCCCATACCCAATGACCTAATTATGCTGGGAAACAGACGCGAAAATTTGCGTTGACGCTAAGACTTTCCCAGCTTGTCAGTAGCGCCATCAGGATTCCAGATGGTAAGTGTCATACGACTAATTGCTCTGTCTATTGTCTTTTGAAACCTCTCCCCACCCGATCAGATGGCGGTATGGGACAGGTGTGGCGAAACAGGTTAGCAGATTGGGAGGTAATGCGATTTGCTTCATATCCCTGAAAGGTTCAGTAGTTCAGGGAACTCGTCGAGCTGTGCTGATACTGTAGTCGAAGTCTAGCGTTTAGGTGTGGAGTATTACATGATGTACCCAATAGACCCCAAGACCACGATTGCAGTTGTACTGAAGTACAAAAACAGCGTATACTCGACTGCGCAAAGCTCCGAATGCACTGAAACTGAAGAATTTAATAAGACAGCCAAGACATACAAATGAGTGTTATGCCAAGTCACGTTCAACCATGTGCGCCGTATAGGGGCCAAGTTTGCTTCTTTTCCAGAAGGTAGCAAGTCCTATTGGTTACTGGCTAAAGCTATCTTCAAACTTTAGTCGTCCTTCTTTACCACCTCTGCTGAGGCTGGACGGCTTGCTGGCCCATACTGCGGAAGAGAAGGCGAATATTTTGCCTCACTCTTTGCAGAGAATACGTGTCTGCGTCATGCCAAAAAGATCTACTCAGAACTCAGCGGAGCCTAAACGTGAATAAAGCTAGCGGGCCAAATGGAATTCCAGCAATAGTTCTGCGTAAATATGTGCCTGAATTGTCTCCTGTTCACAACGTGCAACCTGTGCCCAAAAAAAGGGAACAATGTTGATCTGTCCACTATAGACCTATCTCAAGCACTTCCCTATTCTGCAAGACTATGAAACGTGTTTTTAATAACCATCTCCTCGACGACTTCCTTCAGTGATCACCAGTACGGATTCCAACGAAAATGATCTTCTTGTGTTGGGCGTTTCACATGTGGAGTGAGGCTATAGAAGAGGAAGGCGAAGCACTTTCAATGTCTTGGAATATTTCTAAAGCCTTTAACACTATCTGGCATGCAAACCTTAAGCAAGTTTCACTCTTATGGGCTTACAATAACCTTTGCAATTGGATCTTGAATTTTTTGAGTGAGCGTTCGGCTCGTTCGGTTCGATCTTACTACAATGGGCGATAGAGTTTCGGAGTGCGTCAGGGTTCCGTACTGTCCGCAACTCCCTTTCTGCCGCATATCAACGATATGTTAATTCCAGGTACCTTCAGGTATACTGATTACAGCACAGTTGTACATAGGTACTTGATCAATGTAAAGGTCAGTGGAAAAAAATCCAGTGTTGTCCAGAGTCTATGATTAGTCGTTTGGATTTGACACTTCGGTTGTCTCTAGTTGGGGTGGTACTAAACTTATAAAATTGAATACTTTAAAACGCAGGCGTGTCTATTCTTCACAAAATGGAATCCCTTTGACCTGACTCCAACTGTTTGTGATATATCCATATCGATAGCCGACCATCGCCAGCTACTTGGAATGAACTTGTTGTCCAGCCTGTTCTATGGCAGATGCATAGAATCCATGACCAAAAATGCAACCAGGAAGCTTGACATCCTTATCAAGGTGAGGTGTTACTTCACACCGGGACAGTTGCTACAAAAAAGCTGTACCAAGCACACATCCGGTCGTACATAGAACATGTTGCCACCTATGGGATAGTTCTACTGAATACCAACGAGCCGCCTTGGATTCTGTTGAAAAGCGTGCCAAGAGCATAGGTCACACGGATTTGTTGCTATACTGCTCGCGCACCTCCCTCACGCACCTCCCTCACACACCTCGCTCACCTTTCGCTATCCCAAAAGTTACCCGTCTCCGTCTCGAGGACGCTGTCGCTGTCTTGTAGGTACCCAAATTCCTAGCATTTAATTAACGTAGTAATGTACCAATTATTAACTAGAATACAATGATATCCTGAGTTACAAACTTACGTTTTAATAGTTTAATAACAAAACCGCAAATCCCGAAAAAACCGGTTTTTAGCTGAAAACCGGGTTCCAAAATGGACGGTCAACCAGTTTTTTCGGTTAAGCGGGTATCCAGTTTGCATGCCCTAGTGCAGATACGTGCTTTTTACCAATACTACGCGGATTTGCACTATCTCCGACGATATGTTCCTGGAGACCGACCAATACGAAACGCGGAAAAAGTATTCTGCGCTCCGCCAAACTAGCAACGGGAAACTCGCTAGCAATCGGTCCCCGACATTACAAACTTAAAGTTTTACAAACGACGAAACGTATTATAACCGGTTGAAATCCTTTTATTGAAAAACTAAGTGAACAGCGCGCAGACGAATTTTTTAAGTGGAAATTGTAAGTCCGTTTATATATTTGACATCATTTCATTGTGTACTCTATTTATGTTTATATTAGTAACCTATCACACACTCGAATTTATTTTGTCCAAAATAACGTTTGTTCGAATTTTCATAACCTCGAAAACCGAATTATAACGAAACCGTTGTTCTTTCAGGATATGTTGGATGTTTATCGCAAATACACTCTCTCAGTCAAAATTACTTTCGAGGTTATGAAAATTCGAGCTAAATTTCTGGAAAATGTTATTTCGGACTTGTGATAGGTAACCGTTTATATTAGCTATTTTTGACAACCTGGGAAGACTTTACTAATTTCTGCCACCAAGCAGTAATGTTAGCGTTCCGGTTTTGAAAGGCAAAGGTGCTGGTGTTGGTGAAATTACAGGTATATTGGACTTGTTAACATATGTCTCAGGGTGACAGGCGCAGAGCAGTGCCCCTAAGATCTTTGCGATTTAAAACTCTGAGTGGTACGCTGTTATGGATAGGCGGGTCGTTTACCACCAGTCGCACGACATGTTCGTCCTGTCACTTGATAATATTATAAAAAATCTATAGAACGACTCGATTCAGACGAAGGTTCCAAGTCCTTTCATATCGAAGGATTTTTTTTGTGTTCATATTTTGTATTAAAAATTACAACAAAGTAAAACTAATTGATACGCTTGGTTTGAGAACTATCAACAAATAGCAATCTTAACCTAAACACAAGTAAAACAAAGTTCTTATGATATGTTTTTCTTGTGGTACTCACTGCATTATTGTTGGTAGTTCGTAGAACCATGAAGTTGAAGTTGAAGTTACGCTTGGTTCTTTGTTGCTTTTATGCATTTTGGTTAAAATGAATGAACTACTAAATGTCATCCACTGCTTTCTAACTCAAATGACTAAAGAAACTAAAACCACAATTTAATAAATGACATGACAATGAATGTACGGAAAGTTTTTCCTCCATGCCAAACTTGTTTCAAGTTTTATTCAGACTAAATTTTGCATACACCAAGTAAATTTTCTATTGAA
>NW_020653854.1:23182307-23204366 GCF_003589595.1 Hyposmocoma kahamanoa
TGCACTTAAAAAGCACTAATGAAATTTTTGGTGTACTTGGATAAATATGATAACATTCCGTATAAGTGGTTCTAACGTTTACCATGAAATTACTCCTTAAAGTATAGCTTATAAACATTTATATTCAGGGGGTAAACTAAAAAAATGCTACTTACGGTATGTTTTCAATAAATAAACACCGAAATCACCAGCCCAAACAATAACGCACACGATTGTCGTGACGTATTTTTGAAGTTGTTTATTTTTTTAAATGACAGATCCAGGCATTAAAAACTTTATGGTTTGCTAGAGTAGTTACCGAAATAGCAATTAATATTAGTTCTTTTACTTGTTATAACTTCGATATCCGATAAATCGGTATAAAATCCTCACCGGCACCTCTAGGTGTGGTATGCGTCTACGGCTGCATGTATCGCGTGAGTTGATAAGTAATTAGTAATAATGTTTCTATTATAAAAATGATCATTCAATCAATATTATGTTACGCTTTACCCATTTAGTTACCCGCTTAGATACAGTTGTATTTTTAGGTATAACTTTAGATGCTAAATTGCAATGGGGTCCACATACAAATAAGTTATCAAAATGGCTCAGATCTGCGGTGTACGCGATGAAAAAAATACGAATACTTTCCGACGTCGAAACAGCTTAAAACTTTCACAGTTGATTGACTGCTTTGGGGTAATGCCGCCGATATTAATAAAATCTTTGTCCTGCAGAAACCGCACGTTGTAACCAAAGATGATTCGTGTTTGATGAGGTATTTACAATCTGGACCCCAGAATGTCTTTGAGAGATAAGTTTAAAGAGATTAACATTCTTACATTAACTTCACAGCATATCCACGAAAATGTTATTTATGTAAAGTAATAAAACATTAATTTTTAAATAAAAAGCAGTGACAGACATAACATTAATACGAGGAATAAAAATAAAATAACTGTTCTTGAAGTCGTCTTCGTAAAGTCTCAAATTAATTTAAAAAACAATGTATAAAAATTTGATTCCAGGTGTTTGTGATCATTGTTGTGTATTTTTGGTGTATTGCATTTGTGCATGCTACATTGACTCGATTTAGTTAAATTTTTCCATTCTCTACATTGACTTACAATTATATGAACGTCGGGTCCGCACTAAAAAGTGGCCGAACTTATAGGGCATTAAAACCGTATACAGAGCGTCATTCACGCTCTAGTCTTCGTTTGTTCGACTGACAGCGAAGTAAGCAAAATTAGACAGTACTGCGATAACATTACAATTTAAATTCAACGTTTTAGCTTTTTCATATTCCTTTAAATGTCACTACGTTTAAATAAGTTGACTTGGGACATTTTTTCCGTGGTTGTTGTATTAGACCCGTCGTCCATTTAATTGTCAGTCAATGATTCTCTAGGTCAATGTTCTCTATCTTTATTTTTGTTTTGAATTCCATTACAATCTGATTTAATTTAATTTAATTTATTTTTTATTTGGAGTTGAATTTAATAAATTTGTTTGCATGTATAAAAAATAATTAAAAGGTCGTGCCTACCCGCTGCCACTAGTAGCTATAGCTTTCGTAGCTACATAGTCGTAGACTATCTCGTAGTATTGCACTGCAATTCTGTAAAAGTGGCTACATAAATAAACTTCTAACTTACCTGCATGTCTTTGGGTTTTATTTGCAGTCTGCTCGACGCTCTTATAAATTTTGTTTTGAATAAAAAATAATCTTCTTTCTATCCCACACTGGGGGACAATTTTGCCAGTGTCATATTAAATGGTATGGACAAAATTTACTGAGTATGCTAATGTTGTGAAAAATAGTTATCTTACAAAAAAAAACCAGTCAACTGAACATGGAAATAAAATATCACAAGATAATTAGGCTCAACTCGCGACCTGTTATTCAACTACAACGCCTGGGGACGCGCGTCGGCGCGCGACTCCATATTTGCGTAACACAAATCTGTACCTTAATAATGGGAAAATAGAGATGAATATGTTATAGGCGAAAAACATGAAGCGTCGCGACGACGCTTCGACTCTGCGCAAGTGTGAATTGCGCCTTACTGGCGACCTGACAAGTGACACCCACGTCTTCGACATCAGTCCCAGGTTTCTCATAAAAACAAAATTTTTAGACAAATAAGTTATAAATCTATAACATAGCTGTCACAATAATCTTCAGCAAATTTCTCAATAATCTATAGCAAAAAACATTTAAAAAACTTATAGCTAACGCTAGGAACGTGGTATTATTGTTATGGCGAGCAAAAAACCTACATTCAGTTATATATATATTCTCAGTTGCAAATGTTTCCATTATTTTTAGAAATAGAAGGCGCGAAACGACCTATAGCAGACCTAGTCTGGCAATTTCTCATTGTCATTGTGTTTTCAAAAATAGATGCCGCTAGGCAGTAATGTTCCATTATGGCTGTAGGAACTGGCGCGCGCCTTTTATATTGCGACCAAAGAGATTTATTCACCCGTGTACTGAAAATTTTATAAACGCTATTTCGACGCGTAAAACGTATTTTTGAATGACTCTTTCTTGCTAACTTATTCATTCTTTAAGAAGAGCGTTACATCGTTAACGTCACTCGCATTATTTATTGAATTTAATGACAAACGGCCGCATCGATCTTTTCTGTAACGTCGTTCGAATTACAAAAACTGTTACGACCAATGATTTTGTGACGTAGGAAAAGCGCGATTTCTGTTTGTTTTCGTAAATGCAATAGTTAGGCCTGGTTGTATTTCTTACATTCACTTGTGGAAGTTTGTAATTGTCATCGTAATCGTGTCATTTGTTAGTTAAAGTTAAAGTTAAAGTTAAAGTTGCTACTACTCCGTAAATGAATTTCTCGAATGCAAAAATAACTCGCAAATCAAATAAACCGATTGACATCTGTACAACTGACATATATATCATCTAATCTGTACTATGCAATGTTTAACGTAATATAAACATAATACTAAAATCTAATGATAATTTAATATTGACATCTTATACGATAATTACAACTTCAATATGATAAGATAATAATACATTTAAATGCTTAGAATAATAACGCATAGAAACCTAGCCCGCACACGCTCAGTGAGGCAAATTGAAGCGCTCCCAAAGGGCCTACACGAGCGGGCGGGTCTTCAGTACTCAAGGTCAAATTGCACCGCGAACAGCTCCAGAATTTTAGCTAAAAATGACGAAATGTGCGGTAAATGAGTGTAAAAATACTTCAAACAAACATAAAATAGATACTAACATCACATTCCACAAGGAAGTAACGCGTTTCAACTTGTATTTTTATATAAATATTCACTAAAACCGAAAATTAACCTACTACTAAAACTAGCCAAGATGAATTTGATTTTTGCCTCACTTGTGACAGTTCGTTTGATATGAAACTATCATTCTATGCGTTATTATTCTAAGTTTAAATGTAATACTCTGAACTAGTGACTTCAACAATTTGTAATAGTTTACTTAAAAATATGTGTCCGCCATTATTGGTAGATTTTTTGTGATACTTAGCACTGTTATTTACTAAACATCAAATTGTTACACCAAAAAATCGCACAAATAACCAAATTTCATTTCATTTCATAGAAATGGTGGCAAACAAAAATGGATGGTCATGTTTTGGAACTTTGATTACTATTATTTATTTGTTGAGCATTGGCTATAGAACCATCGGTTTAGACAAGTAACAAATAATTACGAAACGTAATAATATTCAAACTAAAAATTAATTTGTATTAAATGTGTAACTTCGAAAACTCGCTATTTTTTATCGAATAAGCTTTTGACGATTATCAAAAGTGACATTAGCTAACGTACGACTAAATATAATGTTGCTATTTCATTTTTAGATTTTAACCGAAATGCTTTTGGGAGGTTTGCGCATGTGCCCGTAGCAAAACCGAAAAAAAAGATCTTTGAGTCAGTAAGACACGGTTGAAGCCGGTGTGGGATGTGATGAAGGAAACTAAAATGTAGTTTAAATTTAATTGTTACATACTAATTATTACTTTCAAGCAATATAAGCATTGTGTAGTCGATGAATAATAATAATATATTTACACAGAGAATGATAAAGAAACATTACTGGAAGTGTATGAGTTTCATAGACGTAGTCTTCTAAATACAAGCTACCGTTTTCGTAGATTTATTTATTCATTATATTTTAGTAGCAGTAGCTCCTTGTGAAAGAGTTCGTAACCATACACATTTCTGCCGCCAAGCAGTAATGTGAGCATTACTGCGTTTCGCTTTGGAAGGGTAAGGGTGCTGGTGAAATTATAGGCACATGTTATGTGATTCGTCAACTTATGTCTCAGAGTGACGGGCGTAGCGGCAGTGCCCCTAAGATCTCTGCGATTTAAAGCTCTGAGTGGCACTGCAACTGTTATGGATGGGCGTGTCGCTGACTTTTACATGTCAAAAATGGCTCAACACACTTGTACTTATGAGATCAATTATTATGTACTTTTACCATCACCCGTGTTTTCTTGCTTTTTCAAATAAACTATTTTCGTTTCATTACCACAAAAGACTTTTTAGACTTAAGACTTGTTTGTCTTGTCATTTCGTATTATAAAAAATAGTAGTTAATGTGACTGAATATGTAAATATTGAAAGACACTAAAACACGAGTGTGGGTTTATGAAACGAGCCGACAGCGAGTTCGAGAACATCACACGAGTGTTTTAATGCCTAATCTTAGAATAATAACGCATAGAAACCTAGCCCGCACACGCTAAGTGAGGCAAGTTAAAGGCTTCCACACGGACTCCCAGGAGCGCGCGGGCTGTTAGTGCTCAAGGTCAAATTGCACCGCGAACAGCTCCAAAATTTTTTGCTAAAAATGACGAAATGTGCGGTAAATGGGTGTAAAAATAGAACAGACAAACATAAAATAGACACTAACATCACATTCCACAAGTAAGTAATGCGTTTCAACTCATATTTTTATGTAATTATTCACTAAAACAGAAAAATAATTTCGCGGCAACAAGATACGAAAGTGTTGCAAAGTAACGAATTTTTTTTCTCCCCATTTTGCTATTCTGTATCAAAATAATTATATTACGTAAATTTTAGTGGTGCTTGTAATTTCGATTTATTTGCGCATCTTGAACTAATATTTACTTGAATAAACATTAAATGTTTTCGTTAACTCCTGTAAGTGATTGGGACACTTAATTATTTTTTAATACTTTTAACGGCTCTGCGTTCATGCTTTATTGAATAATTATTTATTTTAATTTTTTTTGAATTGCAGCACATATTGCAACAAATTTACAGTATATATTCATTTCTACTATAGTGTTGACACCACCAGTACAACTTTGATAGCTTATTATATGTCTTTCTTTTCGTAACTCAAGCGAAATATTTGATATTGAAATATTTTATTTTCTTAAAAGGGGAGCATTCTTAAGCGATTTTTTAATCTATTTTAACAGTTATTTTCTTTAATGTTTGCTTATGGCATTTTCGGTTTTAGGTTTCGAATATGGCACTTATTTCTAAATCCAAGATGGCGGGCGCGATTTTTCTAATAATGGCAAGTTGGGTATCGTTTTCGAGATGTTTGGGAATGTTCAATACAAATATGGCACTCATTTCTAAATCCAAGATGGCAAACACGACAGTTCAAACAAAAGCAATATTCGTAATGAGCACCCCCAAATACCTCGAAAACGATACCTAACTTGCCATTATTTGAAAAATCGTGCCCGCCATCTTGGATTTACAAATAGTGCCATATTCACATTGAGCATCCCCAAATACCTCGAAAATGATACCCACATAGCATTTTTAAAAAAAATCGTGCCCGCCATCTTGGATTTAGAAATGAGTGCCACATTCGTAATGAGCACCCCCAAGTACCTCGAAAATGATACCCATATTGCATTTATTTGAAAACTCGTGTCCGCCATCTTGGATTTAGAAATGAGTGCCATATTCGTAATGAGCATCCCCAAATACCTCGAAAAGGATACCCATATAGCATATTTTGAAAAATCGTGTCCGCCATCTTGGATTTACAAATAAGTGCTATATTCGTTTTTCATCGACAAAACCGAGCATATCTGTAGGCAACTGATCGACATTGTCGATCGACAGTAACGATCGACAAAATTGAGCACATCTGTAGGCACCTGATCGACAATGTCGGGCAAATCTGTAGGCACCTTTAACTTAATGATGAGTTAAGCAAGATACAATTTCCCCACATTTGAGGGAAATGTTATTCCATGGCATCATTATTTGTATATTTGTGTGCGTGCCGACGAGCGTAGTTACAAGTTGCTTACGCCTACATGAATTTGGTTTTTGCCTCACTTGTGACAGTTCGTTTGATATGAAACTATCATTCTATGCCATTGACTTAAGTCAATGTTCTATGCGTTATTATTCTAAGTGCCTAATTATGTACAGTTACATAAACTGCTTTATCTATACACATATTATAAGCTCTCATTGATGTGTTCAGGAACCGCATGTTACGACCGGCATTGCGGTTTTGGTCAGAGCTATTTATTAGCAGTAATTATTAGGAAAATAATGCAAAAAAACTTATTTCTCAATTCTAATATATTTTTTAATATATTAGAATTGAGGTCGAATCAAATTGTTTTATTTTTCAGAGATGTTCGAAATTTGAATGTAGTAATAAAATCGAATTTGATGTTATTATTAAGCAATAACATTTGTACAGATAAGAAATTTGTCCTAACAAAACAGTTTATTATTTATGCTTATAAACAATTCCCTTTTTTTATTGTATTGATTTTCGAACCTCCACACACAGGAAGAAGGAATTTTAAATTTATTTATTTAATTTATTTGGAAACTATAAAGCCTACAAATACGATATACTTTTGTCCAAGCAAACATTGGCGCGGCGGCGTCAAGTTTAACAAATTGGGTAAATGTCCTAATTGAATCCACACTGTCTTAGCGTAGTCGGGACTACGCTAAGACAGTGTGGATTCAATTAGGAATTATTGTTCCACCTGTTTCAAAATTATGTTCAATAAATGCTTGTTAGGATGTTTCACAACCATGATATTCACTATTTTTTTTCTGAAATAATAAATAAATAAATAACGCACACACTCAACATAGCCCCGCACTAGGGAAACCCTGTGTCGCGGGTGCCATGGACACACATATAGACAACCACAAATTACACCCAAACTCACGAGAGAAATAATTGTAGGCCATACAACTATTTCACCCGGCCCGGGAATCGAACCTGGTACCTCTGCGTGGCAGTCCGGCATGGTAACCGTTCGGCCACGGAGGCAGTTGAAATTACTCTATTATAATAATAATTAAACAAAGATCGAAGATTTACAAAAAATTCACTTCGATCCGGTTGGGTCGAACTAACAGCTCATAACAAACTAAGCTACTGAATGAACAAGGGACTTCATGATTTTTTGTAACGACTCTTTTGCCGTTGCACCATCCATCTATGAGAAAGCTACCAGCCGATGACTAAAAATCTCTAATAGTCACTAAAATATTTGTAATTAAGTTTTATTGCTTCAGTTGCATTGACTTTCTGAATGAGAACAGTAATAAATATTTTTTTTTCTATAAGTTTATTTAGTGACAAATGTCGTTAGGCAGTATCGTTGGTTCGTTATTATTCATAATTATTAATAATACGCTTTTTATAATACCTGCTGGCTCGATCCGTACCTTAGTCGGCAGAGTGGTAGCCTCGTTTGGCAAAAGACGCTGGTTCCCTTTGTATTTGGTCGATCTTTGTATGTAATAATATCAATATCCTAGTGTTCGTGGTTTTTTATAAAAAAAATAAGTGTAGCAATAAAAGCTCCGAAAATTAAATGAAAAATGAGCTTATTCAATTATGAAAATGTTTGTGCAAATAAAAACATGGAAAAGACGGAATTAAATACTGAAAATTCCGATAAATTTTAACTGAAAATATATTGTTAGACGCTATTACTGTGAACAAAAATTTTAAGCCCTTTTTACACTTTTCATAAATTTTGGTATTGGTTAAACTATTCCATTATTGGAAATGCCAATAGGAATGACAAAATAGGACATAGCATCGGTCCTAGCGAACTTAGTTTTTCTTTCGGATATTTAGTATATTTTTCGGAAGTACAGTTCTTTTTCGTAGAATTGTGATGTGAACCAGTTCTTGATTGTTTTAATTCATTCGGTATTTATTTTCAGTAACTTATTCTAACACAGCTTAGCTAGTATTACTGTTCGCCATTGTTCGGTGCAATTTAATTTGTTTTTCAGAACCTTTATTATTTCCCAAAAAATAAGTGCGTATCCGCATACTACACCTAGAGGTGCCGGTGATGATTTTATTCCGATTTATCGGATATTGAAGTTATAACAGGTAAAAGAACTAATATTAATTGCTATTTCGGTAACTACTCAAGCAAACCATAAAGTTTTTAATGCCTGGGTCTGTCGTTTAAAAAAATAAACAACTTTAAAAATACGTCACTACAATCGTGTGTGTTATAGTTTGCGCTGGTGATTTCGGTGTTTATTTATTGAAAACATACCGTAAGTAGCGTTTTTTAAGTTTACCCTGAATATAAATGTTTATAAACTATACTTTAAGGAGTAATTTCATGGTAAACGTTAGAACCACTCAAACGGAATATTATCATATTTATCCAAGTACACCAAAAATTTCATTAGTGCTTTTTAAGTGCAGGATTTGCGGTGTATTACTGCATTTTATTTGAGATGTTTTTGTTGGTAGTACGAAGGGTATTTATTTAGCAATGCAGAATAATAATTTTTATTTATAAAAACTTGTATTTAAACTTAATGCTTTTCTAATTTGCGAAACCAAATAGCCGCCATTTTGCGGTAGGAGGAGCGCATCGCGTGAGCAGGTATTTGACCTCCATCTCACCTGATATAAAAAGTGACGATGTGGTCGACGATGGACCATACACACCTATACAAAGCCTAGTCACTCTCGCCTTGAAAAGGGTTAAGTTATAGCGTTTAGGGTATCAGTCATGCAAGGAATTCCACTCCATAGCCGTTCGCCATATAAATGTGAAAGCGTAACGCCGCCATGTGCACATCCTTGGAATATCGACAGCATAAGGGTTTAACCCCTAACCTACAACCTAGTTCGTTCAGGGAAGTACTGCAACCCTACCTATTTCTGCCGCCAAGCAGTAATGTGCTGCGCTCTAGTTTGGAAGGGTAAGGGTGCTGGTGAAATTACAGGCACATGGTACTTGTCAACTTATGTCTCAGGGTGACGGGCGCAGTGGCAGTGCCTCTAAGATCTTGCAATTTAAAGCTCTGAATTGCACAGCAACTGTTATGGACAGGCGTAACCTTCTAGGTGCACGACTTGTTCGTCCCGTCACTTGGTATTATTATAAAAAAATAAAAATCCCTCGGATGATAGAAAGGGGACGGTGAAATTAAATCATGCAATTCCATTGCACACTTTCCGTGATATATCCTGTAGAATACTAAATTATTTAGTTGTTTAGCGCTTGATTATCTATTGAGAGGCCGACAGTTCGGATCCCTGTGACGGCGTGACCATGACTTTTATCCAAATTACACATTTTATGAATATGTGTGAGTGGAGGAAAACATCGTTGTTACGGACTGCCGAGATGCACCTGGTCGGTCAGAGCAAACGAGAGTAGAATTACATAAATAATTCAAGGGCTCTGATTGGCCGGGTGGCATCCGCGGCGCATTGATAGGGCCGGTACTGTGTGGGAGACACCGTATCGGTACATATATATGTGAATCTTGTAAGAATTTGTTATCGATTATCGATTGCATTTATATTTGTGACTTGTTATATTACGGAATTAAGTCAGATAGGCGTAGATTACAATTGTTAGGATAAGGTGTTCATTCAAGAATACAAGTGCACTTAAGACTGAGAAGCTTCAACAAACGGAAGATTACGAGTTTCATTGAAGTAAAGTTTGGTCCGTTTCGAGACGGACACAGCCGGAAACCAACAATTGTGATGAAACCTTAAAAAGAAAAATACTTTTTTTTTCGTGTAAAATATTAACAAAATTGCATACGAGGTAAGGTTGAGACCTTCTTTTAAGTATGACAATACTTGTCTCAGAAGGTCTCGCGCCTCTATAAGTAGTATGTTATAAAACATAATTAAATAACAGTAATATTACAGAACAGAGTCTCTTAACTATATTACAAATATATAGAAAGATGTGTAAGTGTGTGTGTGTGCGTGTGCGCGCGCGCACGTGTGTTTTTGTGTGTATAATATAATATAATATAAATAACGCACACACTCAACATAGCCCCGCACTAGGGAAACCCTGTGTCGCGGGTGCCATGGACGCACACATAGACAACCACAAATTACACCCAAACTCACGAGAGAAATAAATGTAGGCCATACAAATATTTCTCCCGGCCCGGGAATCGAACCTGGGACCTCTGCGTGGCAGTCCGGCATGGTAACCGTTCGGCCACGGAGGCAGTGTGTGTGTGTATGTGTGCGCGCGCACGTGTGTTTTTGTGTGTATAAGTGTCAGTGAGCTGTGTGTGTATGTTGAATCCCAGAATACGGTGATTAGAATATATTATGCACACCAAGGCATACAATGCTGTGAAACTTATTTTTTTTCCTTCACGTCGAATAGATTCACAGCCCTTGGAAAATGTGTGAAAACTCCAACTCACACTGTGGAAGTGTGTTCGATTAAGGTCCTGTATGTAGAGGACATCCATGGGCAAGATTTTTTAAATGTAAATTGTTATTTTTTCGTAGATAGACAGATACAAAATTCTTTATTGCTATGCTACATACATAGCAAGACTTCAGGACAAAAATGAAACACATAAGCAAAGTAATAATTGGCGGTCTTATAGCTTACAGCGATTTCTTCCAGACAACCCCAGGACGGAGAGAGATTAAATATGAATAAAAACGGTGGTGGTAGATATGAAAAATTAAATAGACAGAAATTATTAAACAACACATTACAATTACATAATATATTCCTACACGCACAATATTTACAAGCATATTGCAATTGTGAAAAGTAAATTTCTTTGCTTGATTTTTCGTTTCCGGGTTCGTATTAAATTTTTAGTCAGAAACTACGTTTAAGTGTTTAAAATTAATTAAATAAGATATTTCTTTCTTAATTAACATTGTTTTTTTTCCTTGTAATAGTTAGTTACCAGGAAAAATACTTAATTATTTTCAAGAAAATAAGCCCCATTGCGTAAGTCGATATATCTTTTCATTTATTGGGTTTGGCAACATGGCTATCAACGTAATTAGGTCAGTTATTAGGTCCGTGCAAGCTCTGTGCGTTTGAACACTGACGTCACGGTGTCGTCCAAAATTATCCTTATATTTATTTAATTAAGTACTCCTTAAATCTTCATGTTTATTTTTTTATAGTCATGTTTATTTGTGAAAACTATAAGGGGTTATTATATGCCTTAGGTTATTTTTTTTAAATTTAATAGTTTCGTTAGTTTGCCACCAGACGGTAAACTACACGCCTGTCCATAACAGTTACAGTGCCACTCAGAGCATTAAATCGCAAAGATCTGAGGGGCATTGCCACTGCGCCTGTCACCTTGAGACATAAGTTGACAAGTCCCATGTGGCTGTAATGTCATCAGCATCTTACGCCATGACCCTAAACGCAGTAATGCGTCCATGACTGCTTGTCGGTAGAAATAAGTTATAATAAAATACGGAGGCAGTACTTCCCTGGACGAACTCTTTCACAAGGAACTCCACTGCTGCTATGTTTGACCTGCCGCCTCTCAAGCACTGGTCGTGGGTTCGAATTGCTATCCAAAATTTTATTTGAATTTTCGGTGAAGGAAAACATCGAGATGAAACCTGTCCATAGAACCCCTGCCCAGCAGTGAGACGTACAAGTAGGTTGATGATGATGTTAATGTTTTTAATTTTATATGTATCTATAAAATAGTAATTAATAGAAAATAAATATGAATGAA
The DNA here is from genome assembly GCF_003589595.1 of Hyposmocoma kahamanoa. Classification (NCBI taxonomy): domain Eukaryota; kingdom Metazoa; phylum Arthropoda; class Insecta; order Lepidoptera; family Cosmopterigidae; genus Hyposmocoma; species Hyposmocoma kahamanoa. The sequence goes on from NW_020653854.1 coordinate 23,194,315, forward strand.
TGTAACAGATGTAGCTTATTTACCTAATTCTTAAATATTATACATAGAGTAGAAAATTCCTCTCTCTGAAAACCCTAAAAGGTTAAAAATAAAATGCATGAAGTCGAAATAAAATATTTTTTTTCTTGCAAATTTTTCTTCTGAATACACTACAGCGGCAAAACAATTGCTAGAAAGGTATACAATAAAAATATACAACATCATTTCGAAATTTTAGAGCGAGGTATTGTCCATTCTGTGTGCATTTCTTTCTTGATGCTCGGGTAAATATGTTCAGTCTACTGTAATAAATGCTTATAACAACATTTTAAAAATCTTTACAATAAACGCCTTCGTTTAGGACCCTGCATAATAAAATGGGAACGTAAAGTTAAATTACTTGCATATTGGTTAACGAAAGCTTGTTTCTATAGGCCTATGTTAGAAGTTCGAGTCATACTCGCATCACGGCCAGTGTCTCTTTGGCGCTACGCTCGGTAACACGAATGCTCTACGGAACGCATTGGCTGTATCACGCGATCCCGTTGCTTTGAAAAACGCGAATAATTTTAATAAACGATTCGAAAAGTAAATTGCGATTCAAATTCAAAATGTGTGTTCGAAAATTGAAATGACAATTTAGTGGTTGTTATAAAACAAAAGTTCAACTTTTGAAATACTTTTAAAAGTGTAATAATTTTATTATTATTTTTTTAATAATAAATAAACAACAAATTATTTTTCAATTTAATAATTAATACAGTTTGGTGAGTGGTGTAAATACGTGCAAAGATTGTTTTAAAAGTTGTTTCATCGCCCTTAAAGTTTGGTTCTGTGTAGTAATATATTTTGTTTTTTTTTTTATTATGTTAAACAGTGAATGAGTGTAAAATAAAGACCAAACAACGGCTTCATCCCCCTCACTCGTTGGGATTTTCGCTTGTGAATAAAGGTAAATTAATTTTAACCCGTATTAATTGAAATTAAAGTTAATTTTCTTCTAGTATCTAAGAGCGAATGGTTAATTATTTTACTGGACTAAGTTGTTAATGAACTTACTTCAAGTTTGTTTCATTATAAAAATATTTTGATGTAGGAAATTAAGTTTTTCAGGCGTTTAAGCTAATTTTATTATAATATTATGCCAATTACCATATTTTTATTTTAATACAGTAAATGTATTATAATAATCACAACTGTCTTCATTTTAAAAATGCAATAATATGATTTTTTGCATCATTCTTCATTGCATCAAAACAAACACAAAATAAATATTAATTATTCAAAGCAAAAGAAATATCTTCATGTGATAAGCTCGCCTTTGTGCACTAACGTTTTAAATTCATTTGTTAAAATTGACAATTTTTAATTGTTGAACAGTAAAGTATTTATATGCATACATTAATTGTACCTACAGAAGGTGAACAAAGGTGAACTTATCTATAAAAGAAATCTCTTTCAGCCAGCTCAAGGCAGTGAGAGCAAAGGTTATAAACGAGCAATAACTTGCAAGAGTTAAGGAGGGAAATTATATTAATTGCCAGACAAAGAAAAAATACCACTATTTACGTAAGTATAATAAATACCTACGTAGATTATTATAACGTAGAATAGATAACGCACATTCTTACGTATGATTGTGAGGTGTGGACACTCATACTTAAAGAAGAAAACAAACTTCTGGTGGCTAAGAGAAAAGTTCTCAGGAAAATGTTAGGACCAGTTCAACGGGAGAACGGTAGATTGAGAGTCCGCATTAACGCTGACTTCGCTGGCCCGGCCACTTAGAAAGGACAGGCGAGGATCGGAACGTGAAGAGAGAAGACGTTAGTCGTTCCTGGAATCGCTGGAGCGATGCTGTGTGGACCTGCGCGAATTACAAACCATGAATTGGCGAGAAATAGCACATAACTGAAGAAAGTGTCATCACCTCGTTTCGGAAGCAGGGATACATTGTAGGTCGCTGAGCCAACGGAGTAGTACTGGTATAATAGATAACGTCAATATGCAAACGTATAATATATAACGTCATTATACAAACGTGAAATAGGAGATGAAAGTTTGTATGGGGAACCATACATTTGTCAAGTAAGTGATCTGAAGATTTATATTTATGCCTTTAGTAAGAAATCAACAATGTTTCAGCGTTTTTGACTAACTACCCCTCAAAAGAAAATAGGGGATGTGTAGGCTACTCTAATTACTTAACGCTTACATTACCGCTCAGTTTAGTAATGCTTACATTGAAGGGTAAAGGTGCTGCTGAAATTACAGACACATGGGACTTATTACTTGGTATTATAAAAAAATACGTATTCATATACAAATATACATGACGTAAAAGCAATAACATGATTCTAGAGAGAGTTCAGCAAGAAAATGCGATGTTTATTTTATTTAATAATAGTAATAATTGCGCAAGACAATCACATCAATTACCTGGTCTGAAAATAGGAAATGCCCTGTATTTGTTTTATAATATTAAGTGCCGGGACGAACAAGTCGTGCGCCTAATGGTAAGCGACACACCTGTCCATAACAGTTGCAGTGATACTCAGTGCTTTAAATCTCAAAGGTCTGAGAAGCGTCGCCACTGCGCCCGTCACCCTGAGACTTACGTTGAAAAGTTCCATGTGCCTGTAATTTCTTGGCGGTAGAAATAGGCAAGATGGCACTTCCCTTGACGAATTCTTTCACGAAGAGCTCTACTGCTGCTACTATTGTAGCTCCACTGCTCTACTGTTAGTACCAGTAGAATGTACTTCGGGGCAATATAGTGATAACTGCTGGGACACTGATATTTTGAATGACGTAGCGGTCGACTCCCAATTTAACAATTAGTGCTTTAAACTTTATTCGTTTTGACGCGTTCAGTGGCGCGTGACATGCAAACACAGCATGAAATTAAATATAACAAGGCTGTGATCGGTAGGTTATGTGGCAAACCTACCCTAAAAATGTATTTCGATACCTCCAACGAACACTATGACAACTTCCTTTTGGAGTTTTTATTTTTTTTACTTTATTATTTTTTTAAATTCGTTGTTTTTTTATTTTTCTTGAGTTTCGTTTTTTGTTTCTTTTTTTTTTTCACTAAATTCGAAGTAGTAGTGTTTATTGGAGGTATCGATCGTAAGTCACAAATAAGTGATAGAAATGCCCTGGTATGACACAGGTGCCAGTTCGAGTCCTGTTAGATCCTTTATCTTATAAATATAATGTTACTTTCATAAACATTTTCACTTCAGTATCAAAATAAATTATTGTTATTCATCGTCTAGCTAAATGTATTAACACGAAACATTATTTAGCAGTAAAGCACTTGTTTTGTAATGTGCGAAATGAAATTACGTTATTTTATTAATTAGCAGTAATTTCTTGGTGCTTGTACGTGACTAAATGTTGTATTAATTATTTAGACTTAAGAAATGATTCTACCTCAGTTCGAATTCAATTTTTTCCCGTACTAATACGGTTCATTTTGCTTGGGTCGAGTGTCAGGGACACTGGCTTTATTTGAGAATTTATTTTTAAACGAAATTAAGCCAAAAGTATATGAAATTAAAGCGTAAAGTAAACGTGTTCTATTTACTTCAATTGATTTAAAAAATCATTGATTTTATGTAAAGTACAGGTTTATTTGTAAAATTTCGAGGTAAGTTTGTGTTTTTTTCTATCATGAAAACTTTTAGGAATCGTGTTTTCACACTATATACGAATCAGTACGTATCCTTAATTTTACCTATATTTTTTTCCAAAGTGATTTATTCAACATTTTCACAGTTATACGGAAACCGAAAAAACTTAATATAAAAAATTTCTAACAGTCACGTAGAAAAAAATTCTTTGACCTCGTAACTCGATCAGTAGCTCTGTTGGAAGAACGACGAGACGGTATTCCGTGGTCGCAGGTTCGAGCCCTGTCGGGTCGAAGGATTTTTTGTCAGTTATTAAAACTATAGAGAGTGTTTTTTTTGTATGTATGTTACGCGATAACTCGGGTATTTGTGAACCGGGGCGAAAGGGGGGGAATTCCATAGTGGTCCCATTTCATTTTGAAGAAAATCATCCACGTCTAAGGGTGGCTGAACGCATGACGATTCATTTTTATAAATAGCGCCTAAATTTTACTTAAGGAGTAATTATTTTAATGGTTGAATTTGCTATTTCTCCAATTCAAGGCGTTTTTCTCTCAATATACTTTGAGTAGTGAGAACCGATTTTTATTATCTCCAGTGTCAAGTCCCGTATAGTGGCGAATTTAAGGATATTTCAATAAATAGATGTAATTTCACATACTTTTGAGGTCGGTTTTTTAGTACTCTGTACTGAGATGATTGATGATGATTATGTAATATGACTTTTCAATCAAAATACTTTTAATGTAAGTTTTAAACTTCGGACATGATTATAGGGGTTTAAATATGAAATTGCCGATTTATTTTACTGGCCACTTTAAATTAAAATTAAACCTGTATGGTGTCCGATTTCAGAGTGAAACGTTTTTCACACGAAAAGTAAAACATGCTTAACTTAAAAAACATGATATTTGATTGTTCGACTTTCAATTGTTTTTACATTCAGCTTTTAACGTGAAGACAGATACAGCGAAAATCTGAGTACCTAATTTTCGAATATGAATTTCCACATGGAGTTAACGTAGCAGAAACTGTCAATGCTGTATTTGGAGAGGATACGGCATACGCAAATACGGCAAACGCCGGCAATACGGCAAATTACGACTTGAAGAAAGAACCACGAGGAAGACCAGTCACAAATGTAAATAACGTTGAATTGAAGGTAATGATGGAAGCCGATCCGTATCAAACTACCACGAAACGTCATGGTTTAATGTTAGCATACCCACAATATGACATATGGCGTTTAAATAATGACGACGGAACTCGCAGCAAAACAGCTTCACCGTTATTGCTCTATGATAACGCAACACCTCACACTGCTTGAGAAACAGTTTTACTACTACAAGACCAGCAGATATAAATTATCCATCATCCTACATATTCGTCGGACCTCGCCCCGACCGACTACCATTTTTTCCCGCAATTTGATTTTTTTTTGTATGGAAATAAAATTCCCAGGAAGCAGTACAAAAATCCCTTCACACAGCTGTGGAGTCCAGGTCTCCAGAGTTCTATCGCAAAGGTTTAAATGACCTTCCGATTACATGGCAGAAATGTATAGACAACAAGGGAAAAAACTTTGATTAAACAAATGTATTTAATGAAACTATTTTTCCGGATTTAAATCGCGTATATTTGTTTTTTCAAACAAACCGACGTTTCGGGCCCTTTACAGGTCCCATGGTCACGGTTGACTGAGGTGGTACAGTCTTCAACCAGTTATGTCTAATATTGATGCAAACCACCCTATTTTTTCACTATAGTTACAATAGTTATTAGTTTGTTTGAAAAAACAAATATACGTGATTTAAATCCGGAAAAATAGTTTCATTCCTATGTATAACAATCGCGAAAACCTAAGAACTCGAAATGTATTTAATCTTAAAAAAAATTGTTTTAATTTTTCAGTGCGAAACGGCAATTTCATACTTTAACCCCTAATACTTACTTACTTACTCCGCTGGCTCAGCACCCCAAAATGTGTCCCGGCCTCCGAAACGAGATGATGCCACTTTCTTCGGTCCTGTGCAGTCAGTTCGGATAGGGGAACGGCCTGTAGTACAGCCAAGCTATGCTAGCCGGCTAGGTCCGATGGACTCGCTGATCAACGGCGGGTGTGGCCCTCCCGCATTTCTGGGGGTTGCGCGGTGGACTAACTCTCGTCCCACATAAAAATAGACTTGTTAAGAAACCGAAAAGAGATAAGAAATGATAATCTTAATAATTATATTATGCTCCAGAATCGTATTGTTAAAACCATTGACTTACAATTATATGGACGTCGGGTCCGCGCTAAAAAGTTCTTCGTTTGTTCGACTGACAGCGAAGCGAGCAAAATTAGACAGTACTGCGATGACATTACAATTTAAATTCAAGGTTTTAGGTTTGTCATATTCTTTGACATGTCACTACGTTTAAATTGGTTGACTTGGGAAATTTTTTTCGTGGTTTTTGTATTAGACCCGTCGTCCATTTATTTGTAAGTCAATGGTTAAAACGTATACAGTTCCCCATAAAAGAATCGTTTATCTTAGTTAAACGAAAGAAGATATCCATAACATTAATTATGGATATCTTCTTTCTTATTAATATTTTCTTATGTATATTTTTACGGGCATACAAAATATTTCAGTAAACGTACTGTGATGCCACAGTCATGGTACCAGCCTCCTTAAACTTTTCTCTGAGAGAAACCTGAGAATCTAAACGGTACACAGAACGAACCGCTCGTTTTTGCAATACAAATATGGTTTATATATCCGCCGCTTTATCCCACATGAGAATCCCGTAGTACATTATACTATGGAAGTAACTAACCTAGTCTAGCAGTAACAATATCGGTAAGCTCACGTATTCTGTGGACTGCGTATTGCAGCGGAGCTTAATCTGGGATTAAGCTACGCTGCATTCTAATACGTATGTGAAATTTTATAAATCTCCCTACATAAGCATAAATAGTTGTCGTCTAATTTCATTCATAGAATATCTACGAATTAAGGTTCAAATTGCGTAAAAACAAAGAATTACTTTTGTATTCAAAGATGTTTTTTCTACTAAAAAAAGGTATCATACCCTAGAGAAAAATTAAACAAATTGAACGGATATTACTCGCAGTCCAAAAATAAACTAAACGCTTTTAAATGTTTTTTTTTTTTCAATTTCAAGAAGAACAAGGTACAGGAAGCCACCTTTATTTATGGCCGTACGTTGTAATATGTTGTCACGCAGGTTTGCGCGTTGTGAGGGTAATGTCAAAGCCACCCTTTTCAGGGCGTTTTGTCAGACCTTCTATACGTGCAGCCTGTGGACAAATTACACTAAAGCGACGGTCAATGCCCTGCGTGTCCAATACAATAATGGTCTTAGGATGCTATTGGGGCTGCCACGATTTTGCAGCGCATCAGGTACGTTCGCGGACGCACGAATTGATAGCTTCAGCGCGATTATTCGGAAAAGAACTGCTTCCCTGATGCGTCGCGTGCGTGGCAGTTCCAATAGCCTAGTTCGGTTGATCTGGGAGAACCCTGTTAGTGAATTGTGGAAGCACTGGAACTCAGTCCACATGGGTTCCAGGGGTTTAATTTATAAGTTATTGTAATATTTCGCAAATTTAGTACTAACATAGGTTGTAAGAATTTTTTTTTGTAACTAACACTAATATGGACTATGTCTGAAATAAACTTTTTGAATTTGAATTTGAATTTGAATTTATTCCCTTTATTCGGGAAATATCCCTTTCGACTTTCTTTGTCGAGCGTTTCACAAATAACAGAGAGTAGGAATAAATTTGTTTGATGAAAATTAGACCTATTTGTTGTGTTTGAAGTTTCTTACGACTCGGTATCAACCTGCCAGATATTACCTAATTACCAATTTCTTCTCAATTTGGCAAAACGTAAAGTCGATTTCTCATTGGAGCGAAGCAGCCTTTCTGTTCACTCTTCTGTAAATATGCGCAAAAGTTTACAATTCAATATTTTCTCTATAGACTTATAATATGGACTTAACATTGACGATCTCAGCGGTCTAATGGTTTACGTTTTTTTTATAAATACTAAGAGACGGGACATACAAATAGCGCATCTGAAAGCAAGCGACACGCCTGTCCATAACAGTTGCAATACTACTCAAAGCTTTAAATAGCAAAGATCTGAGGGGCACTGCCGCTGCGCACCCTGAGACATAAGTTGACAAGCCCCATGTGCCTGTAATTTCACCAGCTCCCTAACCCTTCGACTCTGAAACGCTCGCACTACCGCTTGGCTTACGCCTAGTCCGCCGGTGATGGAAAGGGCAAGGCGGAATTAAATCGTGTAATTCCATCGCACACTCTTCATGATAGATCTACGGCGGTATTCAAGGCTCTGCAGCTTCGCCTCTACTAATTCCGAGTCAGCTATAAGGCTCTTGGCACGCTTGTCAATTGAATCCAAGGTGGCCAGTTGGTATGTAGCAGAGCCATCCCAAAGGTGGCAGCAGTACTCCATACACGACCGGACTTGTGCTTGATACAGCTGAAGCAACAGTCCCGGTGTGCAGTAACGCCTCACCCTGGAAAGGATGCCAAGCTTCCTGGCTGCATTTTTGGCCATGGATTCAATGTATCTGCCGAAGTTCAGATTGGACAATAGGTCCATTCCAAATAGCTGGAAACGGTCGGCTATCGGTATGGATGTATCACGAAAAGTTGGAGTCTATAGGGGGTTAGGGCAAAATAAAAGAAATAGATTTAGTTATTTTAAAGTTCAAATTATCTTTTTATTCATTTAATGCTCGAGACAACTTGAGAGCAATGTAACGAGAAAGTCTGTTTATAGAAAATTTTTTTGAACTGAAGAAGGTAAACAACACGATGTTACCATTATAGAAATATTAAAATGTGTTCTGATTCAACCTTAGTTCGATTAAAATTATTATCGATTTAGAGTTGTTTATTGTAGATTAATTTTTGTAACATAAAATATACTAAATTCAACAGAGTCAGCTCAAAGGGATTCCGTTTTGTGGAGAATAGACACACCTGCGTTTTGGTAGCGTTAAATTTGACAAGATTAGCATTGCCCCAATCGGGGACTGCCTGGAGTGTCAAATCTAAACGGCTAACCATGGACTCTCGACAAGACTGGATTTCCACTTTCCACTGACCCTTGCATTTTTCAAGCACCTATCTACAACTGTGCTGTCATCAGCATACGCAAAGGTACCTGGAATTAACATATCATTGATATGCAGCAGAAAGAGAGTTGCAGACAGTATGGAACCCTGAGGAACTCAATCACTCAATCGCCATATGTTCGGAAGAGTAGCCTTCTACCGCTCGAAGGGAACGTTCACTCAAGAAATCCGAGATCCAGTTGCAATGGTTAGTGGGAAGCCCATAACATGGAAGCTTGCTTAAAACGCTCACTAATAATAAAAAATAAAAAATATTCTATTATTATCGGCGGTATTACTTCAAAGCAAAATGCCGTATGACATTAAAATGTGAAAGTAGCTGAATTAAACCAATCTAGCGGTTTCGACGTCTAAAAGTTTCGTATTTCGTATATTTGTTTGATGAATAAAACCCTATTTACGTAAATAAAAATTTAATTTAATTATTTAACTTTTGGACTTCGTCCTGACCTGTAAAATTGTATTTTTAGGCTAGTTTGAAATTTAGCTGTCTATTGAGATTCGGACTATTCATTCCGTTCGTAAGTCGTGTAATTTGGGTGGATTTTACGAAAGCTTCACTCTCTTATCTATTAGCCCCACCAACTGTTGAACTTTGCACCGGTAGAAAAAAGAAGGAAAGCGTGGATTACGCAAGTTTGGTGTATAAGATACTAATTTCAAGTCGTGGAGGAGTAATTAAGGCGTAGTATTTAGTGAGGAGCGATTCAAAATATACCGCCTCGATACTCCAAAGTTACACAATGGAGCAATTTGTCTTTGTTTTAAAGTCCATACAGGACATAATGGATTGGAAAACTTATAGATTGTTCTTAATAGCAAAGTAAATTTATTTACAAGTCTTGTGAACAAGAAAACAATATGTTTTTCATCTCACTAGCTTATAAAGGCTTTCTTTCATATTAGAAATCTTTTGAAATTCGAATTTGACGATGAACTGTGGTCCACTTAATTTTTTCTTTCGATGAAAAACAAACATAATGACTCGTTCAACTACGGGCTTTGTAGTACATTATTTACGTAACATAAATCCCTTGGTATATTTTATTCTTTTATTGTTAACATTAAATTGACAACGATAACTAATTTTATTTATTTATTTATTTATTTATTCATGGAAAACCAACAGCTATAAACATTTAGTAAGAAACAGCAATAAAAACATAAAGCCAATTACAGGTTTTCACTTATAGCTACAAGTTAGTTAAACACGAGCATTGGACAATAAAACTAATAAATACAGCAATCCCATACGTG
>NW_020653854.1:23204376-23206171 GCF_003589595.1 Hyposmocoma kahamanoa
ATATATCTGTTATTTTACGTTTTAGTGCATCAATGTTACAATTAAATATATCTACATCCAGGTCATAGTCACTTAGCACACCATTCAAACTCCTACTAGCTCTACATATAAAACTATTCTGTCTATAGTTTGTCCTCGCTATGGGAACATCAAGAGGGTGGTAGTGTCTCATGGAACGTGTTGGAACATTAAATGAGAGTTCACCCAGTAAGTCAATACAATCAACCTTGCCGTTTATAATATTTAAAAGATACATTATATCACAGATTTTTCTGCGATCATATAATGGTAATAGACGCTGATCTTTACAGAGACGCAAGTAACCCAATGAATTTAAGACTTACCCATTTTATAACACAAGAATTTAATAAATTTATTTTGAACTCGTTCTACTCTGTCAATATAGACCTGGTACATCGGATTCCAAACTTGGGAGGCATATTCTAACTTACTACGAACATATGTACAATATAGTATCCGTAGAGTTTTTGGCTTTGAAAAACAAACTGAGTTACGCATTATGAATCAAGAGACTTAGTAGCCCTGGAGACAATATCATCAATATGAGCATCAAAAATCAGCTTCGAATCATGGATGACACCCAGATCCCTATCACAGTCTTTCGTTCAAGACTACAATTTTTTAAAATATAGGAGATAGACATACTTTTTACTTTCCGTGAAAAAGTCATTAGAAAACATTTTGTTTGTTATAGTTCAACTGTTTTTCTTACATCTACCATTTTCCTCATCACTCATCAGAAAAGTTATGTGTTTCCCTCGATAGCAAAGTTGTTTTGTGTCTCGTGCCTTGAAATCGCCGCTACCCTCAGGATTCCTATACCCTCTCGCTACGCTTGCACAGGTTTCAATACAAGCACTCGTGTCATACAACAACTTAGCAGCCTTTGCATAACGAATATCTATTTTTATACATATACGATATCACGATTTGTTCGTCACGACGAACAAGTCGTTGCAGTGCCACTGAAACCTTAATTCGCTTAATTCACTGCCGCTGTGCCCGTCACCCAAAGACATAAAGTTCCCAAGGCCCATATCGTCGGTTAAAAGGTAAAACTCATTAAGTGACATTTTGTTCAAAAACTAGATTTTTTCAATTTTGCTTTATTGGGAAGAACATCTATGACAAGAAAAATTCAGTAAGTCTGTGGTGTCCTTCATGTTTTAATACATTCCACACCAGTCCTTTAGTGATTTTTCATAATGAAAAAATACAAAATCTTAATTATCTCCCTTTGGCCAATTAGGCTATTAGTGAGTTTTACCTTTTAACCGACGATATTATTATGTCTGTTGTTTCACACGCTCCTTCACCCTTCAAAACCAGTACGCAGTAATGCTCACGTAACTGCTTGTCGACAGAAATAGGTAAGATGGCAGTACTTCTACAATTGTACCTGTAATAATTATAATACGTAATTGTAATAGCTGTTAAAATTTACAACAAAATTATATAATAAAATTAATAAATCCCATCAAATATACATATGCATTAAACAAGTATGAAGTTACTAAGAAAATAGATAATGGTTAAGAAATTATCTTATGAGACGACGGAAGAACTCCTGGTTATATTATCATAAATAGACTTCCATACTTAAATTTTATTTATCTATTGTTTTATTTATCTATCTACATATATAAATAAATGCTATTAAGCGCACTCTACTCCATTTCATTTCACACACACACACTCAAACACACACACACACACACGCACACGCGCACACACACACACACACACACACACACACACACACACACACACACAC
>NW_020653854.1:23206181-23212883 GCF_003589595.1 Hyposmocoma kahamanoa
CACACACACACACACACACACACACACACACACACACACACACACACACTTACACATACTTTCTACTTACTTTTTATTACTGCTATTGCTACTCTATACTAGATTCACAGCACTGCACTACACTATTTCAGTTTTAGCCGCAGTTCAAAGATTATTATTTATTATTATTATCCCAGACCCAACATTATTTATTCACCAAAAAACTAAAGACACACTTAATAGCAAAATGTTACTACAACCTGTAGTTTTTTGAAGAATGACTACCAACCTACTCCTTTTTTCTACCATTCTGCATCAAAAGTATTATGTTGTGTTATTATTATCATTATTATTGTTTAATTTATTAGCTAATAAATTTAGTTTAAAATTACTTTATTATTATGTTCTTTTATTTTTTTAATTTTAATTAATGTGTACTTTTTATCGCGGCGCCCTAACACGACCCTGTTGATATAATTTTAATTTTAAGAACATTACGAAAGCAATAAATATTTTTATTCTATGGGCGAACTTTTTTATAACGACGTTACTACTGACCAAAAAGAATTGACAAACGTCTTAAACAATCAACCCTTGTTTCTCAGAACGTCCTTCTAAGAGACTTTTATTTTAGACCGAACGAAAAAAGATTTATTAAATTTTAGTTTAGTTTTAAATTTAGTTCGGTTCGGAAGCCCATGATTCATGTTGTCAGGTCAATAAACTAGTTTTCAAAATAGCTGTGAATTCTGTCCATATTACAAGGAACTAAACAATTTAACCTTTTGACCGCTATTTACAAAAACAGTTTCGTTCCCTAGACGCGAAGCCTATATAGTGATGTGACGTGTTATGAATTTTCGGGCAGTGAGCGTGCCTACAGCGGTACCTATCTGGACTATTTTCCGGATAGGGTGCTGCACGTGCGTGTTTGAGAACCGGATTAAGAGGGAACATGCCAAAAAAATTTTGACGTTGGCTCCGCCCAATATTGTGAAACAAATATATGCCTGAAGTTCGCGTGACATGCGACAGGAGATGTTGAATTTTGCGCATTAAAAGTACCAAATTCGTTTTACCAGAATAACTGTAAAACTAAAGGGATTTAAAAAATCTGTAGTGACAGTTGTCGATCATGCATAAATATAATTAAATATCTCATTTTTGTCCTAATAGCCTGTAGCATTTCGAGGATAAATCGAAAAAATGTGAAAATTAGAGGTCATTTCGTGATTTTTATTTATCGAGGAAACTTTATTGTTTTATGTTTCTGATCAATGTATCGTGAATATATCGTGTAGTTACTCATACAATACTTTATTTTTAACTTTAAAGTGGATATACCCCTCTAAAATCAAATCGAAGATTAGGAATTTTTCCTCTGCTCCCTCTTAAGTCCGTGCAAACAGGCTGATCTGGGGTTAGGACCTGACTGAGATGGTCCCTGTGGAGGCTTGATTGCACAGGTTATAAGGCCCTTCCCGCATAACCAAAGGGGTTGATAGGGAGGGTCACTATAAACAAAACTTACAACCGCTGGAAAAACCTGATAATGAAACAATCATTCTGAAGCTAATAATAAATTTGATAACTTGCTGCTTTTATTACATATATGTTGCTGCGTCTGTTGGTTGATTGTTCCTAAAGTAAAACAGGAAAGAAACACAATTATACCGAAAAAATTAGCTGCGGATACAAACTCCTGAACTTTCTTATTTCCTTGTTCTTCTCGTATTTCTGTAGAGTGTTTCCATTACATTTATTTGGATAGTTTTTAATGGCTTCAATTAATTAATGCAAACATACTGTAAACAAAAAATATAACAATAATGATCAATAATTATAACTTTTTTGTTTTTTACCAAAACCAACCTGAAAAGTTTGTGGAATTACACATAAACGGGTTTCATCGCCTAATTTGCCATCCTTAGAGGGGGAATTGTCTTCAAATTTGTACAGGTCCAAATTATCGGGGTAATCGTGTAATATACCTACACAAACAAAACTCGAATTGAGAACTACGACTGAATGCCGTAGATCCGAAAAACTTGTTCACTATTTTTTTCATTTTAATGTATAGCAATCGTAAACCTAAGAACAAAAATAGACGCTAACAATAACAGTAACCATTGCCGAGAAATGCTTTCCCATTTAAAATTTTAATTTTGTCTCTTAGACCTTGGGAGGTGAGAATTTAAATAGATAACAATAATAATAATTATTATTAGACGGCCGACTACACAGGCCGAAATCGCTTCGGCCATTTAAAATTTTAAAGTACGACGTTAAGACCACAGGAGGTGGAACTAAATTTCTTCGTTCCACCCCCGCCATTCCTCCTTCGACTAGCAGAGTTCCTTGTGAAAGAGTTCGTCTAAGGAAATACTGCCATTTTACATATTTCTGCCGCCAAGCAGTAATGTTATCAATATTGTGTTTCGGTTTTGAAGGGTAAGGGTGCTGATGAAATTCCAGGCACATATCTCCCTCAAATCTTTGCAATTTAAAGCTCTGAGTGGCACTGCAACTGTTATGGACAGCCGTGGGGCTTACCATCAGGCGCACGACTCATTCGTCCGGTCACTTGATATTATTAAAAAAAAATGGTGTGTGTCATAGTGTAATGTAATATTTTAACGCACACACCCTGTATAGCCAGTGCCATGGACACAGGAAACCACAATTACACTTAAACTCACGAGAGAAATAAATGTAAGCCATAGAAATATTTCTCCCGGTCCGGGGAAATGAATCCGGGGTTTTTACGTGGCAGACCAGTAGTGTAACCATTCGGCCACAGAGGCAGTTAAAATTTTAAATAACTGTTATCAAATGCAATAGGTATGTGATATTTTCCTTAATTATGAGAGTATGATGATAAAATAGAAATGAAGCAAAGAACAATTCTGAATTGTTCAAATAACAATAAATAATACAATAAACACATTTCCTATTTGATGTCATTTTTTAAACACCGAGCGCTTTCATTGCGAACGAATGGCGTATGCTACAGCCCGCGTTACGCGATGCAGGTGCGCCGCAAGATCATGCGAATGTGTGTGTCTATACACGGCACGCGGATGCGCACACATGCGCAATTGTGTGCGCGTGTAAAGACGTTGGAAGGAAAAGACTTGCGCGCGCGATTGCGCATTCCAACACACGCGATTGCGCACTCCAACACACGCTAGTTTCTCGCGGTCTATCTGCGCTATTAGCCTTGACACGGACGCTTTTTCCGTTGTAACAAAACCTAACACGATATAATCACGCGCGAAATAATTAGCTTAAAAAATTTCGAACAGGTAATCGCGCACGGGTGCGCGTGCAGGCTTTCCCATGCGCATTCCTGTACGGTACGCTCCTGATCACGCGTTACAGAGCGACTGTGTGAACTGTGGACTGTGGAACGCTTTGATTTCTCCTTCTTATTGTGTACGAAAACGGAATGGAATGCTCTGCTGGCTATGTGTCCCGAGGAATACAATTTAGGGCTATTCAAAGTTAGAGTGAATAGACATTTTTAGGCAAGAATCGTCGCTCATATCGCCGCTTAATATTTGATGTTATGGTGATTAAAAAAGGCGGTTTAACTGAGTTATCATAAATATTATATCGCACCTTTTGGTATAAAAAACGGCGCATGTGATCACACGTTAAAAGTGCTTTTATTGCATGAAAGTCGTAAAAATAATACGGAATACGTCATATATTCCGTATTATTTAATTAAATAAACAAATTTAATTAAGGTAAATGTCCCAGTGGTTGACGCTTTCCGACAGATAATCACGTATTTTGCCAAAAAAAGTACGTAAGTAAGTAAGTAAATAAATTATCAGTCATACTGACTACCTAGGTATGTTAACATATTAAACGGTTTGTCATTTATCTTCTAGGAACTATAAAATTTAAAATAATCATAGGCATTATTAATATATTCCAGTTTTCCGCTACGTCTAAAATTGTACCAGTGTACGACAGGCAAAATTTCTAATGTCCCAATAGTTGACTATGGCACAGTGAGACCGGAGTACCAGTATTTGACAGAACGTTATGTTAAGATTTCATAGTTATTAAACGCATTAATCTAAAATAATAAATAAATTATATTATATTAATTTATATTAATAATAAATTTAAAAAAAAACAAGAATAATATAATCAATCGAGATGCTTTTATTAAAATTAATAAATACGTACTTACCTTTGTAGTCAAGGTAAGTGAGTGCGTGCAAAAAACATACAAAATAGAAATTAGAAATAGAAAATATACGGATGTAACGGAAAGGTGTGGTTATATTAAAGGACCCAAAATAATGCGTACTTCATCTAGAGTCTCTGTGCAACATTTCAAATGTCAATGAGTTACTAAAATGTTGATATAAATTTAATAAAATTTTAAGTTAGTAAAATTTTATACAGTAAAATATTCCGCGGTATCCCTTATTTTCTCGCAGCTGCTGCGATAGGAATTCATCTTGATACTTCGTCTACCGCCTTCAATACGTCATCATCAGAATACGGCGACAGCCTTAGTGGCATTTTTTCATTGAACAATACCCGTAACCGATAGTTGACACTAGTTACGCCCTAGTGTTTGACACCTCAATATACAACTGTCAATTATTGGGTCCCCATAGTAAAACAGTCTTTGGCATCCATGTCAAACACTACTCAAACTACCCATAGAAACTTGTCACGAACAGAGTAATCCAATCTTATGTTCTCCGTCCTTACCAAATGGTCGAAATTAGGTTTTAAAAAATATTCATATATAGACGAGTCCTTGACATGGGTGTCAACTACTAGTAAACATTAAAATTTTGCACCAGTGTTTGACATGTCTGACATAAATACACACAAAATTAATTGTTTTTACAGTTATCTCATAGTTTTAATAAACACTTACCGGTTATTAATAATACTCCGCCTGATAAATTCACTTAAACTACTCAAAGTCTTAACGATTTCTATAACAAGAACGACGCACGTTATACTCCGATCACCTGCTCGCAAAGATGTTCGCCATGTTCAAAAATTATTGAATGAATCGATGAAAGCTTTTAAATTAAATTCATAGATGTCGTTACTAGTACATTAATCATGGTTTTGGAGTAATATCAATATTTGTTTTCTTATTTTTTGAGAAAAAATGCAAAAGTGTCATACATTGGGACAGTGTCAACCACTGGGAGATTTACCTTATATGCTTCTAATTTTATATATTATTATTAATAATGTGTATGTTAAATTTTATAACTCTCCTATTAAAATACGTTTAACGTAAATTTTAAACTTAGGAAATGATAATCTTAATATAGGTATATGCTCCGGGATCTTATTCTAAAAACGTATACAGTTCCCTCTATAAGGATCGTTTACCTTAGTTAAGAGAGCAATATTCTCTTGGTTACCTATTACTGGAATGAGTCAGAAGCTTGTAACAGTTTTGTAAATAGAAAGATCTATCAAGGTAGTTCTTCTTGTTAAAGCCGCTCTTAAATTAAGATAGCCTAGTTTCAGCTTTTTATTAAAAGCTAAAACCGCACTTACATTTTTAAGAAAGTGTTTAACAACATACGGTGAGCCAGTAAAAGTCTAGTTAAAATTTAACGAGTATTTTTATAGATACGCAGCTGTTATGATTCTAAAACGCTCATATTTAAAGTTGGTATAAAACATTTCAATTTTGATGTTTTATTTACGGATGATCATACAAAAGATATGTGGCCAAAATGTTTATTTTGGCGACCTTGTCAGGTCTGGGGTTCGATCCTTTCAAGGGGTTATACTTCCAGAAACTAATTTTTCTACAATTTTTTTCATAATTTTATGATACCCCTGCTGGTAAGGAACAGTATGAAGGAACAGTTCCACTGATCGCGCCCGTCAACCCTGAGGCACAATTTGACAAACCCCATGTTCCTGTAATTTCACCAGCAACCTTACACTTCAAAATCGGAACACAGTAACGCTCACATTATTGTTTGGCACTCTAGTTCAAGGCCAGATAATTAGTGTGGCTGTCTAGCATATTAATAAAATACAATATGTGTTATGATTAATTTGAAATGTGAAACCCATTAATATGAAATTATTATATCTACATACCCAAATAAAGAAACATTTTATTTATTTTTCACCTGACTTGCTCCGAAAGGCTTGCTTTCTCATTAGAGACCTGCGCGCAAAAGCGTTTTTTGCACGGTAGCGTGGAAAAGGTTTTTGAGATTCGAACTTGACGATGGGCTGTGGTGCGAAGAAAAAAAAAGATAATGACACGTTCAACTACGCGTTTTGTCGTACATTACTTATTTATGTTAATATAAATCCGTTGGTATATTTTATTCTTCTTATAGTTGACATTAAATTGACAATAATAACCAAATGTGTTAATTATTTTTATTCGTCGAAGAGCTAATAATTTCGATAATCGCTTAATCACACAAAACTATAAAAATTGATGAGGTGCAAATTCAGAACGCATCCGAAGATAAACTTTTTCTTTTGAGAAAAAAGACTGATGTTTTATAGTTCAACTGTTTTTCTTTCATCTACCATTTTGCTCGCTATGGTGAAGTGAAAAGGTGGGCGTTTCGCTCGGCGGCAAAGTCATTTTGCGTCTCGTGTCTTGAAACCCTCGCTACGCTCAGGAATCTATTTTTCTTCTCTTATCTCATTCTAAGGGTCGTATTCCAGAACTCTACTCAATGCTCAAGTCA
>NW_020653854.1:23247883-23305971 GCF_003589595.1 Hyposmocoma kahamanoa
ACAGGCTCGCCTGATATTTTAAAATGGTTCTCATACTTCAGAAACTTTTGCCCACTTGGACACAACCACTCACAAAATATGATACTGGAACCTTATCTTGGAGTGCCGAGGTCGCTCCGTGCAGTCTTCAACCGACCTAGAAGAAAGCTATGATTCCTGGAAGAGCATGGCACTAGGATCCTTTTTTGTTTTGTTTTTTATACGCAGGACAAAACGTTAAAGTCCTTTAACCGTTTGTGCAGATGCAGACCGCATCAAGCGTATCTCTCTCGGACCCTCACGGCAGCCTCTTTCTGGGGCACTACATCCTGCAAAATATTGGCACGTATCACGCTGGTCAGCGAGAGATCACTGCCTATTACAACCGTCAAATTGCGGCAGGCCTTCCTGTGCCGAATCTTCGTCCACTCCGCAACCTTGGCAACTCGGTGATATAAGTAGCAGTAGAGCTCCTTGTGAAAGAGTCGTCCAGGGAAGTACTGCCAACATTTACGTAATGTAAGCTTTACTGCGTTTCGGTTTTGAAGAATAAAGGTGCTGGTAAAATTACAGGCACATGGGACATCGTGTAATTTACCATCAGGCGCATGACTTGTTCGTCCCGTCACTAGACATTATATAAAAAATATATTTCTCGCAGCTCTGTGCATGTAACCGCTGAAGCACCCGTGTCCCGAGAATACTTGCAGTAGGCGGTGTGTTAGAGTGTATCCGCGTTCTTCATCGGCTCAGACACGGGTCACCAAAGTTGCACCCGTTGAACCCGCGCCGTTGAGGATCCATGTGCTCTTTCAATCGCTACACTATTAAGACCTTGCCCATTTCAAGCAAAATAGGCGCCCAAACATCGAGTTGCATACACCAGCCTGTTACACCATGCCATAATACTGGAACGCAAAGAAACAAATTTTTATGTAATATGCATAAATAGAATCATTGGTAAGTTGTTTGATGTTGGCGAAGAATTATTTTGTTATTTCCTTCAGTTTCTTTAAACATCGCGTGTGGATAATCTAAAATTAGTTTAGCAGAAATAACCGTTACCTAGTTCCATCTAGGCTAGTACGGTTGTTATCAGTTACGTGATTTTGTGTCTTTAACTGAATCATTGTTGTATTTTTACAATGGAGTGCAAAAACGTGATGCCTTCGGGTCACGTCACTGAGTGATCCGGGGAACGTGGTCACTAAATAAAATTAAATTAGGTAATATACTTCATTCAGTATTCTCTATTTTTCTCTCTATTTATCTATTTTTTATTTTGTTATATATCATACTAAATAACGGGACGAACAAGTTGTGTACCTGGTGGTAAGTGACAAGCATAGCAGGTGCAGTGCCACCCAGAGCAAAATCGCAAAGATCTGAGGGGCACCGCCACAGCGTCTCTCACCTTGAGACATAAGTTGACAAGGCCCATGTTCCTGTAATTTTGCCAGCACCCTTCAAAATCGTAACGCAGTAATGCTCACATTACTGCTTGGCGGCAGGAATAGTTAAGGTGGCAGTAGTTCCCTGGATGAACTCTTTCACAAGGAGCTCTACTGCCACCATCTCTAGAAGTCAATAACCAATAACACTAATGTTATTTATTACTAATAAATATGAGTGGTCATCTCTCTAGCAAAGAAGCAGCTAAGATGTTTCGTATGGACATTAGATTACTAAATAATGCATGATAAAGCAGTGAGTTATGAGTTTGAAGAAGGGTGATTGATGTCATGTCATAACATGACCGTCTCCAGCTATGAGCTGATGGAATGGACCTGCCGTCCAATCTGAACTTTGAACATTATATTATATTAAAGATACATTAAATCCATTGCCAAAAATGCAGCCAGGGAGCTTCGCAACCTTTCCGAGGTGAGGCGTTCCAAGCACAAATCCGGTCGTGTATGGAGTATTACTGCCACTTATGGGATGGCTCTACTAAATACCAACTCGGTGACAACAAGGTGATTCGGATTTAGTTGAAGCGAAGCATAGCCTTGAACACCATAGTAAAGTTGCCTGCTTATCAGTATTCTACAGGATTACGGACAGTATACGATGGAATTTCATGATTGGGTTCCGCCTTCCCCTTTCCATCATCGGGGAACTAGACGTCGGCTGGGGTTCCACCCCTATATTGTGGATATTCCCAGTATTCACACGAAGCGTTTCGCTTCCACATTTATATGGCGAACGGCTATGGAGTGGAATTCCCTGCCTGCGGACTTATTCCCCGAACGCTATAACTTGGACCTTTTCAAGGCGAGAGTAAATAATCATTATTTAGGTGTGCATGGTATATTGTCGACCTCATCTCTATTAGGTGAGTTGGAGGTAAAATGTGCACTTATATTTTGTGTAAAAAAAAATAGAACGTGTACAAAACACATTTCCTCTCTTTCTAGCATGAAGATAGACAAAGTCCGCATAGAGCGAATATGGCGAGCGTTTGTTACATTTCAAGTTAGAAACTTTGGACACTTTTGGACGCAAGTTTTCGACCCAATAGAGAAAACTCTATAAGCTATTGCAATCAGCCGACATGCCCCGAATAATGTCTCAAGTTAATTTGGTCATACCCAAAAGGATTCCACATTATCTAGCGTGAAATATATTTTCGGTTCCAGTATCTCGTACTAATGTGGGCCCTTTTTTTCTATGTTGCCATAGCATGAGAACTTTCATTAATGTTAATAAAAACGAAGTTGACATCTTTCACGACTCATTATAAAAGTTCAAAGAGAATGTCTAAGGAGTTTTGTTTGATAGTCTATTAGTAGTTTTTTTTTCTATACATTATTTATAGACGTTCAAATAAATGTAAACGCTTCTATAATAAGATTCCCGGTGATATTCAAAATTTTCCATTTACGAGATTTAAAACTATAGTGAGACAAAAACCTTATACTAAAAATTATTATACAGTTTCTGTTTACTTAAATGACAAATATCCGTGGTAATGACCCGTTTAGCTTTTGCAGGTAGACTCGATCTGTGTTTGAAATGTTTATTTACAAAGTGCAACCTCTATAGTTTCTTGCTCATTGTTTTTAGTAGAATCAGCCTTATTAATGAGCCGTATAATTAACCAACAAGACGATTTGGTGTATATTTGCTTATGTAAGATAAAGATTGCTTTGACTTTGTAGATACTATTGTATAGAAAGAAAGGACTCTGGTACACATTAAGGCTTATTCACGTTATACCGTGCCGTGTCGTGTCCACAGTGCGCCAGCCGGGTCTATTTTTGTTATTTTCCATTTTTTTCTTGAGTGATAAGTTTGTATCGTTAATGCAATTTTCACGCGACTTGAGTTGGCAGCTGTTGCAATAGCTCTTGATAACGAAGTATTGGAAACACAAATTGGAACCTGAAAATGACGATAGTGTGTACGTCCTACTGGAGAAAACGAGAATCCGAAGGAGAAATTGCCACGCTCTACAAAGGTTTAATAGATGATGAGAGCATTTTGCGCTTGCGTTGTGCACTACGCTGTAGTCCAACGTTGACTACCCTTCAGGTGCACGGCGGATGCATTCATATTGCGATGAGTCGCGATCGGGCCGGATTGAAACCGGGAAAAAGTACTCTACGCCGTGCCCCGACCATGCCTCGACCGTGACACGGACTCGGCCCGGTCTAACGTGAAGTTCATACAAAATCATAGATATTTAACCGTCAAAATGTACGACGCTACAAATTTCGAAATACAGTAATTAGTACGTGTCCGCGCCGAATGAATTAATTAATAAATGGTTATTTGACAAATACAGACTTTTGAAGTCATGCGTGTAAAAATAATAATGTAATATACACCGGACATGTCCGCACCTGTCAGAGCTTAAATAAACAAAAACACATTACTCTACTTAATGAAAATGTTAGCGAATGCATTAGTCATCCGAGGAAATGTGGTTCGTTGTACTTAACTTTATTATGATCTCTATGATCCCCGTAATAAGGATTTGAGTCGGTCGAATAGAGCATCCGAGAGCGATTACACTCGGCAACTTTATATATCTAATATATATCTAAAACATGAAACATTTAAGTAACTGTGCCCTTCGTATCAGTGAAAACAAGAAATCCAATCGCTTTTAATTTACAAATCTTTACATAAACCTATAACAAATATACACTTTTTTATGGTATTGGAGATTTCCGTCGGTGTGTCGTGATGCACACGCGTGTCTGCATCAACTCAAACGTGCGTAAGCATCGGTTCAGCAGCGTGTTTGCATCGATATAGCCGCACGTTTTTAATGATTCAACGTATGCTATATTAAGCTGGTTTAGAGACGCTCACAGTAAAAATACACATAGTAATAACACCAAATTATTATATATTCCGCGTCACATGACTGCTGGCTTTAGAGGGGGTTTTAAGCATGCGGCAGCCAAGATCTGCACCATCCTTGCAAGAAAGTATGTCCCAGCAAACTTTTAAGTCCAAACTGAAAAAAAAAACATTTTTAACTGATCAAAAGTCATCAAAATACGTATGTTTTAAATTTTAAACGTATTTTTTGTAAGTTTCTGTTTGGGATAACTGTTGTGCTTTTGTTTTTTTTTGGTCTCCTTTCAAACATTCATTTTATTTTTTTCGTTCTTTTTTATTCCGCTTTTTACCATTTGAGAAAATTTTAAATTCTGTTTTAAAATTGACAATCGCTATTGGTTTTTATTGTGTAATTTATGATTATTATTTTAATTTATTTTCTTTTATTTTCTACTTTCGCGACTTAATTCTAGGTCTGTGCTAATTTTGTTTCTTAGATTACCTGTTACACAAACGTGAGACCATAGCTACTGCCAGTGAGGTTCTGGCTGAAAATCAGTGCTGTGCAAACTAAGTTTGCACAGCATATACTGAGCTTAGAATTCTCGCCGCGCAAATGTGACCATAAATATAGTTTTGTGTTTTCAGTTACTATTTATATGTCACATTTTTCATTTGTATGTTTTATGTTTTTTTTTGTGTGCGGAAAATAAATGGTATTTGAATTTGATATGAGATTGCATCGATGTTAGCGCACTTTTGGAGAGCCTTGAACACCTGCTTATTAGTACATAGGGCGCACCATAAGTTTCCGGAACTGGCCACTTACATAAACAGTATTTAAAAAGTAATTACAACATTTGAAAATGGAACTCTTTGGCTGTAGAATACAGTTTGTTTCATCTGACTGTCACTTGTTTTTACATTGTGGCGTCATTTTAGAAATTGGTTGTCCACATCACCATGGATTTAACTCGTGAACATTTTCGTAGTATGATTTTCTACAACTTTAAGTGTAATTTAACAGGTTAGCGGAGCTTCGCTCGGCTTCAAACTGCTTTTGGCGATGAAGCACCTTGCAAGACGACTATTTATAGCTGGTTTGCAGAATTTAAACGCGGTCGTGTGAATCTTAGTGACGAATTTCGTGATGGTAGGCCGTCCATTGCTGTGAATAACAAAAATTGTGCACCGTACGATAAAAACAGACAGGCATGTGACATACCGTGAGATTCGAGCATCTTTAGGCATAGGCATGAGTCAAATACAATCAATACTCCACAAATATTTGGGTGTGAAAAAGCTGTGCTTTCGGTGGGACCTACACAATTTGACTGAGGCTCAAAAAATGGATCGCGTCACTTGGTGCAATGCCATGCTTACCAGATTCAACGAAGGGGCGTCATATTATATATAAACATGGATTTATAGTTACGATTCCGAAACAAAGCAGCAATCGAGCGTATGGGTCTTTCGAGATGAGCCGAAACTAACCAAAGTGGCGCGCATGCAAATTGCCTCTAAGCGTATGATTGCTTCTTTTTTAATAAAACTGGACACGTGGCTAATGTTGCTTTGGAGAATCGTTGTACCGTGAATAGTGATTGGTACACGACCATTTGTTTGCCGGAAGTTATTGACAAACTCCGTAAAAATAATCGTAAACGCCGTATCATCTTGCACCACGATAATGCCAGTTCTCACACGACCAGACAGACAGAAGTGTAATTTAACAGGTTAGCGGAGCTTCCCTCGGCTTCAAACTGCCTTTGGCGATGAAATGTGAATAACAAAAACATCGATGCTGTGCGCCGTATGATCAAAACAGACAGGCATGTGACATACTATGAGATTCGGGCATCCTTAGGCATAGGCATGATTCAAATACAATCAATACTACACAAATATTTGGGTGTGAAAAAGCTGTGCTCTCGGTGGATCCCACACAATTTGACTGAGGCTCAAAAAACGGATCTCGTCACTTAGTGCAATGCCATGTTTACCAGACTAAACGAAGAGGCGTCAAATTTGGTGTGGAACATAGTAATAGGTGACGAAACATGGATTTATAGTTACGATCCCGAAACAAAGCAGCAATCGAGCGTATGGGTCTTTCGAGATGAGCCGAAACAACCACAGTGGTGCGCGAGCAAACTGCCTCGCCTGCTAAGCGGATGATTGGTTCTTTTTTTGATAAAACTGGACACGTGGCTACTGTTGCTTTGGAGAATCGTTGTACCGTGAATAGTGATTGGTACAAACTAAACTGGTAAAAATTGTGACAAACTCCGTAAAAATAACCGCAAAACGCCGTATCATCTTGCACCACGATAATGCCAGTTCTCACATGGCCAGACAGACAAATGAATTTTTGAAGGTGAACAACATTGATCTTATGAGCCATCCCGCGTACAGTCCCGACCTGTCACCTTGTGACTTTTATTTATTTCCAAAAATTAAGAACCAGTTAAGCGGTCAACAATTTTCATCACCTGAAGAGGCTGTCGAGAGTATGAAAAATATGTTTCAGAGATTATCACGGAGGAGTGGCATAAATGTTTTCAAAATTGGTTTATTCGTATGAAAAAGTGCACTAATGCTAACGGAGAATATTTTAAGAAACAATAAATTCATTTCTGACCATTTATAGTATTTTTTTCATATTCATTCCGGAAACTTATAGTGCGCCTCACGTATTCTACAGGATATATCACGGAGAGTGGTGCGATGGAATTGCATGATTTAATACCGCGTTCCCGATTACATCATCGTGAAACCATACATAGGCTGGGGTTCTATGCGGATGTTGTGGATATTCCAAACAAAGCGTTTCGCTTCCACATTTATACCGCGAGCGACAAACAAGTGGAATTCCCTGCCTGCAGATATTTGTTCCCTGCACGTCTATAACGCCTTTTCAAAGCGAGAGTGAATAGGCACTATTTAAATGTGCATGCTACGTCGTCACTTACCCTCAGGTGAGATGGAGGTCACTAATTTTCTTATAAAAAAATGCAACTGCCTTTAAATCGTTAGTGTTACGATGTAACCGCTATAAAAAGAAACGAAATTGAAAAGTACGTAACATTTTTGCAACACTGACAAAACTAGATTTAAAATAAAATTTTAGTGATACTAGGCAAATATAGTAAAAGAATCTTTTATGGGGAACTGTATACGTTTTTACAATAAGATTCCGGAGCTTTAAACTTTGGAAACGATAATCTTAATAGATTTAAATCTTAATATATTAATCGTGATATATTTAAAATTATCGTTTACCAAGTTTAAAACTTACATTAAAATTATTTTAATTTAAAAGTCATATTACAAAATTGAAGAGTATGTGTTAGATAAAGATGTATGGAAAGACAACGTGAGTCCAGATTATGATTCAATGTGTATTTATTCTACAGCATTTAAGTTTATATCGAGTTTTTTTTCTATCGCGTATATTTGTTTTTTCAAACAAACCTGTTTATATTTTACTATACTGCCTATATTTGTTTTTTTGTTTTTTCAAACAAACCTGGTTTGTATAATATAATATACGCGATTAAAATCCGGAAAAACAGTTTCATTTCCTACATTTAAGTTTATTTGAAAAGAGCAATCCCTAGAGTTTCTTGCTCGTTCTTCTCAGTTAGGTCAGCGTAACGAACGAGAAAAATGACCTTTTCAAGCATTGACTTTAATTGTAAGTCAATGTTTTCAAGTGTAAAAATTTTATTTATGGCATAAATTATTATTTGACTTTGACTTTGATATAGTCCTTTAGCCTGGCCACATACAGTATGAATGCCGTTTCGGGATTTCGAGGTAGCAAAACTATACAAATCACGGACTTAAAACACATGTACAGTACTGTTACGTTCGACATTTTTTTCTATTGGTAATTCCGTATGGTCGTTTGTGCATTAGGAATTCAGCACGGAAAAAGCTGTTCCAAATGCGAACCTTCCATAGATTTTGTAGGGTGGCAACATACAATCCCAAATTCCATACGTATTTTTGCTGCGAGAACATCTGGACTCAATGCCTCGCGTCTCTCAACTGAGTCTTGTTATTCCGAACGGTAATAAATGTATGTGAGTGATGCATATACTGAATCTCAAATCGAAGTTCCGAAACGGAATTTCGACTGGATGTGGCCGGCCTTTGATTGCCGGAAATTGATTCCGACCTGGATTGTTCTGGGTAGTACCACGCAGCTATAGTCGTTGCTCGGGATTGTGGTTTAACTCGGAAGGTCTATAATATATTCGAATTTCTGCACAAAGCGTATCAAATGGTTAAATTTTGAACACTACTTTTATATGTAGCATAGTATCAATGTAGTGCTTGTCGAAAAAATAGAATTATCATAGAATTATCAAAGACGATTATTCGAAAATGGGTGAAGATTTCCCATCCCGCATTGGAACAGTGTACTGCCACCGTTAGTTGAAATAGTGCATGCAACATTTAAAAAAAAATGTGTTTTGTATACTGCCATGATCAGTCACTATTTTTTTCGCTAGTTTTTTTCTAGATGGATAAGGTATGAATATCTACTTACCACAAGAGAAAAGTAGATATTTTTTAATTTCATTTCTTTAAACATTTTCTCAGTTTTGAATTTTTATCACAGGTCTTTTTTCAACTAACGGCTGCAGTGTAGTGAACTGTGTCCTAAGAAGTGTGTACCTGTGTACCAAGTGACGGAACGAACAGCTCAAGTCAAAACAAGCACTCAGAGCTAAATCACAAAGATTTGAAGGGAATAATTTAAAGCTCTAAGTGACACTGCAACTGCTAAGAACAGGCATGTCGCTTATCAGCACGACTTGTTCGTCCGTCACTAGATATCATAAAAAAGAGTATATTATAATAAATCGTTGTCATCTCTAATACATAAGTATTATCAGAGCGACGTCATATACATCAACAAAATAGGTTAACGCATGGAGCTCCGCTATCAAGTGTGGTTAGTTTTAATTAACCTCATTATTGATTTTGCGATCACGATAAGTTATAAAGTTATCACATTAATATTATGACATTGTTATCGGCTTATAAGCGTAATGAGAGAGTCAAATTATTAAGGTGTGGTTATGAATGACATAATTATTTTAATGACTTGTTTGATTTTTTTTTGGCAAATGTAGAATTAATTTTACTAATAATCTCAGTACAGAATACTAAAAAACCGACCTCAAAAGTACGTGGAATGACATATAATTACCAAGTTTTATTGAAATTATTGAGAGAGAAAAACGCCTTGAATTGGAGAATAGCAAAATCAACCATTAAAATAATTGCTCTTTATAATAAAATTTAGGCGCTATTTATAAAAATGAATCTTCATGCGTGAACAGCCACCCTTAGAAGTGGATGATTTTCTTCAAAACTAAATGGGACCACTATGGAGGTACCTTCTTTCCAACAAAAAAAAATCACTAAAACCGGTTTACAAACACCGGAGTTATCGCGTAACATACATACAAAAAAAATACAGTCGAATTGAAATCCCCTCCTTTTTTTGAGGTCGGTTAAAATTATTATGAACATGTCCACTGCATACTAAAGGCGCGTTCAAATCAGCCGTTGTTATACGCGCCGCGCGGTGGCCGCGCGTCTATCAATTTCATACAATTTCTAGAAGTGCGACCAAATTTTCCTATACCTTTTTTTTACCCAGTCGATTGGAATTACTGGCGGAACCGCTGTCCCATATTGCAAGGTGTTGTTTTAAATTCTATAAATTCTTCAATTGAATTTTCATCCATCGTTTTACCGCTATGAAACACGCAGGTAAAATCCGTACCTGTGAAGCATTATACTGTAAGCGCCATTTTTGTAATTTTACGGGGGAAGCGATTTTGTGTCGTAAAGCAGTTTGTACCACAATTAGGGTAGCTCAAAATGTTAGTAAAACTCAATTAGTTTTGTTTCCAGCCATTTTAAATGTTGTACATGCTGCATTTCGAACAAATTCGCGTCCCCTGTAAAATTACAAAAATAGCACTTAACAGTGTAACGCTTCTCAGGTATGGAAATACTTTAAGTATTGTACGTAAACAACACATCAATACACATTGACGTATCTTGTTCCGTTGAACTGAAGGCGATTTTCGAACAAAAATGTGTTGTCTGATGTGCTGTTGTCTGTAACATAATTGTTATTATGCTTTTTGATCAGATCGTTTTATTTTTTTACATATTAATAGCTTCGAATAATAACGCATAGAAACCTAGTCCGCACACGCTAAGTGAGGCAAATTGAAGCGCGCCCAATGGGCCTACACGAGCGGGCGGGCCTTCAGTGCTCAAGGTCAACTTGCACTGCGAACAGATCAAGAATTTTAGCTAGAAATGACGAAATGTGCTGTAAATGAGTGTAAAAATACGTCAGACAAACATAAATGGGAAACTAACATCACATTCCACAAGGATGTAACGCGTTTCAACTTGTATTTTTATATAAATATTCACTAAAACCGAAATTAACCTACTACTAAAACTAGCCTACATAAATTTGATTTTTGCCTCACTTGTGACAGTTCGTTTGATATGAAACTATCATTCTATGCCATTTCTATGCGTTATTATTCTAAGATTAATAGTATTTTTTTCAATCGTTGCATAATGAGGGTCCTTAAAGTCGAGTTCCGTTTTTAAGTAATAGATACGAGACTTTAAGACCTAATTATGTAATGATTGCATACTTTTTCTATGAATAAATAAAATTATGAAACACAACCATTATTTAATGTACACTTTGCCAACAATCCATGACAACAAACGCATTTTTTTTAATAAGTTCTCACCGATCTTCCGGTAGACAATGGTTACGCCATACAGCCTCCTCCATACCAAACGCCTGAAAACAAAAAAAAAACAAAGAGATAGAAGTGGTCACTCACCGCTTATACAATCTATGATTTTTTTTAAAAAGGTTTATGGCCCGGTTACAAGATTTATAAGCCAATGTATAACAAACTAAATGACATTTTGAATGTATTTCTGGTTATATCTTAGAGGATGGAAAAAAGGGTTCTATACTCGATGGTGATATGGTACGAAATTATAATTGTCAAAATTGAAGGATAGGTAAAGTAGAAAAAAACTTTTAAATAAGAATGGAACCGACTAAATGTAAAAAAAGACCCTGTTTTGTTATAATGCCGATCGAAAGGATCTATAATAAGGATTAATTACATTATTTTTATATAAAGAAAAACAAAACTTGAAGCTACAATTTCAAATTTGCCGCCTCTCTAGCTCACAGAGATTAATAATTTAAAACTAGTCTGCAATTTTTAACTTGTGAGAACAGTCTTAAAACCTGTATCCCGACTTTCGTGTGATGAAAAACATTACTTTGGTCATGCTCAAGCACGTGTTGACCTCGTGTGAAATTCTAATTATAAGTTTACAATGTTAGGTCGATTGGTTTATGTTAGATTGGTGGTTTGATTGTTTATTTTGATTGGGTTTTTGTTTCTTTTGTTTATTTTTTTTATATGCAGTAAATGGTTTATAGATCAGTGGTACAATGAAGAACCGTGGCAGCCTAATGGTTTGACATACAGCATTTCAAGCAGAGAGTTGTGGGTTCGAATTCGGGATTGCACTTCTGAGTTTTTGGAGTTTTACACACACACGCTCTCATAGCCTCGTACTAGGGAAAGCCCCTGCTGCGGTTGCCACGGACACAACACATAGACAACCATAAATATCGACCAATGAGAAAAATACGTGTAGGCGATATAAATATCATATCATATATGCAGTCCTGCAGATTTACGTGTGAAATTTAATTTCACCGTGAGCTATTAGTGGAAGAAAACATCTTGAAGAAACCTCCACTCATGTACAAAACAATTTAATGAGGCACTGCGCGCGCGCGTGCAAGTCTTCTCTTTGCTAGAAGAGGCTTGTTTCCAGCAATAGGCTGGACTATTATCATCGAAATTCCTTATATAGATCGAATTACCTTAAAAACGCGCACCCACGCGCACATACTCAAAGCCCCGCACTAGAGAGACCCTGCATCGCGAGTGCCATGGACACACACAAAACAACCACAAATTACACCCAAACTTTTTATTTCTCCCGGCCCGGTACATTTTTGGTGATGGTTTATGACTGTAGTTGCGCTTGTGTTATTTATTTTATTAATTTTATGCGGAGGGATGTTGTAATAATTGACTGCATGTAAAAATATTCAACGCAGCTATTTTGCACGATTTAACCTTCACTGGGTTCGCAGAGTAGCAAATTAATTTACTTCTGGACTTCTGGAAAGTAACGCCTGAGTCTATTAATTACTTAAAATTCTTAGGTTTTCGCGCTTGTTACACAGGAAATGAAACTATTTGTTTGGATCTAAAACGTGTATACTTGTTTTTTGACACAAACTAATGGCCCGGCCCTTTCAGGTCCCATGGTCACGGCTTTTCTATGTGTTCGTTCTTTGTATTAATAATGATAATAAAAACTAACGGAGTTCTTTGACAAAAATAATAATAATATATAATTTAAAGATCCAAAAATATTAACTATCTTAAGTGTAGTTGTATTTTTAAGGTTTTTGATAATTCCGTTCCGTATTTATATTGGACGTAATAATAGAGATTTTTTAGAAGCCATGCGCACGGTTGTAAGCGACACGCCTGTCTATAGCAGTTGCAGTGTCACTCAGAGCTTTAAATGCAAAGATCTGAGGTGCACTGCCACTGCGATTCTCAACCTGATACATAAGCTGACAATTCTCATATACTATGTAACTTTACTAGCACTATTACCCTTCAAAACCGGAACGCACCTGCTTAATACACACATTACTGATTGGCGGCAGAAATAGTAAGGTGACAGTATTTTCCTGGACGGACTTTTTCACAAAGATCTCTACTACTAATGAAATAGGGTAAAAGTTATTTTGAATTTAAAGCAGTCTCATAAGAGGCCGCACGGTTCTAATTCATATCTAATAGATCTATTCGCCAAATTTTATTGAAACCGGTTACCGGAAATCGCGTGAAATTGGATTTATAGTTTGCCACCCTTAGATGTGGAATATTTTCTTCAAATTTCAATGGGGACAATACTGAGGCACCCTCTTTCCAATAAAAAAGAATCATTTCGATTCGAGAGCATTTTTTTTGTATGTATGTTACGCGATAACTCGCATTTGTGAACCCATTTTGATGATTTTTTTTTGTTGGAAAGAGTAAGTCAAGAGTGCCTCAGTAGTGGTACCCATTTAAATTTGAGGAAAATATTACACCCCTAAGGGTGGAAAACTAGGGAATGAATTACTTTTGAGGTAGTCAAAGTCAAAGATTATTTATTCCATACATTGACTTAGAAATATTCCATAGGTGAAATAAATTTACACATGAAAACGTCACATTTAAGCTACTGCTCGTTCACTACGCTGACCTCCCTGAAAAGAACGAGCAAGAAACTCTAGGGATTGCTCTTTTCAAATAAACTTAAATGCTATGGAATACACTTTGAATCAAATTTGTGTGGATTCTGGAGCCGTGTCGTCTTTCCATGCATCTTTATCTAACACGTAGTCATCAATTTTGTAATATGATTTTTCGATCAAAATTTTTTAATGTAGTTTTTAAATTTAGGAAATGGTAAACTTAATATCTCCGGAATCTTATTGTAAAAACGTATACAGTTCCCCATAAAAGAGTTGTTTACCTTGGTTAAACCGTGGTACCATGAGTTTGGACTTAGCTCTAAGTTTAATATTATGGATATCTTCTTTCTTATTGAAATTATGTATATTATATGTATACTGCGATGCCACAGTCATGATACCAGTCTCCTTAAACTTTTCTCTGAGAGAAACCCGAGAGCCTAGACGGTACACAGAACGAATCGCTCGTTTTTGCAATACAAATATGGTTTGAGTATCTGCCGCTTTACCCTACATGAGAATCCCGTATGACATTATACTATGGAAGTAACTAAAGTAAACTAGTCTAGCAGTACTAACATCGGTAAGCTCACGTACTCTGCGGACTGCGCATGCAGCGGAGCTTAATCTGCTGGCCAGGGAAGATATTATGTGGAAACCATTGAAGATTACTATCTAAGGTCACTCCCAAGAAGACTGCTTTATTAACAAGTTAGCCCTAACTTTTCTCCGTTTATTTCTATGCTTGGACTAGTCGATTTTATGTTAGGTAATTCAAATTTAACACATTTTGTCTTCTTGACATTAAGCAATAAATTGTTAGCATTAAACCCATAAACTACCTTAGAGAGGATATCATTAATACGGTTATAGTTAATGTCATGTCTGTCTGTTTTAAAAACCAAGGATGTATCATCTGCGAACAACACTATTTCCCAATGGTCCTTAACAAAGAATGGCAGATTATTATTATAAATTAGAAATAAGAAAGTTCCAAGTATTGAGCCCTGCGGAACACCCATTTTTACCGGAGAACCAAAAGAAGTCACTCCATTTATGTCTACTTTCTGAATTCTACCGTTGAGATATGACGAGACAAGTTTCGACGCCTTGCCATTTACACCGTAATGTTCCAGCTTCCTAATAAGAGTAATATGATCAACGCAATCAAATGCCTGCGAGAGGTCACAGAAAACACCAATAGCGTCCTGAGACCTTTCCCAAGCATCAAAGATGTGTTTTAGTAACGCTACCCCTGCATCGCTAGTCGATCTACCACTGGTAGGCCCGTATTGTTCACTATGAAAAATATGATTTCTACCGAAATAGGACAGTAATTGAGTCAGCATAACCTTTTCGAATATTTACTTAAAGCTGGTAAAATTGATATGGTAGGTCCATATGGTAGTTGCTAGGATCAACTTTCCTACCGCTTTTGAATAATGGAATAACCTTGCTGTATTTCATTAAATCGGGAAAAACACCTTCGTCAACGCACCTATTGAAAGCTACAGTTAATGTGGGGAAATTAGATCAATAACTGAATCTATAACTTTAGTTGATATGCCCCAGAGATCTTCAGTTTTTAACATGTATTGATTTAAAATCTTTTATGATGTCTTGTGGATTAACATGACGGAAATTAAATAAACTGCCACAAACGTTAACATTTTAGGAGATCAATAGCAAGGGAAGGTGAGGAATTTAATGATTCTGTAGTGTTCACAGCAATTTCCGAAAAGAATGATTCAAAAGCTTGGGCTACATTATCTTTAGATTTTATAAGTTTGCTGCCTAATTCTGAAACTATATCTCTATAGTGTTGTTTAACCCTGCCTGACTCTTTATTTATTATGCTCCAAGTAGTTTTGGATTTATTTATCGATTGTCTAATTTTTTCGCAAGATACTTAACCTTAGCAGCTACACATACTTTTTAAATATTTTTGAATAATTTCTAACATATTCAATGAAATTGGAATTAATATTATAAGTTTTCATAGCATATAGCTCATACAAACGAGACCTACTCTTATGAATACCTACTGTTGCCCAGTCGTTGAATTTAGTCTCTCTATGGAAAGTTAATGTTTTCGATTTAAATACATTATCAAATTCATTTTTAATTATACCAAATATCATGCTATATAAAGTATTTGGAACCTGTGGTATATGGGGTAGGGAATTTAAACTATAGCCGATATTATTTTGAAATCTAATGATTCGTTCTGTGGTAATCGGTCTGCAGAGAAATTGGTCTACCTTCTTGCTCATTTTACAATTAAAAGAAGTCAATTGGCCACTATGGCCTGATCTTAAACAATTTATTATTGATTTAGACACTGCGTCTGCGTTACAAAAGCAGAGAGTAGGTTTTTTTAGTACTATATATTGAGATTATCGAAGTCCAAGTCAAATAATTTTCATTTCATATATAAACAAATTACACTTGAAATCATTATATTGATTAAACTGTTTTAGATAATATCATTTAAAAAATACATACAGAAAAAATACAACAACTTGTTTCAATGTTCCCTCTCCGTTATTCATAGAATTGAAATCATTGGTTTAAAACAAAACAACAAAGGAATGTTTATTTACTTTACAACGTAGAAGACAACATTGGAAGAGAACGGCCTCGAAAAACGGTTTCGAATCAAATTAAAAATGTTAAAAGACTGGAGTTCGTATTGAGAAGAACGAAAAGGCTTTTATAAAAAGATTGGTGAAAATAAGTGAAACACGAGAGTTCCCCACTTGACTAACACCGCTGTGTTCTTTGTAATCGGATATATCGAGTCATTATTGCCGACTTATCGTAAGCGATATTTTTACCTAAACAGCGTTTTTTATTGCAAATGATATTTGAAACCATAATGGACGATATTTCCCGCCAAATTTACATTAACTTACAGCAAAAGCTAAGTTTATCGATAGATCAATTTTTTAAAATATTTTAGTGTAACCAACACAATCAATATTAAAAAATCATAACGTAGCGATTTAACTTGCTGTAGCAATGTGTGAATACAAACAAAGTGGCAAAAAACGTGTTGCATCTTTTTGCATATTTTTAATCGTGTTACCTTAAACACCTTAAAGCCCCAAAAATCTTTGGTCTCCATATATATCTAAAGCAAAAGTATTGTAAGCACCAAAAAAGGCTTAACATTTATTGTTTTTAAAAAATTTTGCAGATGCACTATCGGATACGAAACCCATTATTACACACACATACAGAAAAGGGTGTTGGTGAAATACAGGCACATGGAACATATACGGAAACAGTTTAACAAATTTAAAAAGTATGTAATAACGTTGTTCCCTAGAATTTGTTCAGCAGCAATCATTTAAGATCGTTATTGAGCAGTCAGTGTTTTAGTATCCAAATTAGTATCACATTTATATGTGATACTAAATTGAATGTTTATATTGAAAAAAACCCTGCTGTAAAATTTGTTTTTTGTCGCTTACAAGTCGGCGGTAATGGCTCGATATAGCCAAAATAGTGAAAAAAAAACTTTGAAAATTTCTGTACCTATTATTATATTCTATTCACGAGTCCATAAACAGGATGTGATATGTTTCCGATGAAAGACCTTCTTCAGACCCTCGTTAGTGTGGACTCGTCATATCCGTTACCTAGGGTAAAAACGGTCCAACATCATTGCCTTCATTTGTATGTATAAAAAAAATGGTTCTGAATACAAATATATTTTGACAAGAATTGAAGTAACTAGATTATATTTCACGACGTTTTGCAAGTTATTTAAGTGTATATTGAGCACAGTATTTTACCGATATTACCTGACGACATAGAAAATTTTTTAAATGAGCTCCAATAAGTCCCCAGAAAACATCAAGGCTCAATTTAAATTCGAAATTACATACTGTGGTCGCCGTGGGAATTTCCGAAACTGAATTCTAACTGAGAATTTCTCCGAAAAAACTGCTTGCATTTTCTGAAAAACGCCTGACCTGTTTTTTGACTGGTATCTAGTTCAGTACGCTACGCTTACAAAAAAACTGCTTCCGTACCGTTTCCCAGCTATATATAAATGAAGCCTAAGAGTTTGTGCTTGGAAATCACCCAACATATATATTATTACGTCACTTAAAGGTCGTGTAAATAGGTGTTTCTTTTATGAAAGATATATTACCATGCAATGGAGACAGGCTATTATACTTATGTGATATCATCAATTAATATCAATAATTATGCAGAAGGATACACTGTTTCGTGTTTTTGTAAATATCATATTATCGCCAATGGAGTAGTGTCGATTTCAGCCGCCAGGGGCCAACCTTAAATTTGTTGCCCCCTTTGTTTTCACGATTACGAAAGTACATAGTTCATTCCATTATGTTTTTATGTTCGTCTATTCTGCCGTCGCAACATTTGTGTTGTTCAGGTTATGGTTGTTTAAAATAGATGAATTTATTTTCTAATTTTAAGTAAAAAAAATAATAATTTTGACTAGTCCTTACTAGCTTTTGTTCGACCGCGCTCGTCGCCCCCATTGCTGTGCCGCCCAGGGCCATGGCACCCTCTGGTCCCCTCATGCTACGCGATTGATTACCACTATTTGAATTCGTTTTCGTAAAACTGTCATTTGTATAATTGATGTGTATGCGTGACGTCACCTACGTCGAGTTAATAATAAATTTTTAACAACGGAACCGATAGCCGCCGCTGGCGACGTTTGTGATGAGAAAGAAGAAACAATCGTTCGAAGTAAATGAAATTGGTATCTTCCTTTGCAGTAGCCTAATTGAGAACGGTTGTTTCGCAATTGGGATATCGATGGTTCGAGTCCTAAACGACACGTACTTATAACTTCAATTACTATTATATTACTGGTCTTCCTTTACTTTAGCAAGATACCATTTCTAAAGATGGAAGTAAATTAATTTGCTACTCTGCTCCTTAATTGCGGATATTTTCAATTTATAACGATTGTAATAGTGAGGGATAGTGGGGGTAGTGGGGTATAAATATGACCAATCGTTTCGAGAAACCTCATTTCATACGTTATAACCGAGACGGCGAGG
Organism: Hyposmocoma kahamanoa; assembly: GCF_003589595.1. Lineage (NCBI taxonomy): Eukaryota > Metazoa > Arthropoda > Insecta > Lepidoptera > Cosmopterigidae > Hyposmocoma > Hyposmocoma kahamanoa. The sequence goes on from NW_020653854.1 coordinate 23,266,628, forward strand.
ACGAAAAGCCCTCAAGTTCAGTGTGTATTCACACAGATTTGTACCTACAGCACGTCCTCCAGCGGAAGTCCCCAGTAGCGTCATGAGCCGAGTTCCCGCTGCTACTTCATGTACTTATAACTTCAATTACTAAGGCCCAGCGACCACTGATGAGACGGCATAGTAGGCTATTTTCAGGTGACGAATGTACCTTAATGTTATGACTTTAAAGTTGTAATTTCAATTATAATGGTAGTAGCCACAAAAACAAAGCTGCGTGAAGCGTTGGAATACCGACCCGGTAGCCTTCGGAATACCTCGACAGCCATCGAGATGCAAAAAATCTAGCACGCTTGGTTTTCATACAGATTGCGGTACTTTAGATATAGTGTGGTTCCGTTAAAGGGCACCTGGCCTAAGTTACGTACATTTACAAAATTTAATAGCAAATAGCTCTCGCTAACGTTGAAGAAAAACATCATAGCAACCCGCATAGGGCCACTGAGGCGGACTACAGCCTAAAGCATCAGTGAGGCGAATAATGGGTCCATGACGGAGGTATCGCGTGCTCTCAAAGCACAAAGGTGACACAATGTTTACCAAGGCTCGAGGGATAATGATCCATTTATATGTGATATTGACAACAGCCATGTTTGTTGGGGACCGTTTCCATGATTTGAAAAGTGGGATGTCTGAAACTACCTCAAATAAACACTGTTGTCAAGCTCGCACAGACTAAAAATACAATTCATGATCGTTTGAGAGTAACTTTATTATAAAAATATATATTTATCATTGACTTACAATTATATGGACGTCGGGTCCGCCCTAAAAAGTGTCCGCACTTGTAAGGCGCTAAAATCGTATACAGAGCGCCACACTCCGCTTTAGTCTTCATTTGTTCTACTGACAGCGCGATACTGCGATGACATTACAATTTAAATTTCGAATAGGTTGACTTGGGACATTTTTTTCGTGGTTTTGTATTAGACCCGTCGTCCATTTATTTGTAAGTCAATGATATTTATGAATATATATTTTATACGTTTTTTCTGGTTGTCATGGTGACGGCAATTTGTTGATTACATGTATTGTGTCAAGTGAAAAGTCGACTTTAATTTGCGGAAAATATTTTTGATATGGTTTTGATGGTGGTAGCCGAAACGAACCCGGAACGGCATCAGGCACCAGCTCTTACCCTTTCAAACAAAAAAATAATTTTCAAAATCGGTCCACAATTCATGGAGAAATCGGTATGTCAGTGTACATGTACATGTCTTTGAAATTTGAGGATATTCCTCGATTTCCATGAATCATCAGATTCTGACTTGGAGAGTGCGCCCTTTCACACAAAAAAAAAGAAAACAAAAAATAGTCCACAATTGACGGAGAAATCTGAAAACATATGTACATAAAACACATATACAGTCGAACGATTAACCTCCTCCGTTTTTAAAAAAAGATATACCTCCATAATTTTTAAATTATGTACGAAGTTACATATTTTATTCTTAAATTATTCGTTTTAGACTTTTTTTTTAGCTTATTTTCTGGATTTTATGTGACTGGATAAAGTACATCCTGTCGTGCGACAAATTATTACATTCTTTAGACAATATCTAAATGCCTAAAACATTTGATGTAGCAAACAGTTTTTCCCCTCTTCTCCTCCAGGGATTTGCCTTAGGTTAATTCTTGCTGCTTACGTACCCTTTTAGGATAATTAAACTATCCAAAAATTGTTTAAATTTTTTGATGTTATTATTATTAATGATACTCCCTATGTCACAAATGTTTGTTTTTGTGGAAAAACAATATTCGATGGTTGTCACTTTTTTAACCGACTTCAAAAAAGGTTTTCAATTCGACTGTATGTTCTTTTTTTTTTCTTTTTTTTATGTATGTTACGCGATAACTCCGGTATTTGTGAACCGATTTTCATGATTCTTTTTTTGTTGGAAAGGGGGTACTTCCATAGTTAGTCCCATTACATTTTGAAGAAAATCATCCACTTCAAAGGGTGGCTGTTCACGCATGAAGATTCATTTTTATAAATAGCGCCTAACTTTAATTTCGGAGCAATTACTTTTAGCAATTATTCAGTTGATTTTGCTATTTCTCCAATTCAAGGCGTTTTTCTCTCGATATACTTTGAGTAATGTCGTAGTGAGAACCTATTTTTATTATCTCCAGTGTCAAGTCCTGTATAGTGGCGAACTAGGGGATATTTCAATGAAGCTTAGCAAATAGACGTAATTCCACGTACTTTTGAGGTCGGTTTTTTTAGTACTCTGTACTGAGATTATTAATGTTTTTATTATAATATTAAAACAGCCATATATGTACCTCTACGTGACAGAGTTCGTCCAGGGGTGCCAATTAAATTTTTAAGCAACCTGTATCTTTGGACTAGATATCTTCAGGTCCCTGTTGCCGAGTAGGTGGTGGAGGAGGTGAGCATGCTGACAACTATGCTACGAAAGTGAAAATGTAGTAGTTGACTTCACAGTCAACGGCTTAGGCTTAGTGATGGATATTGCTAGTTGTACAATGCACAACGGGAGGTGTGCGAGTCAATAGCTCCGGTACTTATCTGGATAATATAGTTACTGGTACTGTTCGTGCATCCGGGGGTTTTTTGAGAACCGGACGGAGTCTGTGTCAACGGGCTGATCAGGCTTACTTGTACAAGTAACAGTGCCCTTCCAGTATAATCAAAAGTTTGGGTAGCAAGGGCACTATAATCAAAACTTAGTAGAAATGGAACTGTCCTTGGACTATAGTGAAATTAGTAATCTAACAAAACAGGTTTGTTAAACAACCGGAAAGTTTCATTACGATCAATTTTGTATATTTTTCTACATAAAAATTCCGATATCAATAATATCCCAAAACAATTGTACGTGCCTTTTGTAGAATAATATGGAATTCCATGTTATATTCCAATAAACATGACGTTTGATGTAGTAGCGATTTTGTTCTCCCGAAGTCGTACTTTGCCAACGTTCATTATTGAATGTCATTACACTTTTGTCGTTATCGAGTTTGAAACCTGTTTCTTAGTAGCAAAAGCTATCTCACGTGCGTCAATTACGGCATAATAACATTAGTTTATAGGAAACTGTATTAAATTTAGCTTCACTATTTTGTAATGAATCGTTAAACATGTCTAAAAGTTATACAATCTATGTAATACTATTATTACAATAAGAACGAGTAAGGCAACTCCAGCCTGTTCAGCACGTGATACCTACATTTGGAGAGTAGGGTTGTTACATTATTAATTTAGTTGTATCTACAGGTTGTAAAAATAATTGGAATAAATTAAGGTGTTCATTACAATATTCTCCAGCTACATTGAAATAACCTTTGAGAAATACAATAGGTACTTACGTGTTGATAATTGTATATTCATATACTTTGATTATGGAGTATAATTATAAAATAGAAACTAAAAGTTAACTGTTGTGAATTTCAGGTACTCGTTTGGTTTGGTTGTGTTTTTGTTTGAATAATCAAACAAAAACGCAACAATAAACACGTCTATTAATTTGTGTCATTTACTAATTTATGTTTTAACCGACTTTAAAAAAGGAGGAGGTTCTCAATTTGACAGTATTTTTTATAGACTTACACATATGTGTAAATAAATGGGTAGGCCAAAAAATCCATGCGGTTTTTGCCTTAGCTCACAACTCTAGTCCATTACGTGATACTAAAATTGCTGTAATATAATTATTTAGAGATAAGACACGTTTTCAAAGCGTTTATCTGTAAATTACAGTTAAATCCTTTACTAATTACTGGAGATAAAGTTGTTATTTATAGATTTGGAAATCTGTGGATGCCAAAAGTTTCTGTAAACAACAAACGGTGTTACTAGTTCTAAAGTGCCGTGTTAATTTAACTTTAATTCAAGTATAAAATATTTATTGCAATAGTGGGTGCATTAGTGATGTTACATGGGACTTATGGAAACAGTATAGTGCAAACAACAAGTTATTATAACAACAAAACAAGTAATAGGGGATGTAATAGCAATAGTAATCGCTGACTTCCGTGGTCGTGTTGCTTGCGTACCGGGTTTCATCATAGACATAGAAAAATGGGGAGAATTGGTACGGGGGCGTGGTTCGTGTCGCCTCGATATGATCAAAGTGATCATATCGTGGTGACACGCCTACAAACGTCGTCACAGTGACATGCGATCGTTGTACATAAAAGATCTCTCGTAAAACGTGATAATGCCAAGTTGTAGCGATACACTTGTGTAAAAATTAGAGTGAAAACTAAAATTTTAAAACCGGTGAGATAACATTCCAACGGCTATTTGCATTTTTAGTTGTTTTTTCTATTATTATTCAATGTTTTCTTTGTGTCTCCATAGAAATTTCTAGACTCAAATATAGTGATGTTCATTTACGATGACTAATGTTTATCGACAATAAATTTTTACTGAAATGTTTGAATTTCTTACTGATCTTTGTAATTAAAGTCCCTAAAATATCGAAGCGAAAAGCATTCACGTTAAATTAATTTCTGTAACAAACCTACTATATGTAACAGATGGCCTTAAGACAGCTTGTTCACTTTTAGTTCACCAACAATCCGCTAGATGGCATTGACCAGTTTGGCGTTATTTCTGAATCGCCGTGTTAAGATTTTCCCTCGAATGGTGTCTACTCGAACCATCACAATTTTGTTAATGTGAAGAGAAAGCTGAGAATACAGAGAGCTCAGTAAGGCAACCAGAAGTTGAGTCCATTCTTGGGAACTGCTACCCGGATCTTCTGATATTTCGTACGTTCATCTATATGAACTATTGTGAATAAACCTCATCTCGCGGAACGGTTTCCAGGAGTGAGTCCCTTCTTGGGAACAACTGCCCGGACGTTCCGCATATAGGGTGAAATTGTATTGGTGACATACAAGGTGAAAATAAAAATCTTCTGAACAATTTGGAGTTTCACTTGGCTTGTTTTATCTACTATTTCTGACTTAGCTTAAATTTCCATAGCAAATGCATTTAAAAAATAAATAAAATAAAATCGGCTTTATTTTACATGTGCATGCAAAGTAAATAAGAAACTATTATAGAAAATTACATAAATCCTTTATAAAAAAAACATAATTTAATTTATTTAATTCGTTGATGGTTCGAGTTTACTCTTGATAGTGACAGCTTCACCAACCCGTGGTAACGTATAATGGAAAGCTGACACTGGCGACGATCGCCATATTTTTTATATTATTCTTATAAAACAGACATTGGCCCAAGCCTAGTGGCCGCCATTAAGAAAATAATAATAATTTACATTAATATATTAATTTAATAATACACACCGGTACCAGTGTAGGTATAGTATGAAAAATTAAATGGAATATTTATTTAATATTAAAAACAGCCACATGGTTTCTAACTATTGATTAGGTAGAACCACATCCCTCTTTGAGTAGCGTCAGTTTAAGGTTAATAAGGTTAACAATTCACGGAGCGGTTTCCATCCACGCCCGCCGCTGCTGCTAGACAGCGGTTTTATTTCAATACTGACGGCCCTGCAAGTTTGTGCGTGCCCACGCAACCGTTGCGATTGCGGAACGGACCGTGAAGTTAGTGGGAGTTAATCGCAAATCGCGCGGTTAATAAAGAACTCACACCGCGTGCGCCTGCAACACATTGCGCGTGAACCGACCGCCAAAATGCGCGGACGACGACGGCCGCCAAGCGCGCAGGTGGACGCGTCCTGCGCGGTCCAACCAGTATCCCGCCGTGGCAACCGCGAGCAACCGTCACATTACAGGCGTAAAACGCGCCGTGAAATGTGCTACTAATTTTACATACTTAACTATTACACTCTACAGATGCTGCGGTTCCGCGGCAGACGCGGATGAAAACCGCTCCGTGAGTTCTTAGCGTAACGTGTGTGTGTGTGTGTGATAAATGAGTTTCAGCGCCATCTAACGTGTAATAGTTAGTATTATATACTAGTAGCATTTTTACTAAAACGCCACCTGATGGTGAATGGCTGAACTTGGATGAAAAAATAGTGAAATATTGTAATATAACTCTTACTTAAGTGACTGTAAGTTTAATTTTGTTAAATTTTAAAATTTTGTTACGTCGTTTTCACGTTTTAAGCCCTACCCAATCAAAAATTTTAAGTTATGGTAGTAGATAATAGAGCGTAAAGTTTGAATTGCACACGAGCTAAAAAGTGGCGACATCGGTACCAGATCTTACACAGCGTCATTACATATCTCTCCTTTTCCTATATCTATGGTTTTCATCAAGTCGTTCATCTCTGAGGTCGCAGGTTCTTTCCCCGGCCTGGTCATTGTAGAAAATCAACTTTTCTATAATTATTAATAAAGATTTTTATTTTATTTACAAGAAATTTCTTCAATCAGGTTGGATTCAAACTATCGGGTAGCATATCTTAGCAAACCGTGTTAGACGCTACGCCAAGTAAGCCACGGAAGGAACCAGTGGAGTGGACGTCACATTTCTATGTGCTTATTGCAGATTATTGTTTTTGGATTTTAACGATTTTTTGCCGTATCGCGTTTGAGTGAAAAAATAGATTTTCTACACATTGCAAATAAATGTAGACCATACAAATATTTTTCCCGGCCCGGGAATGTGGCAGACCATGGGTTGTAACCGTTCGGCCACGGAGGCAGTCTGCTATTAGAGCCTCTACGGGCGCTGTAAAGGCGCATTCGTAAAACGGGTTTGTAGCATCTGAACCCGAGGTCGGTGTAAAGTTGCAATGGAACCGAAAGAGCCAAAAATCCCAGCAAAAATGTCTCTACTTTTCTTTGTGCCGTAGTGCTATATTAATTCAATATGAAATGTTCAATCTAAATAATTAAAATGCGTGTCGTCTGCGCATGAAAAATAAGATATGTGCATAAGCTTTAACGTTGAGAAAACAAACGTCATGTTACAGAGTTTTGAAGGAGTTCTAATTCATTATAATTGGGTAGATTAAATCTATTTTCACAAGATATAATGGAGTGAGGCCAGACGAGCGTAATTTTGTGAGTTGTGAGTTGCGTTTTGAGATGAGCAGTTTGCGCTCGACCGAAATTCGGTTGGAGCGCCAAACGAACGTATTTTATTCAGTTGCTTTTAAACGTTTATACGGGGTGTTAACGAAGTATAATAGTGTAAAGGATCCATTAAAAATAGTATGCATTTATGAAGCATTAGAAGACGATGTAAGATAACCTAACCTCCGGTTAAAAAAACCGACCTGAAAAGTCATTCATCCCCCAGTTTGCCACCCTTAGAGGTGGAATATTTTCTTGAAATTTAAATGGGATCACATCTGAGGTACCTTCTTTCCAACAAAAAAAGAATCATCAAAATTGGTTCACAAACGGCGGAGTTATCGCGTAACATACATCCAAAAAAAAAACATACAGACGAATTGAGAACCTCCTCCTTTTTTTGTAGTCGGTTAAAAAAGGAAATGAAGCTGGGTACATCCACTCAATATGAAACGATTAAATTATGGGCGGTTTCATATATTATATACAAGTTTATGTGAACATCCAAACCCTTATAAAACCATTTATTACTAAGTCAGATACAGATATGACACAAGCCTACAGTCCAGAGGAAAGACTAAGGCTCAATTTACACTGGCGCAGAGTCGAAGCATCGCGTCGCGGCCTGTTTTTCAACTACAACGCTTGGCGACGCGCGTCGTCGCTCGACGACGCTCGTATTAGTACGCCCATACCATATATACCATACTATATATACCATAGTGTGGTAGGCGTCTGACGCTTCACTGCGCTCAAGTGACGCGCGGCGACACTCGTTTCCATATTTGCATAACACAAATTTGTACCTTTATAATGGGAAAATAGAGATGAATATACTATTAAGCAAAAAACATGACGCGTCGCGACGCTTCGACTCTGCGCCAGTGAGAGTTAAGCCTAATAATAACAATCAAATAAGTTGTTCAATTATTTAAATTTTAATCTCCCTGTAGAACATTTTCGCAAGAAATAACCTGCGTCAGCCCGTCTCTCGATGCGACCAAAAGTCCGTCGTCATTACGCCCGTGATTCGGCAGATAAGTCATTCTGCGTCGTCGTGTAAAACAAACAGTACTCTTATATGAAACCGAATGCAGCACAAACTACGCAACTCGAACTACGCGACTCACAACTCACAAAATTACGCTTGTCTGGCCTCACACTTAGTAGACTTAAAACTTCCAAAAAATCAACGCGACTAAAGTAATTAAGTTCCTTAAATAGCGCTAACGATCTTGGTAAAAAATTCTAAATTTAGAACTGACTGGAACATAAAGCAATTTATACTTTCGGAATTTGCGAATTGGAATTTGAATCCAATATTGCTGACGAACTCTGGGCAATTAATCCTACTCTGTACAACATTCAGCAAGAAGCATCAGCTATGTAGCTCCGCAAATATAAGAGCATAAGATGAAGCTTTGCTCAACGGTGTACATAATCAATGTGTGGCAATCAAAATTTGACGTGGAACAAAGTGACGTATAATTTATTACGTCTTTTTGATTACCCTGATGACTTTGGGGTAACATTCTTAAAACAAAAAGGTTAAAGTTACTTAGAATGAATGGGCACGTATGTAATAGAGGTTAAGGAGGAGACGAAAAAGATTTGTCAACCTACCACCGGTAACCTAGTCTGCCGTCAATCTACCAATATTCGAAATGAAATGAAATTATTTATTAGTAACAGTGTTATACGGTACAAATTAGTTACCGATATCATTCAAGTGTGTGAAAAGGACATTACATCAATACATGTGGCGCACTATACGTTTCCGGAATGAATTAGAAAAAAATACTATAAATTGTCAGAAATGAAATTATTGTTTCTCAAAATATTCTACTAAATATTTAACTGCCTCCGTGGCCGAACGGTTACCATGCCGGACTGCCATGCAGAGGTCCTGGGTTCGATTCCCAGGCTGGGAGAAATATGTGTATGGCCTTCATTTATTTCTCTCGTGAGTTTGGGTGTAATTTGTGGTTGTCTATGTGTGTGTCCATGGCACCCGCGACACAGGGTTTCCCTAGTGCGGGGCTATGTTGAGTGTGTGCGTTATTATTATTATTATTATATTCTCCGTTAGCGTTAACGCACATTTTCATACGAATGAACCAATTTTGAAAACATTTATGCCACTCCTCGGTGATAATCTCTAAAAAATATTTTTCATACTCTTCAGGTGATGAAAATCGTTGACCGCGTAACTGGTTCTTAATTTTTGGAAATAAATAAAAGTCACAAGGTGCCAGGTAGAGACTGTACGCGGGATGGCTCATAAGGTCAACGTTGTTCACTTGCAAAAATTCATTTGTCTGTCTGGTCGTGTGAGAACTGGCATTATCGTGGTGCAAGATAATACGGCGTTTACGGTTATTTTTACGGAGTTTGTCAATAACTTCCGGCAAACAAATGGTCGTGTACCAATCACTATTCACGGTATAACGATTCTCCAAAGCAACATTAGCCACGTGTCCAGTTTTCTTAAAAAAAGAAACAATCATCCGCTTAGAGGCACTTTACACGCGCGCCACTTTGGTTAGTTTCGGCTCATCTCGAAAGACCCATACGCTCGATTGCTGCTTTGTTTTGGAATCGTGACTATAAATCCATGTTTGTATATAATATGACGCCCTTTCGTTGAATCTGTTAAGCATGGCATTGCACCAAGTGACGCGATCCATTTTTTGAGCCTCAGTCAAATTGTGTAGGTCCCACCGAAAGCACAGCTTTTTCACACCCAAATATTTGTGGAGTATTGATTGTATTTGACTCATGCCTATGCCTAAAGATGCTCGAATCTCACGGTATGTCACATGCTTGTCTGTTTTGATCGTACGGCGCACAGTTTTTGTTATTCACAGCATTGGACGGGCGACCATCACGAAATTCGTCACTAAGATTCACACGACCGAAAATAAACAATAATAAAAAAACTTTTGGTAACAAAAATTGAAACTTATTTGGATCTAATAAGGTTTTATTATTACTAGTCACATAAAAGCTAAAAATCCTATGAACATAAACTTCTTGGAACAAAAGCAAAAAGTTAACATTCTACAGATAGGGATGTGACATTTAGTTGATATCGACATTAAGTTTCATAACGGAATATTGAACTAGGCATTGCTATAAACTTGCTATAATTAGGGTCAACTACGCAGTATATGAAAACAGCATTTAAAGCAATTTCTTCGAGAACTAGCGTAGCTGACACACGCACACATTTGTTACCAAATACGCATAAGGTTTCACTACACGCAAATATTAATTGATATTAGCTACGCAGGCGTGTGCATTTAGGTAGCTACATGCAACAATCACAGTATTAATGATTTATTATACTGTCATCGTACTATCATTAACCTACTAGATTTCAAGACAATTCGATCACTGAAAGGGTTGAAATATTAAAACACAGTCATCATAGAAATCTTTATTCTCCCTGAAATATAATATATTTGTTCAACAATTACCTCTTTCTGAACTGATTGAACATGACTACACCTATAGCGTCGACGAGCTTGTCAAGAAAATAAAGATACTTATTTCCGAAGGCGAAGAAGCGAATCATTTGTTTCATGAAAACGTGACGAAAAATAAGTAACAATTCTTCAGAAATGTTTTCAAATTTAGGTGTGGTCTATAATTTCTGAATGCGACTCTGAGTTTCATGCCATATATTACCTGACTAACCAAATGATTTATTTCTTAATGAATTTTTCGGTTCTTATTCAAATATATATAATTTAATGTGATGTCATGAAATGCCTATAGCAAGTGGTGCTACATTTAGTAGGTACCCAGCTTTTACTGCCTGCCTGCTTCAGCCCATTTTTCCTTTAAAAAGGATCCGGCGGGAAACTAAAAAAATCAATACAGAAACTGCAAATGTAAATCATGCCTGTGATAAAACTAATAACTCAAGCGGATGAAGGTGACGTATAATAAGCAAGTAGGGAGATAAGAATCATGTAGATAAGAGAAAGAAAATCTCCAATCTCATAAAGTCTTCATTTGATACTCCACGAACTTACGTGCATTGTAAAATTATTGACACTGTACCTCTTCCATCTATATTTCCTTTTTTCCATTAATATACCGTTTTTACTTAAATTGAAAATTTAAATAAACTATTGCGAGTGTTGTGACCAAACATTTAAGTAATCAAAATTGTTAGCTTTTAAATACCTGTAAACAATTTGTGTTTACACATTGGTACCACTATAATAAAAAAAATGTTGAAATAAACCAAAACAGGGTTTCTAGATACAGAGTTTCTACATATCGATAATTTGATTACAACACGCGGACCCAGTACCAAGTGTAATACGACACTAGTGCAAGCAATTCATTGAGCGTCATTCAAATTGTTCTTTTCACGGCGATGGCTAGCAACCAATGTATATTGTTATTACCGAGTTGCAAGAAAATAGTTTTGTTTCGAAATTATAATATTATTGTTCAAAATAATAGTATTGTTCAAAATATTAGAAAATACAGAGTTTTAATATTGACCGATGAAATGAAATCACTCCCGGAGTATTTTTTATACTTTGGCTTCTAACGCGACATGATATAATGGCACAATTTGGCATATTTCAATTTTTTCCGCAAAATAATCATGTATCACATTTGAACGACGACTGACGTGCTGTTGACACTCATATAGTCTAGTGATAAGCTAGGTAACGCGGTCCCCGCCCACTTACCAGTAAATTACTAGTATTTATGTTTACTAGTATTTATGTGGTCTGTGGCTAAAACGGTGAAGCTGCATCTTTGACATCATATGGAATCTTATTGCATAGTGCTCCTATTACATAGGCAGACTGATCCGACCTTAGAATAATAACGCATAGAAACCTAGTCCGCACACGCTAAGTGAGGCAAATTTAATGCGCGCCAAAAGGGCCTACACGAGCGGGCGGGCCTTCAGTGCTCAAGGTCAACTTGCACCGCGAACAGCTCAAGAATTTTAGCTAAAAAAGACGAAATGTGCGGTAAATGAGTGTAAAAATACGTCAGACAAACATAAAATGGATACTAACATCACATTCCACAAGGAAGTAACGCGTTTCAACTTGTATTTTTATATAAATATTCACTAAAACCGAAAATTAACCTACTACTAAAACTAGCCTACATGAATTTGATTTTTGCCTCACTTGTGACAGTTCGTTTGATATGAAACTATCGTTCTATGCGTTATTATTCTAAGGTTCCGACTTGGTTAATTTGGACGGAATTTTTTTCAGGTCGTTATAGTACGTGTTGCTGCGTAGTGCATACATCGAGTTAATCCCATTACGCTGAATCTTTTCTAAGTTAGTACGGACAAGCTAGCTATTTTCTCACATTTATTTATTTTACATAAATCCAAAATAGAAGTTAAAGATGTCATGGCGAAGAAAAGGTGGACGTGGGCGGGACACACAGCGAAAATGGACTAGAGGCGCTGAACAAGGCGAGTTTCGTGAGTGGAGACTCATAGCGGATATCATTGGGCGCGGCAGACCACCGCAGCATTGAATGGATAATATCCGACGATACGGAGTACATGACTGGATGAGTCGGGCACAAGATTGCCAAGAGTAGAAGAAGAGGGAAAAGGAATCCAAAATTGGATTAGAAAAATCCCGCCATGGTGATGAGGACATAAATTGACTTCGCATTCAGGTGGGACGCTTCAAAGACAAGACGTATAAATGGGGTTTCAGGGATGCTAGTATAACTCAATGTGCATGCGGTGCCTCAACGCAGTCCATGTAGCACTTACTGTTGTGCCCGTTGTGCTCTTATACCTCTACGAGGGTAGATATCTACGAGGCCACGGACAACGCAGTCAAGGCAGCGACATACTATTCAAAATCAATATAGTCCTAAAATAAAAGAAGTATCGACACGACGAGAAGAATTCCTTCTACATAACCAAATCGTTGGAACATCCCTCTGTCTCTATCCTCTTCCATTATTAACTTTTGAGGCCAATAGAATGGTTAGAATCTTAGGGTCGTATTCCAGAACTCTACTCAATGTTCAAGTCAGGACTTGAGCAGACTTGAGTATGATTTCAAGCACTGGCAATACGATCGTAATGGCAAGAACTTGAGTATGATTTTCAGTGCTCACTACAATACCCAAGTCCTGATTTGAGTAGAGTTCTGGAATACGACCCTTAAACAGATACCCAAAATATTAATTATAACGGGCCAGACAACCAAGTCGACATGGAAATTCCTTTTTTTTATTTAATTTAATTTTAATTTAATTTACAATCACCATAATTATTTCGTGGTGTTACCTAGAACATGTAGACTAAACCTTTATACAGAATTTATAAAAGGTTTTTCCTATATTGATTCTACCGGGAATGGAACACGAGACCTTCTCACCTGTCCTTGCCTGGGCTACCTCGCGCTAAATAAATTCGATAGTATGAAATGATCATTTAGATTGTTTGTTAGTCATACATGTTCCTGATAATCTTAGCTAAAAAGCGTCTATAATTTCGTATCACTATAAAAGAGCGTACAAAAATATTAATTTAAAAGATATATTTCTCTTGCTCAAGCAGTAGCATAAGCTGAATGAGGTCCATTTGCGTACGCCACTGCCGCACAAATGACAGTACAAATTTGTAGTAGTTACATTTCGTTTATTGCTTTTTTGTCGGTTTTGCTTTAGGTACACTGTGTTGTTTTTGTATTTTTTTTAACAAACAAATTATTATCAATCTCTTGTTTGTTGTGGCGTTGCAATAAATGTCTACTATATTCTATTCTTAATTAAACGGAATTAAGGTATAATGTATGACAGTCTGAAAATTGGACGACGTATTCCAAAAGCATATTTAGAAGTAACTTGTATTACGGACAAACTTTCGACTTTTGGAGAAAAATCTGGAAAGTGAAAAGAGTAACTTTTCGAACATTGGTAAAAATTGTTCAAACTCTTCACAGAATCTTTTCATGATCACAAGCTTCCATCAATAACTTCGGCAAAATTGAAAGACACGCCTTCAATTTCCCCCGCTCCTTAGTATGTCGATATCATCCTTGAACATGCACATATAGAATGATCTCAATTTGTATTACATTGCTCGCTACAATGTATCGAAAGCTACAATTTTGATCATATTATGTAAAGCTAGCGAGATTCACAAATCAATATACGTGCATTTTTCGATGATCGCCTTAAATGCTATAACACAGCTCAATGATAGTTTTGTTGCCACTGTAACTGTGCGGTTCGTACTCTGAAGTCCTACAAATTTGCTCACGACTATCATATCAACTTATATGCATCCATTTCTACGTATAAACCACTTCTGCGTATAATTGTACCGCCCGCATCCTATCACGACCGCCACCTTCCTCAGGTCGTTCGTCCGTCTTGCCGCAGGACGTCCTACACATTTACTTTGACATGGTCGCAATTACGTCAGTTACCAGCCCTCTTGCAGATATGACCAGCCCACTGCCAATTCAGCTTACTGATTTTACAAGCTGTGTCTTATACTTTAGTTCCTTAACATATGACTTCATTGCGGTACTTGAATAGTACCATGCAACGCTTATTTTCATTTATATGGCTCTGCTAAATACCAACTAGCCACCTTGGATTCAGTTGAAAAGAGTACCAAGAGGCTTATAGGTGACTAGGACTTAGCAGAGGCAAAGCTGCAGAGCCTTGAATACTGCCGTAAAGTTGGCTGCTTATTGGTATTTTACAGGATATATCACGGAGAGTGCAATGGGGTTGCGAGATTTAATTCTGCCTACTACGAGACGTTGACGAAGCGATTCGCTTCCACATCTAAAGAGACCATCACTTTCCATCAAGTGAAATGGAGGTCAAATGCGTACTTATTACTATTTCTTTATACATGACACGCAGATGACTCCACTCCACCTGATGATAAATGGAAAGTGGAATCTAAACGCGAAGGTAACTCACTAGTGTTGATACAATCACTGCCCTAGCCACCGCCGCGCCACCCTGGAAGATGCCTCTTCACGCCTCGTTTGTAGGTCTCCATATCGTAAGAAGGAGGGAATACTGTGCGATAGAGAAAGGTGCCACCAAACCTTTTAGTTCGCAATGGAACACGGCAAGTTGTAAAACAGTTACTATGGAGGCCAGCACGTGTTTCGTAGCAGGACCGAGGAGGGAGGGATAAGATTGAATATTTCTTCAAAGCACTCGCCATGGTACATTCGATAAAAGGAGCAAAGCGATGCAACATTTCTACGCAGTTGCAGAGGTTTGAGGTGGGATGAGATCTCTTCATTTTTGAATTAAAAAAATATGCGCCTTGAAATCGTCAAATTAGGGACAATAGTACATTTTGCATAAGTCTTGACTATACGATGAAGTGAATTGAATTTACGAAACTCAAACATTCAGTTTGCTAATATTGGTGCTCGGTCCATTCGCCTCTATATGATACGAAACGTTACAATGTGAAAGCTTTATTTGTTTACCCCAAATGTATACTTTGTATCAACACGTTTCACTTCTGGTAAATGTTGCCGGGCAGAGGGTATAAAAACAGCCATATGAAATTTAAATTTCAATTTATTACTCCATGTAAGGTATACAAAGATCTTAAATAACATAATTATAGGTCCTTGTTATATGATACCCTGGAAGGGGCATTGTAAAGAAGGGCACTTATTCTTTAAATCTATATGAATTTCCAACACAATTACATAATCTTAAAAACTGAACTTGACTTACAATTATATGGACGTCGGGTCCGCGCCAAAAAGTGTCCGAACTTATAGGGCGTTAAAATCGTACACAGAGCGTCATTCACGCCTTAATCCTCGTTTCTTTCTTCTGACAGCGAAGCAAGCAAAATTAGACAGTACTGCGATGACATTACAATTTAAATTCAACGTTTTAGCTTTTTCATATTTCTTTACATGTCACTACGTTTAAATAGGTTGACTTGGGACATTTTTTTCGTGGTTTTTTGTATTAGACCCGTCGTCCATTTATTTGTAAGTCAATGGATATGTCACTTGTTTAATGTATAAATAATAAAAAAAATTGGCTCCTACTGCGTCATACGTATGTCATCACAAAAGCAGATCTTTAAATATTGTTGCCACGTACTTCAGCGACCATGACGGTTTATGACAATATTAAGTGATTATGGATTATCGATACATTAACTTACTTATCTCGCTGATTTTTATGTTCCTACAGGTTTTATTTAATATTTATGTATGTAGGTACATATTTAGCTTCAATTCTACACCGTTCTGCAATATATTGTCTATTCTTGATTATCGGGTTTTTTGAGCACTGCTGCTGCGTTCTGGATTGAAGGATCTGTCAATGACGCCTGGAGGAATAACAGAAAAAGCGTTGTCTTTGCAATAAGAGTGAAAAAGACTGTTGCAGCGATCTCCGTGGACGTGAAATTATATTAAGATGATGGGAAATATTACTTTGTTTTTCAATAACTTACCACAGATTCTTAATTAAACAATGTAGTACAAGTATATGGAAGTATTAGTATATGTGTGGTGTGTGAAGAGGACACGGAGGTCTATGGTGCGGGATGTGTAATTCACTTTTATTACAAAATGAACTTAAAGCATTTTCTGAGTGGCTTAATGCGTGTTTTTTAATCAACAAACTTCAAACTCAATGCGTATACGTAAAAGAAAAAAATTAACGTTGTAGACGGCAAACAGTTATACATTCATTAAAATATATTGTTCAATTACTTAGATGTTAGAATGTCTACCTACACACCAACGCCTCTTGCGAGCCGTCCATAGTTCACAACACACGTGGGCTTTATTCCAAAAGTTCTGCTAATTCTGTTCCATTTATATTAGTTTCAATATTGTTTATCAAAACGCCTTTGTACTCTGCTAGAAAAATATGTTTTTTACATCTTTGTCTCGTCGTATAACAAATCGTTCCATCCACATTTACGTGAATAAAAATTCCAAGCTATTTTTTCTCACCAAATCTATATCGAACCGATCGTGAATCCAAGGTAATTTTCTCTTATAAAATGTGTAAAAATATACCACACGCGTAAGATGAATAATACTTCACAGTCAAGGTAGGCAGCTTCGTAGCGTCTAAAAGAAATACGATTTAATTTCAATTACTGTGAAATTCTACATTGCAACGTACAACAACATGGTAGAATGTTAAACTATGATACTGCCCGCGCGTCTGGCTACACCTTTTTTGTTGCTCGCGCAGCCTTGATGTGGTCTCTCAATTCAGATACCTGAACTAAACAGGATTACGTATCTTCTGGCAGTCTTAGTCTGCAATTTAGTCTGTATATTTATTAGTAAGTAGAAGTTTATTTAAAATAATTTGAGTATCATGGTGGTCAAACATCCTGGCATACAATAAAACTTAATTATTAATATAAAATAAATTAAGTAACAGTAGAGCTCGTTGTGAGAGTTTGTTCAGGGAAATACCTACTACCACTTTACCTATTTCTGCCGCCAAGCACTAATGTGACCTGAGCAGAATGCGTTCCGGTGTGGAAGGGTAAAGGTGCTGGTAAAATTACGGACACATGGGACTTGTGAACTTATGTCTCGGGGTAATGGGCGCAGTGGCAGTGCCCCTAAGATCTATGCGATTTAAAGCTCTGAGTGGCACTGCCACTGTCATGGATCGGCGTGACGCTTACCACTAGGTGCAGGACTTGTAAGTCCCGTCATTTTGGAATTATAAAATAATCTCAGTACAGAGTACTAAAAAAACCGACCTCAAACGTACGTGAAATTACATATAATTACCAAGTTTTATTGAAATCGGTTACCGGAAAGTGCGCAAACCCGGATTCATCCCCTAGTTCGCTTCTATATGGAACTTGACGTAGTAAATAATAAAAATCGGTTCTCACTGCTCAAAGTATATTGAGAGAGAAAAACGCCTGGAATTGGAGAAAAGCAAAATCAACCATTAAAATAATTGCTCCTTATAATAAAATTTAGGCGCTATTTATAAAAATGAATCTTCATGCGCGAACAGCTACCCTTGGATGATTTTCTTTTAAATTAAATGGGACCACTATGGAGGTACCCGCTTTCCAATAAAAAAAAAATCATCAAAATCGGTTTCCAAATACCGGAGTTATAGCGTAGCATACATACATTTAAAAAAAAGACAGTCCAATTGAGAACTTTCTCCTTTTTTTGAAGTCGTTTAAAAAAATTACAAACATTTTTTATTTAATTTTTGCGACACACGCGTACGTTACTCATTCGGCTTAGGGCTTCAGAAAACCAGCATTACAGGCATCATAGCCTAGTCTCGGCTGTGGCTATAGCTGAATGATTTCATTCATAAAAGGATGTCCTGTAAGCCACAGTATTTCAAATTGTATCTGTTTGTTTTTTTAGACGTTAGCATCGTTGTTATTTTTTTGTTTTACTTTTGTTTTTATTTATTTTATATTTTTGTGTTGTGGCTGTGATGAAATGATGCTTTTTATTCTATTCTGTTGTTTCCTTTCAATACATTAAGGCAGTGAGTGTGGGAGTAAAAGGCAAAACACACTCATTGCCTCAAATATAACATTTTGTTATTTTCAAAAGAGCGAGATGTGATGTATAGGTTTATTTTCGTGGAAATAAGGTTCATCAGAGTGCGTTCCGTCACAAGTATATCGACTGGGGAAAAGTAAAAGGGAATAGGTGTCACTCAGGACGAAATTACTCCTGGGTGTAATTAATGTTCAATTAAGTGTCGCTTAGCCCATTTTATCTATTTATTTTTTCATTTGAAGGAAAAAAAATCAGGGATGCCATAGGTCCGGATGAGATAATATACCTTTATAAAATATATTTCAACAAAATGCTGTATAATGTAGCACATAATATCAGTTAAGAATAAAACAATGGAAAACTCCATAAGTCTTGATTTCTATCAGAAACTCATTCGCCAAAACTCTCGTATACACACGACACGACACGACACGACACACACGACACGACACGACACGACACGACACACACGACACGACACGCACGACATAATATAATATTAAATAGATGGATGGATTTTGTAGGCCTCGCCATGTATGTTTAAGTTCATCGCAAAGATTGAGGATCACATCTTTGCTAAACCGGTATCTTTTCATAAATTGTTGTGCATCCATTTCAAACGAATCACTACGATCTCGCAGTTGTCTTTTATGGATTTTTTCCATATTATTATAGTGTAAAGCATCAATTCCGAGACACTCAAACATTTCGTATGCATCACACATGATGAAACGATTGCCTAAAAATATATAATCTCAAAATTATAATAATTCCTATACGCACATATGCACAAAACAATTCAATAAAAGCTACACCAAGACACTGTAAATTAAAACGGTTTATTGCTATTACTTTTTGACAGATCAAATGTGAACAAAATGTCAAAATAACGTTTGTAATACGATATTGCAAGCCAAACTTCGGGCAGAAGACAGCCTAGTGTCACGTGATCGCTGACTGGCTGGTATTACGATTTCATAATATGAAATTACAAGGCAATTTAGTTTACGGCGTAAACTACGTGGAAATAAGAGTTCATATTAGGCCCCCTGAGACACAAGTTGACAAGTTCCATGTGCCTGCAATGTCACCAGCACCCTACAAAACTGAAACGCAGTAATGCTTACACTCCTGCTTGGCGGCAAAAATAGGTAACGTGGCAGTACTTCGCTGGACGAACTCATTTCAAGGAACTCTAGTGCTACTAAATCTTTCTTTGTACTCAATCTTTGTATTAATCATTATGTAATAAACATATTTTATGAAGACTACGACCGCCAACAATGAAAAAGAAGAAGATAAGCCTGCGAACTCAAATCTCAACCCTTTGTAAGAAAAGCTGGTGGCATGAAATATGAAATTTTTGACATTTAATATTTCTTTCACGCCTACATAGTAATCTAACAATAATAATGTATTACGATAACGTGACAACGTTCATTACAATACCACACCGTTATGTTATGTGTACACGTAGAACTTATAAAATGGGATATTTCTAAATAATTTATTACACAAATTTATTTAAAAATGTTATATTTTGTGCCAAGCCGTTAAAGTTTCCCCGCTTTTCTCGCGCTAAATATACATTTTGATGAAATAACTTCCAAAGTGAAATTGATTATGTTTGCTAATCGTTTGGTCCAAGTACGAAAAAATTCTGAAATGGTCTTTGAAAGAAAGAAAAAAATACATTTATTTTAAATGACACCACACAAGAAAAATAAGAAACAAAACAAAAAGAATTCCATCTTCATCATATTCTGATAGTTCTATGTCTCTAGAACTAAACTTTCGTTCTAGAGAACATGTAACCTTATTCTAATTATTGTATAATTTTCAGTAAAAATAACATTTTTTATTAAAATTATTAAAAGTACGAAGTCAACTAACGGTAATACACCATCACACAAATTTTTCGTGTCTTTGATAAGGGCTCAAACAGAATTCATTGAAAGAAATTACAGGCCTATTCAGAAATAAGCGATAATCGCTACTGCTGTGGGTAGAAAAAAATACCGCGCGGTATCCCGCCGGGTATTTGTATCAAGATACCGCGTCATACAACCCAGTAGGGCTGGTACGAGAAGGTGCGATACGTCGCTTTCGTGCAAATCGCGCTCTATCATGACACCCTACAGGTCGGCGGTATCTTTTCGCTTACTTTGCGAAATTGATTTCACCGGACGGCGCTGTACTCCGCATACCCCGCAAATCAATTAATGCCGATTACTTGACATAATGGAACACTCATTTGACGTTGAATGTATTGATGTTACACGTTACGCACGTATAGTGTGATCTTATTTACACATTATATTATAGTCTGTCTTTTTTGAAGACGAAGTAACTTTACAATTCAGCAAACGTGTTGCCCGCATGCACGCAGCTAGTGATTGCCATAAATATTCTATCGACTATCGACTGAATGTTGGTCACGCTTATGCAATAAATAGCCTAACTTATGTTGTACAATGTGTATATCAGCTGTCGAATAATCGAGTAAAGTGAAAGAGACCGTACCGGCTTTGTGTTGTCTAAGTTTGACAGGTATTTCGCAGAAATAGTACTTTATACAGGTGTCAAACTTTTGACAGGAAATCCGTAATGTTGTTGTTCAAAGTCTGACAATTAACTAAATAGCAAAAACAGTGGTTTGTAACTAGTCTGTAACTAAATTCAGAACTAGTTACGAGCAACTGAGGAGCAAACTTCCACAACATATTATTTCATTACAGATGGTTTACGCCATCAAAGAGATCGAATGTTTGTAGTTTTCGATTGGAAATAGATTTAATGACGTGATTACGATTCATCGATACAAACCCATCGCTAGTGCAGAATTAATTTTGAGATTATACTTATGTCAGTTTGAAAAGTCTATGTTCATAAGTACCGTTACAATTTATAGCCACCTATTGTTGTCGATTTTTAGATTTAAATACAATAGAAGTGCTTAGTCTGCGTGGTATGTGTGCCAACACCACGCGGAGTTTCACATCCTTGAACTCAGTCCACCATTTTGACTTTATACGTCATGGTTGTGTCAACTATCTCGCACAAAACGTTCAAAATCGTAGAAAAATGCTTTATTTTACTTTAGAGTATAAAAATGATAATCGCACTTTTAATATCATCTATAGCGGTGTTTCATATCAACATTAAGTCTTATTTTATGTAACATAACAATACATGTACTTTAAAGTCTTCCGATCTGTTTCATATCGTCGGAGTTTTGTAGACAGGACGCAAGCGAAATTGCGAAAAAATTTTCAGGGGAACATGTTTTCGGTTTTGACGACTGTTTTAAAATATAAGTAACGCACACACTCCACACGTCCTGCTTTAAAATTCAGTTTTGGTTTTAATTAAGTTTAAGTTTAAAAATTAATTCTATATTGTATTAAACATTGTGTCCCGCTGTCCGCAAAATACTTAACAATGTCCCGCTTGGACAAAACTGGACACGAGTAACATTAATTGTTTTTTAAATAGCGAGAAAAAGCAAGTCCACTCGACTACACAAGATTAGTTCTTTTTAATTTTTGAATATTTAACATTTTTAGTTCTTTTTTTAAATGTCTATAATCTGTAAACATTTCGTAACATATGTTTTGTTTTTAAGACAATAATATGTACATTAACCTATAAGTTTTCCGCTTTGAACTAAAAAAAATGGTAACGTTACATATGAGAAACTACTTGCATGTAGTAACTAAGGTCTATGCCCCTTAAACACAGCACAAAGTACACTCGTCCGCAATAAAATAGTGTCCCCCATTTGTGTCGGACATGATGAAGGAAATTAACCCGTGTGTACTATCGCGCTCGAAGGTGGTAAGGTGACTAATTAAATTGCCCGACTACAATCAACAACAAAAATGTTAGAGACTTAATTTTTTTATGACATTAAGTAACGGCATGAACAAGTCGTGCGCCTGGTGGCACGCGTAAGATAAACTTTAGTAACATTAGAGCTTCTTGTGCAATAATGCGTCTCGGGAAGTTCTGCCGCCAAGCAATGTCAGCATTACTGCGTTCCAGTTGTGAAGATGCTGGTGAAATGGGACTTGTAAACTTATGCCTCAGATTGAAGGTCGCAGTGGCATTGCCCCTCAGATCTTTGCGATTTAAAGCTCTGAAGGGCAATGCAACTGTCACGGACAGGCGGGTAGTTTACCATCAGACGCACGACTTGTTCGTCCCGTCACTTGATATTATATTGAAAAAAAAACGACACGCCTGTCCATAACAGTTGCAGTGCCGTTCAAAGCTTGACATAAGTTGACTAGTCCCATGTGCCTGTAATTTGATCAGAGGCTTTAATTCTGTGGTTAAAACAATTACGTATGTAAATAATATAGGATTTTATGACCATATTTTGGAATTTATATGATTTTGCAAACGTTGCTTTAGAATGCTAAAAATCACGCAATGGTCAAAGACCTAAGTCTCATCGTAGTTTGTTTTTTGTTTAACAATTTATTTAACTTTAAGATTGATTTTAAATACCTGACAAGAACATCCAACACAAGACACAATGTACGCGCAAACCTCGAACGCCTGAACGCACTACCGTTTTAATTTGCGGCCTTACGGTTCTTTACCTTTCATGTACAGAATTAATAAGTTCGTAATTTAAAGGGTAATTTGGCTTTACACAGTATTCTTTACACGTAGAATGTCAGCGGAAAACGCAAGAACGATATTTTGGTCACGTAAATTGCAAGGAAGTTTTCAATCCGTTATTTTACGCGGACTACAAGTTCATTCGTAATTTTGGGCTTTGTACTTAATTTAAATTTTATCTCATAAATTTGAATATTTGATAATAAAGTTGTCCGTTGATTATAAAAAAGGAATCATTAATCTTATTTTAGTAGTTTGAAAGGTCTAAATTCTGCCCTTTGTTTCAGGTAAGCAGTCGACTGTACCCTCGTAAAAACTCATTTTGCTCTAAAGGTAAGAATGTGAGCCCAGCACGTGTTATTGGGCAATACTCATAAATCCTAAATGGACACTTCTCCGAAATAATTGACGACTTCACTAAAATAATTGCTTTCACATAGGAAATGAAACTATTTTTCCGGATTTAAATCGCGTATATTTGTTTTTTCAAACAAACCGACGTTTCGGGCCCTTTACAGGTCCCATGGTCACGGTTGACTGAGGTGGTACAGTCTTCAACCAGTTATGTCTAATATTAATGCAAACCACCCTATTTTTTCACTATAGTTACAATAGTTATTAATTAAATACCTTATTTTTAATTTTACAAAGAAAACATTCCAATTTACGCTACATTAAGTTTTACAAATTATTTTATTGAATGAATTTTTATTAGGTTTAATTTATTATTAATTATTAATAGAAATTAGAATAAACTAAAACATATTAATTAGTACTGCAGTCTTATGTCTGTTTGGGATTTTTCATTAGAGGAAATACTGGATCCCAAATCCGGAAAATGAAATCCGGAAAAATAGTTTCATTTCCTATGTGTAACAATCGCGAAAACCTAAGAACTCGATAATTGCTTTCACTTTTAAATAAAGGTCAAAAGGTATTATAACAAATATTTTTCGCAGTGTGACTGGATGTAGTTAAATACATATTATTTCAATTAAGATATGATGAGATAAGAGGCATCGCGAACATAGAAAAAATATTTTTTTATTAACTGACCTCAAAATTTTGTGGAATTACATCTATTTGCCAAGTGTTATTAGAATCGTTAACGGAAAGTGGATGAAATCCAATAAATCTGATTCGTACCTTAATTTGGTACCCTTAGCGCCCAGTTACATAACACGAGGCGAAAGATTTTCGCGCGCCCGCCGCGCTCCGACCACCCAGTTACTACGCCTTCATGTACATTAATGGCGAATCTGAATTCTATTTACTAGGCAACAATATTTAAATTATTTTGAATAATACATCGGTTGCCGCGCGGGCCGCCGCGTAGGCCGAATTCGAGTCAGACTTGCCCGCGTGCCCAGGACGCTCATTTAAGTTAAAACGCAAAAACTAAACAAATAGAGCGTATTTTGCCATGACAGTTAAACGCACGCGGTCGCTGCGTGGCGGCAACGCATACTCCGATAAAATTCGTGTCAAATAAATGCGCCCATTACAATATATTCTTCATATTTGAATGGGATTGATGTTTAGTGACATTGATATTTGTCAGTTTGCTACCTCTACTTAAAAATACGACTTTAGTGCCCCTAAACATCGGTAGTGTAATTAATATTGGGCCTTCTAGACCACCTTTGTTCGTCCACGCCCAATATTACGTTCTGGAACGTACTAGAACACCCAATATGACGTTCGTCTGCTTTGTCTTGCGCACACACTCGATATGATCCAACCAAACACGAACATAACGTTAATTAATTTTATAAGTTGTCAACATGCACCAAGAGGAAGCAAACAAGAAACTAACAATCGATGAAATCCGAACGTATTTATCTTGTTCTAGAATGCTCAATATAACACACTACACGCACTACACTACTACCATCTTTCTTATCAATTAACTAAAAATTATGTCACCAAAATTAAATACTTGAATGAAACTTTGTTATTTATATAAAAATATCCAGCGCTACGACAAAAAAAACGTTAAAAACCAAAAACATAGATCTGCAACAAATACATAAAAAAAATTCGTAAAGCTTGCTGGTTCGTGCTGTAGTTGGAAGAGCGTCAAGCACGGTATGCTGAAGGGACTGGTTTGAATCCAGCCGGATAGAAGGAATTTTTCAGTGTTTTTTTAGTGTTTGATCTTTGTTTTAACAATTATAACAAACTAGTGGAGTAATTTCACAAAAATGACAATGGCAATGACAATGACATGGTAATAAAACATCGTGATATTCAATAAACTTAAACTTACAAATCCATTATAACTTTGTTTCGTTATTCATATAAAATGTCCATGATTTCAATTGCCATGTATGTTATGATATAATGCCAAAACGATGGGCTTTCAATCCTTCCATTACGCGGCTGAAAATTCCACGATTCGCTCACTTAATGCTCGTTCGGTCATAATTTGACGGACTGCGAATAAAAGCAATGACGGTTAACGGGACGTGTCCAAAATCCATTATCAGCTTAAATATTATATTGTACCCTTTTAGTACAAGAGTTTGTGTATGTATTTAATAGATTTAGTAGCAGTAGAGCTACTTGTGAAAGATTTCGTCCAGGGAAGTAGTGCCACCTTACCTGTTTCTGCCGCCAAGCAACAAAGTGACTATTACACAAACGTTTTTATATAAGTTAGTAAGAATGCGTACAATCTGGCGAATGCGCTTCAAATGCGCCTGTCTGCGAAAAGCTCGCGAGCTGCACACGTGCATTATGCTGTACGACCTGTTCGCGTGCCGTAGGCGCGCCGCTCGTGCGCCACGTATATTGCACGCATGCAGCACGCGTGCAGCGCGTGTGCATTATGGGAGCAGTGCGCGTGCAGCGCACATGCAGCGGCAAATGCCAGATCTTATCGGTACAAAAAAAAATTAACGTTTATTATTTTAATTCTTAAGTCTCACTACAATGTTGATTAAACATTTAAATTTAAGATATTCAATTAATTTTACGTGTAAATTACTCCACTAGTTTGTGATAATTATTAATACAAAGATCGAACACTCAGACAAAAATCCTTCGATCCGGTCGGATTGGAACCGATGGTGACGTCTTCTAGCATACCGTGTCAGACGCTATACCAACTAAGCCACGTAACAAACCAGCGGACCTCACGAATGTTTATATGTGCTTGGGTCGTATCTTTGTATTTGGTTTTGTTTAAACATGTTCTGAAAACTCATTAACGCTGTAGAAAGCTATTTCTTATTATTATATATATTTCTTTTTCTAAAAGCTATTTCTCTAATATTCTTAACATTTCATCTATTACGTCCAAGAATCATAAGCGACACGCCTTTCGATAATAGGCGCAGTAGCCATTCATGGCTTTTAATCATTAAGATCTGAGGGGCACTGCCACTGCGTCGTCACCCTGAGACATAAGTTGACAAGTCCCATGTGCTTGTAATCTCACTAGCAACCTCACCCTCCAAAACCGAACCGCAATAATGCTGTAATAGGTACGGTGGCATTAATTCCCGGATCGAACTATTCCACAAGGAGCTTTACTGCTAATAAAGAAGGGTAAAGTTTAGGAAATAGTTATAGTACCCATAGGTACATTTAGTGTCGTCGTTCTACAGGTTGTACAAGAAATGTTTCTATCCTCTCTACTTTAGAATACATTCCACAAAAAAAAAGAAACAGAAAAAAGGTTCAATCGAGAAACTTTACCATAAAAATGCTAGAAAGACGAAATAAATGTGAACCGGGGTTATTTGAGGCCAATTGGGAGTACCAATCTTGTAAAAGCCAATGTGTAATGAAATATCACTAAATACCAACGTAATAGCCAACACTTTCCAATTTGGGTATTAACTATAATAAACAAAATAGCATTTCATCCGTAAAAATTGCTATTGGCTCGGCAGTGCCAAACAAGGAAACAATCCAAACAAAAAGGTCAAAAATAACTTTGCTGGCTTTGTCCGAATTAGGTGCATGCCCTCCGAGTGATTCCACGCAAAAATCATTTGCTTTGCTCTGATTTCCCCACGGATTTTGCAACTTTTGAATAACATGGACACTATTTTTATTTGCGTGACAAAGGTACAGTCGAGACGTGCGCAGGCATGTGTGCGATTGGCTCTATATTGTATATCTCCTGATTGGCCAATACTTTACTACAACAAATAGGTCATGAAATAAATAAAAAAATTATATCTCTATAAATTTTAGTTACGAAACATTTGTTACAAAAACAGGTCTTGTTTACTAAGAACACAAATCTGTAGAAAACTGGAATCTAAATTAAATCCAAAGATCTGGGTCTTTGGCTTCAAAGCAATACGTTCAAAGCAACACGTGAACGTATTGCTATTAAATTTACATCAAATTTGAGGACGTGTTAATATAAATATTCTAAATTATTTTTACTATTGATTGTAATGATACGTGATACCTTGACATTCATTTGTTTTTTGTGGAATTACTCTGCTATAGTCTGCCTTTTTTGAAGACGAAGTTTTAGACATTTGCATAGACGCCAGTTTTTATAAAATTCTAAATAGTCATGTAGTTGTTGTGGACAAATTTATCGATATATTGTGAAGGAAGGTAAAATTTTGCCAAAATGCATTGACTTACAATTATATGGACGTCGGGTCCGCGCTAAAAAGTGTCCGAACTTATAGGGCGTTGAAATCGTATATAGAGCGTCATTCACGCTTTAGTCTTCGTTTGTTCGACTGACAGCGAAGCAAGCAAAATTAGACAGTACTGCGATGACATTACAATTTAAATTCAACTTTGTAGCTTTTTCATATTCCTTTACATGTCACTACGTTTAAATAGGTTGACTTGGGACATTTTTTTCGTGGTTTTTGTATTAGACCCGTCGTCCATTTATTTGTAAGTCAATGCCAAAATGTCTAAATTGTGAGTGTTATGACGTTCTAATAATTACTAATTCAGCCTTCAAGAGTGGAAATAAATTTTTACTCATATGCATTTTAATAAGAACAAGCGGGTTTCATTATCTATGTTGAATTAGAATGAAAAACTTTAAAATATGTCTCCACTTTGTATTATAACAGCTCTAAATGCAAGAGTATCTACGAACTTACAAAAGACGACAATTGAAATGAACTTTTGCAAAACAGTTGGACGAATAATGGGCCGACGATGATTCAAATAAAACATGAAACAAGTTTGGCTATTTAGTGACCAACATCCAGTCTATACAATATTTATCGACTGCAGTCACTAGCTGCTTGCAAGTGGGCAACACTTGCTTAATGAACTGTCATTTTACACCATCTTCAAAAAAGGCAGACTATAGTACCTATGTTATAATTATTAATTCAAAAATAAAAGAATAATAACAGTTCTCATACAATCACAAGTTAAAGTGTCTGTATGAAAGCTTTTATAAATATTTCTTACGGATAAAACGTACCATTGGCATAATAAAACCAAATGTCACCGTCAAAAGTGCTTTTATCACATGAAAGGCATAAAAATAATACGGACTACATGAAACAAATTATGTACATTATGTGAATTTTTATTACTCTCCTATTAAGAGCGTTACACACGACCAATTTAAGCAGCGATGCAAACGCGCGAGTACATCGGTACAAACGCACGATTGCACCGCTACACTTGATTTATATGCAATTCCCTCGACGCAATCGCGCGTTTTCATTGATGCAGTCGCGCGTTTGCATCGATGCAATCACCTATAAATCGCAAGTGTAGCGTTTCACGAACGCGCGTTCTTTAAACCGCTCTCAAGAAAAGATGTCATCTTGCAGTTTTTTTTAGAATATCAAGTGACGGGACGAACAAGTCGTGCGCCAAGATTACCAATCTTAGGGGCACTGCCACTGCGCCCGTCACCCTGAGATATAAGTTGACAAGTCCCATGTGCCTGTAATTTCACCAGCACTCTTCCCTTCAAAACCGGAATGCAGTAATGCTGGCATTACTGCTTGGAGGTGGCAGTACTTCCCTGGACGAACTCTTTTACAAGGAGCTCTACTGCTACTACAAACAGATATGGCCTTCTTACTCGTGGGGTGCGAAAACGAATAGCCATTTTTTTTCTTCTCTAGAATATGTTCTAGAGAGAAAAAAATGCTATGTAGCATTTTATATATAATAAAATAGAACCACAGTTAAACAAACCTATTTATGTAGTTATTACAAGTTTTTACTTGACGACCTCGGTGGCCCGACAGTATAAACCGTTTGGCCACCGAATGTGTCCTGTTTTGTCAAAAGCGGGACGTATGGTCACGTTAATCATACATTAAAAACCGGGCTGCTCATTACATGTATGCTTGTGGACTTTAATACAATGGAGCTCTATGTGGTGCAGGATGGTATTTGTAATTGAAAACGCTATGTATTTTGTTTTGTTTACATTAAGGGTTAAGACATTTTGACTTAACCAGTATAGAACTCTATTAAAACCTTCCTGAGCACATCTGTAAACCACGCTCCAGATTTCAGCCGAAAAAACAAGTGCAGTATCATCCGCAAATGCAATCAATCGTCCCCCCTTCAAACCTATGTTACACAGAACGTTAATCAATGCATCCACATTTTTAAGTACAATCAAATCGTTTACGCATGTATAGAAGGTCTTAGATAACTTTATTTTTTCAGCGCGTACTTATTGCATATTATAGGGTTTTAACCAGCACACAGTAACAAAGCAATGGAATTCAATTTAGGGCGCTGCCAAAAATAACCAGACTAGAACCAATTTTAGTACCAGAAAAGCTCCCTGTGAAAGAGTTCTTCGAAGGAAGTACCTTACCTATTTCTGCCGCCAAGCAGTAATGTGACCATTACTGCATGCCGGTTTTGAAGGGTAAGGGGTGCTGGTGAAATTACTGGCATATGGGACTTATCAACTTATATATCAGGGTGACGGGCGCAGTGGCAGTGCCCCTCAGATTACCACCAGGTGCACGTTTTTAATTTTATTTTATTTGTATTCAAACTAATTCGTAACTTAAAGAAGTTTTCTTTACGAATTTCATATTATCTGTATGGGAGTACTTTACGTTAAAATTTGGATATTTCTAGTTTAATTTCAAAAATATATTAGTGTCATTTTATTCATTAGGTCAAGTACTTTTGATATCAGTTTTTTTTGCCATATATAGTATTTACGGAACAATCGCCTGGGCACACTTAACGATTACACCCGGTATACTCCACAATATCCGCAGACTATGTGGAGTAATGAAGACGTGTCACGTATAACCAACTAGTTTTGTTTTATGTTTCAATTACGGGTGAACGATGATGATATTGACGCTATATAAATGTATATCCTCAAAAAAAAAAAAAAATATTTAAATTTATATTGAATTGATATTCAAATATTTTTTTAAGTGAAACTACTTCACTAGTTTGTTATAATTATTAATACAAAGACCGAACACTTAAAAAAAATTTCTTCGATCCGGCCGGATTCGTACCGACGTCTTCTAGCATACCGTGCCAGACGCTATACCAACTAAGCCACGGATTGAACCAGCGGACCTCACGAATTTTTCTATGTGTTTGTTGTCGTATCGTTGTGTTTGGTTTTTCAACGACTTTTTAGCCGTAGCGCCATCTATGAGAAAACTATGAAAGTATTTCGTCACCCAATTAGATACCTTTACAGCTACTATATTTATTAAAACGTGCATGTTTGAGTAACTACATTAAAGCTATCTTCAGGCGAGTCACAGGAGGAGAAGCGGGGAAAACTGTTTTGTTAGACCAAATGATTTAGGTTTTACTATTAAATAACGGTCTTACATAAAATATACGATACACCTAAGGATATTGTCTAAAGAATGTGCTAATTTGTTACACGATAGGATGTACTATATCCGATCGCACAAAATCCTGAAAACCGGCTAAAATACAAGATATTTCTCTTTAATCTATAACTACAGAGAACCTGCTAAATTTTGCTTTTCAATTGAAGCTCTGTATTTATTAAATTCACATTTATCCAAAAATTTGTAAATTACCTAGAGGTTTAACAACGCGCCGCGCCGCTCGCTATCCCGTCAGTCGCCATCGGGCGCTCGTCGACGTCGGGTTTGTGTCAAATTACTTTATTTGTATTGGGTATGGTTGGATACAACCAGTTGGTACCAAGGAGGGACTTGGCTCTCGCAAGTTACATAGTACGAGTATTGTAAAATTTCAAACCCGGGAGTGCTGTAATCACTCTGTCTATGCGTGCAAAACGAGTACGTGCACGGACGCCGACGACCAAAAAAAAAAAAGGCAAAGCTGCTCAACAAAGCGCCTCTTACTCGCACCGCACCATTCGGACACTAAATCGAGTAGCTGAAGAAGTAGACATTTTTAATTGTTTTGAGAGGGAGTTCATGAAGGCAACACTGTTTTTGCTTTGTACATAATTCATTAAATTTCATTGTATATTATTCATTATTGTAGTTTATTTATAAACTGGCCTTAATTAATTGTTATTAATTTTCAATAATCAAATTATTATTTTTAGTTATAATGTTATGTCATGTGATTGTGACGTTATGGAATGCTACACTATTGTATTGGGATGGTCCAGTAAAAATAGCTATATGAATGAAATAAATAAAATGTATTTATTTTATTCATATTAAGAGGGAGCAGAGGAAAAATTCCTAATCTTCGATTTAATTTTAGAGGGGTATATCCACTTTAAACTTAAATATAAAATATTGTATGAGTAACTACACGATATATTCAAGAATATACATTAATCAGAAACATAAAACAATAAAGTTTCCTCGATAGATAAAAATCACGAAATGACCTCTAATTTTCACATTTTTTCGATTCATCCTCGAAATGCTACAGGTTATTAGGACAAAAATTAGATAATTAATTATATTTATGTATGATCGAGAACTGTCACTACGGATTTTTTTTAAATACCTTTAGTTTTAGAGTTATTCCGCTAAAACGAATTTGGTACTTTTAATGCGCAAAATTCAACATCTCCTGTCGCATGTCACGCGAACTTCAGGCATATATTTGTTTCACAAATTTGGGCGGAGCCAACGTCAAAACTTTTTTGGCATGCTCCCTCTTAATTTACAGCGCGCGGGTCGCGAGAGGCGGTCCCCCGACCTCACCTCCTAAAATGTAGGCTCGCATTGAAACACCTCTCCTTAATTCGCTGCATTGAAATTAATTTTTAGCCAATTGAAATATTAGATTTGCATTTCAATAGTCAGCGGTCGAAATTGAATAATATTCGATGAAATTGCATTGTGTTGAAGTGACAAGGCCGTCGATTGTTCGATTAACAGCGTTTTCAGACTGTGAGGCATCGACTATATAACCAGAAATAGAGACAAACTAGGGGCCATCCATCTCTGGCAACTCATCGGGTAAATGGGCTTTATATCACTTTTAAATATCAAATCTCGTTTGCACTTAAATCACAAATTAGAAAGCTGAATTATACAGCTCCAACAACTGACCTGTGTGTATGTCTCCGTATATTCCAAAATCTGTATTTATATTGTAATAAAGATACTGTGTCAAAAACAACAAAACAAACGGAATCACATTTCATCGGTAATTAAATATTAAATATGTAATTTTTCAATTTTCGTCCATTATAGCAAAGCTCAAGGTAAACTGGTCGATTTGAAGTGAAACAATTAACGACACCCGTCATTTGTTTCAAATTCGGGTTGGCCAATCGGTGCGCAGTTGCCACCATAATTATATGGCAGAATAGTTTTCAAACAAATTAACATTTAATTTCTATTTCTGGTTATAAACTCGATACTGTAAGGTTACAAAAGCACATTCGCAATAATCGTGAAATCGATTTCGTAAAGAAATAGAATAGCTTTATGAATGCCACAAGTCTACCACGTGCATTAGATAGATGGATAGCTAAGAACCATCGATCAACAATTTGAGGACTGCTGATCTATAAACTATATGTACATCTTCAGAACATATGTATATATATCTATTAATTAAGTAATTAAATTAGTTTACGCTTATGCTATTTTATTTATCTATGTGTTCGTATTACATACTTAATGTAAATATTTTACTATATACCAAGTTACACATACATGTTACGCATGTATTTGTTTTGTTTGCGCTCGAGTCCGTGCTTCCCTCACATCGGGCTTACTGAATACCAGCGCTACGGGCTGAAAATCTATCAGCCTGTAGCTAATATATGAGCATTCATTGATTTTAAGATCATGTGTGTCTCGGCGCTTACGCAATAAAGTATTCTTATTCGTATTCTAATCTCCATACTACAGATAGCCTGAAAGTAGTTTATGTTACGTACATGACCGAGGATATGAATTAATTCCTCTTTAATATTAAATATAAGAAACTACGTCTTTTTCCTTGTAAAGTTATTGAAATATTGATCATGAGCTTAAATTATTTATTAACTTCGACAAATATTCGACACGCGTCAATAGATGGCTTTGTGTTACAAACTAATAGATAGATAGATAGATAGATAGATATATTTATTTGCAAGCATACACGGTAAGTAGATTACAATTATTACATTATATGTACAAATACAAAAGTTCAGCGTGTTGCGCCAGCAATTGGCATGCAAATATTATTGACTTTACATATCAAATTACATTAGAAAAAAAATAAAATAATTAATCAGTTGAAATGATGAATACAAAATAATAACAAAAACAAAATATAATAAAATAGGAACGCATGTCAATACAATTAAATTACAATTAAAACTTACATAGAGGGCCACAATCTTCAAAATTTATATGTCAAGAACTCATGCGTACTATAAAAATAATTTGTCACAAGCAAGTCAAACAGCAATTTCTTAAATCTAGCTGTAGGTAACATTTTCATATCGTCAGGTAATAATACATTATATAATTTTATGCACATGTTATAGCAATTCCTTTGGAACAATGTCGTAGTGTGTATATGTTGGGTCAAACGATTGGGATAACGGGTCATTTATAAATGAATTCTGCTAATATGGGTAGATGGCGCTAATCCTAAAAAAAAATAAAAGAATAGTAGAAAATCTGTGTAATAAGCGCCATCTAGTTGATTCGTTTGTTATTACTAGAAAATAGAGTAGCTTTTCTAAATTACAGCTTGTCATTGTAAACAAAATTAGTTACAAAAACAGCTATTTGATACTCGTTGCGACATCTAGTGTACCATTAGGTACTAAACACCCGACTATGCTGTCTTGTACCACGACTAGCAGTCCTCTAGAGTTATTTATTGGTCCAAATCAAATAAAAAATTTAAATAAAACAAAAAACGGTGCCAAGGTTTAAAACTTAAAACTCCCCTATTTTTGAATAATGGGTCAAAAAGCTTTATTGTTTCTTTATGGAAGGGCTATTTTGAAATAAGGAACGGTAATGGTGATTTTAGGTTTGTCGAAAAAAGTTGCTTTATAAAATTAACTCGCCGCGTCGCCTTCTAGAGCACGCCTTAGGGCGTGTTCCGATTGTGCAGTGACGACACACAACACATGACGACGTCAGTTTAAAGTATCGTGTCTTGTACATTTAAATGAAGTTGTTTACATATCACAACTATTATCTGTCGGTCACGACGTTTTTAACATTACGACGACAGAGTGTCAAGACAATGGGAAGAGCTAGAACGACAGTCGTCGGACGATAAATAAAACGTCACTATAAAAACGTGATGACAGATAATCGCAGCTACTATTGTCATCACGTTTTATTTATAGTTGCCTGCACGTGTTCTGCTCCCTACTCTACCCTTTCGCATTGTGCATCAAAGGATTTTGTTATGCAAACAACAAGG
Source organism: Hyposmocoma kahamanoa (assembly GCF_003589595.1). NCBI lineage: Eukaryota > Metazoa > Arthropoda > Insecta > Lepidoptera > Cosmopterigidae > Hyposmocoma > Hyposmocoma kahamanoa. The sequence goes on from NW_020653854.1 coordinate 23,301,646, forward strand.
CGGCTGCCGTGAACCGATAAATTGTTGTCACGCTCCAGTAGAAATAGCTAGGCACGACAGTCGTTCAACGATAAAAAAACGTCCACGACACAATTACGACAGACAGTCGTGACATGGGCTAAAAGCGTCAGTCGTACAACGATAAATAAAACGTTACGACATAATGGGAACGCTCGCTTAGTTCTTAAACGTATCGTACATATTTCTGAAAATATATCCTAATAAAATATGTCGTGAATTCTATACAAATATTCAACTTCGTTGTCAAAACTCCGAGCAAGTACCACAAGACTTTTGAATACGCTTTCTCAAATATTTCGTGGAACTTGGACAATGTTGAAAATCAATTTTCTTAAGAGCACGTACGTATAGCTAGGTGTGAGTTTGAAGCTTTTTGACTGCGTTTAAGTTTGACCCATTAAGAAGTTTGAAGCGGCACGTATAGAGGCCGACATTGTCATTTAGTGAGTTGTCGATGAACTAGAATCGATTTCCTTGGAGGTGTGTGTAGCATTTTGATATTGAGTTAGTAGTAAAACTGTGAAGCTTAATAATAAAGTTTCAACATGATTTCAATAGAAACTGAGCTAGGAACTCGTATTAGACTACATAGTCCTCTACTGCAACTTTGTTTCCGCAAGCGACTGCGTGTATCGTTTTGATAGAACATAAGATTGGCGTGAAAGACATTCCGTAGCATAAATACGACAAGTAGCGTAACTTCGTACAAACGTAGCAGCGCAGTCGTGTGCCGTGCATTGAAGCATACTAGGGTAGGCTGAAAAGAACTACGGTTTCATTTTCTCAATATCCCTGTGACAGAAATGCACTTATTGTATGTGTTAGAAAAGGACATTAGTCTGTTTAAAAAAAAAGCAGCATAATTATTGGCCTGTGGTAGTATTTTGCAAACAAAATCGCGCCGCAACGCGGGCTGCGTCGGCCCGAAACCCCCGGACTCGCCCATTCAATTCGAGGCGTTTGAAATCAATGGCAGTAGGAAGCCAGCATTTAGATTTGTTCTGATGCGACTTCTTTCTTCGTCATCACACCTTTTTATCACCCTTTTCTCTGGCTCCTAGTCACTTACTTTGAAATTTTGAATCGTTCTATTCTTCTTCTTTCTTTCTTCTTCCTTCTCAAGTATCTAAACACAGAATAGCGGTAACAACCATATGCTGTACGTGCATCCGAGACACGATAACCAAGAGGTTAATAGGAAGGGTCACTATAAACAAAAACTTATGTAGAAAGATATAGGGCTCTACTCAAGAACACTGAAGATCTCTCAATGGGTTTTTTTTACCATAATTTCAAATGAATGACGTCCATTGCTGGACGAAGGCCTCCTCAAAAGATTGTCACAATTACTGGTTTGAGTTGCTCGCTTCAGTCTATATAATAATTTAAACATAGGTTGAAATTCGTTCGTAGTCAAATTGGTTTAGGTGTTAATAACGTGATGTCACAAACATTTGACCGTACGTTCAACGTTATCTACATCAGACGAAATTGTTAGCTCGTGACGACGTCAAGAGTTCATTGTTGAGATTTAATTACTGCAGATACGGGGACCCGGAAGACATAAACAATGTTGTAAAATAGTACCTATTGTTATAAAATTTTGGGTTCAAGTTCGGAGAAACAAGCGATTAAATACGATGCAAAAGCATATTTTTAAGCGATAAAATTATGATGACAATCGTGGTAGCCTAGTACTTTGGCTTATTACCTTTTAAGCAGAGGATATGGGTTCGAATCCGAGCTTAGACCTTTGAGTTTTCGGTTTATGTGCGAAATTTAATTTGAAATTTACCATGAGTTTTAACTGCCGCCGTGGCCAAACGGTTACCATGCTGATCTGCCAGGGAGAGGTCCTGGGTTCGATTCTCGATCCGGGAGCAATATTTGTATGGTCTACATTTACTTCTCTCGTGAGTTTGGGTGTGATTTGTGTCTGTGTCCCTGGCACCCATGATACTGGGTTTCCCTAGTGCGAGACCATGAGTGTGTGTTATTATTGTTATGTTTTTTAGTGCCGCACACATTTGAAAAGCAATTTAATAATATGTGTGAAGTTCAAATTCGCGTCACGAGAACTACAGCCCTAACTTATTAACTAACATTTAACTAACCTAACTGGTTAACCATTATTATTATTATTTTAAAATTAAGATTTATCGATTACATTTCATACCTATCCTTGATACAATAAAGCCATAAAGTCGGGAATAGCATTGCACTATTGCACTATACGCATAAATAACATTTTATTGTGAGTTTCCATTTTGCTAATTTTGTGCCCGAACAAAACCTGCGTAAATGTCGTGGTAACCAAATTAAAGTGATTTAAGTGAATCTGTTGTCACCAGTCGGTAAACAACATGTATTAATACTTACTGTGGAAAAATAAAAGTCGTAGCCATTTTAAATAAAAAAAAACTAAAAATCTATGAAAGTTTCATAGATTTCTCATAGATGGCGCTACGATTAAAAAAGTCGTTGAAAAACGATACAAGCACATAGAAAAAATCGTGAGGTCCGCTGGTTCGTCCGTGGCTTAATTGGTATAGCGTCTGGCATGGTAGAAGACGTCGGTTCGAATCCGGCCGGATCGAAGGAATTTTTTCTGAGTTTTCGTATTAATAATTATAAAAAATAATAAAGTTTAATTGTAACCTGGGTTCCCTACCTTTCCCTAATAAGGGTGAAAATAAAAGAAGGTAGGGCGGTTAACTATTTTAATAAAAAATGAATAAATCCCAGGGTACATAAAAATTTATGATTACGTGGGCTCCGGCCTAAAGGTACGGATCGTTAGTACTCCCGGGGTTATGCACTCTCCTGTAAACATTGATTTAGTGCAAATACGCGCTTTTTACCAATACTACATACGAGGATTTGCAATATTCCTGACGATATGTAATCGTATGTCAAGTGCTTTTATCACATTTCGTTTTTTGTAATATCAAGTGATGGGACGAGCAAGTCGTACGCCCTGTAAGCGACACGCCGCCGGTACATTACAGTTGCAGTGCCACTCAGAGCTTTAAATCGCAAAGATCTGCGGGACACTGCCACTGCGCCTGTGATCTAGAGGCATGCTTTGACAAGTCCCATGTGTAATTACACGTGTGAAATTTCCCCAACACCCTTACCCTTCAAAATTAGAAAGCAGTAATTCCCACATTACTGCTTGGCGGCAGAACTAAGTACGGTGGCAGTCCTGGGCGAACTCTTTCGCAAGGAATACTAATGCTTCTGAATTTATTATCTGAGTAAACATTAATACACCTATTAAATTGTTTTATAGCCTTATACCCATTTTGTGATGTCAGAGAAAAACAAATTAAAATAATGGCATTCGTCTTTTTGCATTGTTGATAAGTGATAAAATGTTTTGTAGTGTACTTATGTCTTACACCACAATAATATTTTTATCGTCGCTTGAGCGTTATTAACTCAGAATGTTTGTTTCACCTTTGATGTCTAATGTAATTGTTTTACGTATTGAAGGTACTTTAAGACACCATTACGTGAACGAGAACAAAAGCTGCACACCTCACCGTATCAGGCTTTATTAACTATAAAAACCCTCCTAAAAATGCGTTTGCTAAATTATTGACTCAAATTTAGAAAAAAAAAATGTTAGTGTCGGTAAATGAGCTTTTAAATAATGAGACACGTCATGTGGTAACGGACAGATGTTTGGGCATCTGATGCGTCACGACAGTTTTCGTAGAAGCATCGTATTAATAATAATCTTAATAAGTACCGGAATCTCGGCCCCGACTACCTATTTACAGTTTTTGGAGTCGAAATCCTTGATCCGTGGGGTCTCAGCGCCCTTCATCTGTAGAAAATTTTAACTAAAAAATTAATAGACTCTCTGGGAAACCCAAGGGCCGGCTCAGCTCTTACCCAACGCATTAGCATAGATAGCCATTCAATGGGGAACGCTGCCAGTATCTTGGGCACCTTGCCGCGAGGACCCAATTTTATTCATATAATTTAAAAATCCTAGTTTTACTTCCTAATATTGAAGCTTTTATTGTACCTTACCTGTATATTATCACAATAATAAACCTACTTGTTTTTATAATCTTTATATATATTTATCTTAAAACATGGTTTCTTAAGTAATAGTCGCTGGACCCTCCCTTTGAACATAGCCTAGGGCAGGAGATGCCACTCTTCCTTAACTATAAGTTTTTAAATAATACAAAAAAATATTACTACATCCTTACAATATTAATCATCTTTGTGTGTGCGTGCGTGTGTGCGTGCGTGCGTGCGTGCGTGCGTGCGTGCGTGCGTGCGTGCGTG
>NW_020653854.1:23305981-23326203 GCF_003589595.1 Hyposmocoma kahamanoa
GTGCGTGCGTGCGTGCGTGCGTGCGTGCGTGCGTGCGTGCGTGCGTGTGTGTGTGTGTGAATGTGTGTGTGTGTGTGCGCGTGGAACTCGTTGCAAATTTTCAATTCCTTATAGAAGACGTTGTAAAGGTTTGAAGAACGTTTGTCATATTGCCTATCTGCAAATACAGCGTTGGTACTAGGAACTTATATTAAAAGATCCTGCCTTCTCATAGAAAGAAAGATCGAAGAAAAGAGAATTTATTCACATCAGGTAAGAGAAAAAGTTGATGTCTCTGTTTCCGGTTGCCGAATCCGTATAGAAGGACCAAGATGTATGGGTCAAGGTGGCCCATATAAATAATATTGCTTGAAAGATGAAGATGAAGATGACAAAAGAAGAGAAGCTTACGGTACGCTTAATAGACAATAATTTATTCGAGGAAGGCAAAACAGAAAAAGAAAAGGTAAAAACACGAAAAAGAGAAAAACAAAGTAAAAATTAGGCTTGACTAGTGTTGTGAAAAAAACGTTTTTTTGTGAGGTGAAAAAGAAACAATGAAAAAAGAACTTGAAAAGAAATCGTTTTTTTTCTGGAGTACGTGTTTTTCTAAAATTATGAAAATAAAAATGTGACAATATGACAATTGTATTTTTTTTACTACATTTCCTCTTTTGTTGTTAATATTATTCTTCATAGATAAATTGATCAAAATAAATGGGCAACACTCACTGTGTTGTCAATTTGTGGCGAATTCCCCAAATTGCGGGGAATTTCAACTCGATTTTGTGGGATTGACGCTATGTGGGGAAAATGCTGGGACTCTAACATTTTACCTTTTTTTTTAAAATCTATCGAGTGCTGTTGCATCGCTACTTTGATGATTACTGATAAAAATACTACTTATTTATTTATCTAAGAGCGATATCAATATTTTTTTCCACATCGCACATATACCTTGTTTAACAACATTTACGTAGAATTATTAGCAAGCCGCTTATATAAATATAATAATTCAGTAGGATTTTTGCACTTTGTCCGGAATTATTAAATTACTACTATTATCAGTCGGTGCATCTTGAGCCCACGAACCTTCCTCTTCCTCCCGTATAGGTTAGGTCGGTCTCCGGTATGAAAAAAACAATCAGTTATTGCCAAACAAAGCCGAACAGTTGGTACTTTCACATCACAACTTGCCACTCGTCAAGCTTAAATACTAAATTTAGGTCTGAACTTAACTCTTTTATTATTTCTAATTTTAGCAAACTTATTGTAGATGTACATTTTGACTTTCTTAATTGTTTGATATATTTTTAAGCGATAGACTTATAGCCATAATAATATAATAAATACTGAGAATTCATAAATATTATTAGTATACGGAGAGTATGAACTTTGCTCTCCTCAAACGAAGACACTGTAAATATGGATGACATTGCATGTGTGGGTAACACTTGTAACGGTAGCAACACTAGTAATACCACAAATGAAGATTACATTTTTGTTATAATTATCATGGTAATTGATTTTAATAAACATGTTATATATATATTCACCCATATATACATATTCTTAAAATAAAAGTTAATGTGTTATTTTATTTCAGTTACTCAATTTTACTTTTTCTGAAAACAAAAAACCAAATTTAGAAAAAAGCCAGGTCGCTGTTTTTTTTTTCATGTTTTTTTGCAAAAATGTGGAAAAAAATTTTTTTTTTCAGGCTACAACACTAAGCTTGACAACAACCAACCAGTCATTGTCTGTTACTTTGCATGCCACCTCACCACCTCAGCATATACCCCGCAGGACAGAGTATACAATGAAATTAAAATAATAATAAGGGGAGAACAATTTAAGTGTCATAATAATAAAAGATAAAATTTGTGTAGAATAGTACAAAAATTCAATAAAAATATATATCTTACACAACTACATAAATAGGTACTAATAAAAATAGGTGCAGTGTCACATACGTCGGGATTTTCCAGAGAAGGCTAGGCTAATACAACTATTCAAAAAATAGTCAGAACGTTTCTAGGATAGTGGGAATGGTAAGATGGCTGTTAATCAGCTTGAATAAAATTTTTAATTGCTTAAATAGTGATATGATTTGAATTTAGAACACTGGAATTAATCAAATAATAATAATAGCTTCCACGTGTCATTTTTTTTTAATAACGCACACACTCAACGCCTCGCACTAGGGTTAATGTTTGTGATGTACCTTGTAGATGTAGCGTATGTACATTTATATTTTATAGTGCCCTTTTTAGAGTTAATTTATCTATACAAGATTATGTATGGTTTTGATGGGAATACGGTGGAATAGAATGAATGAACAGCTGCAACACTCAAACAAACTTGTCTAGGCTTAAGAGTGTCAAGAATATGAAGTAATTATAAGTACCATTTGTAAAACTGAGAAACACCACTTCTTGCACTATTCGTTTATTCGTATTTTCAAACGAAAAATGAACAACAGACTGAATGTCTTATCAGTAGCACACAGTTTTTATTAACTACCCCACTATAACTATTAGGGCGCATTTATCGGCACGAATTTCATCGCGTTCACGCAATGTTAATTTGGTATATACTCAATCAAATTGGCATTTTAGTATCAGTAGAGCTCTTTGAGAAAGGGTTCGTCCAAGGAAGTACAGTCACCGTACCTATTTCAGCCGCCAAGCAGTAATGTCAGCATTACTGTGTTCCGGTTTTGAAGGGTAAGGGTGCTGGTGAAATTACAGGCACATGGAACTTGTGAACGTATGTCTCAGGGTGACGGCGCAGTGGCAATGCCCCTCAGATCTTTGCGATTAAAAGCTCTGAGTGGCACTGCAACTGTTATGGACAGGCTTGTAGCTTACCATCAGGCGCATGACTTGTTCGTCCCGTCACTAGAAATTATAAAAAACTTGCGCAAACTGCGCAACTCAAAATACGCAACTCACAACTCATAAAATTACGCTCGTCTGGCTTCACCCTAACTGTCATGGCAAAATACACTCTATAAGTTTAGCTTTTACGTTTTAACTTAAATGAGCGTCCCGTCACGCGGGCGAGCCTGGCTTGAATTTCTACGCGGTCTACGCGGCGGCCCGCGCGGCGGCCGCGCGTTTATATTATTCAGAGCAATTTAAATGTTGTTGCGTAATAAATATAATTCAGATTCGCTATTAATGTACTACATGTAGGCGTGGTAACTGGGCGGTGGCCGCGCGAAATCTTTCGCCTCGTGTAACTGGGCGCTTACACTGCACAACAGGAAAACGACAAATGAAATCCTATATTCAACACTGATTATCATTATATTAGACTAAACATTTGTACTTTAAACCTACAGTAAATTTACTTTTAGTAATAAGAATAAACTATAATTAACGAGATGTATAATTAATGAAAATGACCAAAAAAATCTAGTAAAAAAAATGGTATCAAATTTATCATTAAAAAAAATTGCCACAGCACAGTCTCATTTTATTCAATGACATTTTTCTTTATTTGTAGATTTTATTTCATTCTTTGTAATTCCATAACTTGCTTGCACGTAGAATAGAATTAAGGATACGCTGCGGGTAAAGGAAAATAGAACCTTACTGTGTTTATGTTAAGGCCTGTTTTTTTAGATATCCTTGAAGCCCAATTTAGCTTCTATTTTTCTAGTACGAGTATAAATTTGTGGAACAGTTAAAACACACTTCCAGTTAGGTAGTAAAATAGCTCTCAGCGCTCTTTAATTAATATTTGCAGCAGTTCTTATTTAGATTGAAAGCAGCCATGTTCTTTTTGCTGTACTCTCTACACGGAAGTTAATACAACCTATAACCTATACAACCTCAAATGGCTTTGGATTTTTAAGATGGAAATTTAGCTGATACCGCATAAGAGTGAAAGTGTTGAATCAATCGCTTTGGAATAAATATGTAGTAAAACCATTGACTTACAAATAAATGGACGACGGGTCTAATACAAAAACCACGAAAAAAATGTCCCAAGTCAACCTATTCGAAATTTAAATTGTTATGTCATCGCAGAATCGCGCTGTCCGTAGAACAAATGAAGAATAAAGCGGAGTGTCGCGCTCTGTATACGATTTTAGCGCCTTACAAGTGCGGACACTTTTTAGCGCGGACCCGACGTCCATATAATTGTAAGTCAATGAGTAAAACTGATAATATACACTGATCACTTTACGATGCGTAAACACGATTCCTAAAAATTTCCATTATAGAAAAAAACACAAATTTAAGGTGAAATTTTTCAAGAAAACCGCCGCACTCAGTAAGTATTTTACATATATCAATGATTTTTTTTTATATCAACTGAACTAAACAGATCACGTATAGTATACGATATACATTTACGATATACACTTAATAAACTATCTTCTTTTGTTTATGCACTTCAACACCTCAAACCTGTAACAGACTATAGGACCGACCTTGCGGCTTATTATGCACAAGCGCATTCAATGCTATCGTATGGTGTTATTGTGTGGGGAAATTCCTGTGATGTGGACAAGGTGTTCATACTGCAAAAAAAGTGTATAAGGATAATAACGAATATAGACCAAATGGAATCTTGTAGACCTCATTTTGTTAAGTGTAAAATACTGACCGTTACTTCTCTCTACATTTTCGAGTCATGTAAATTTGTTAGGAAGTACCCACAGTTTTATTCACGTCTGACGAACGATAAACGAAATAACAGAAAGTTAAACAAGCTTAGAGTACCTTTCTCCAAAATGAAATTAGTTACGTCTGGCCCGCACACCATGTTAATTAGAATTTATAACCACATACCAAATTATATCAAAAACCTGGAAAGACTTACACAGTTTAACTGCCTCCGTGGCCGAACGGTTACCATGCCGGACTGCCACGCAGAGGTCCCAGGTTCGATTCCCGGGCCGGGAGAAATGTTTGTATGGCTTACATTTATTTCTCTCGTGAGTTTGGGTGTAATTTATGGTTGTCTATGTGTGTGTCCATGGCACCCGCGACACAGGGTTTCCCCAGTGCGGGGCTATGTTGAGTGTGTGCATTATTTAAAAAAAAAAAAGTTTACTAAAGAACTAAAGGCATTTCTTGTTAGTAAATGTTATTATGACTTACATGAATTTTTTGACGATACGTATGATGACAAATAACAATAATAATACAATTAAAAATACTTCGACATCTCTTATTAATAATTATTGAAATTAATGTATTGTATAACGTAAGTTTTCTAATTAAGAATAATGCAATGTATATAATAAATGTTATGATATTATATTGTAATGTAATAATTTAATATAATTAAATGGTGTGATTTATGAATTTACCCCTCAGATGTTGCTGTGCCCTTGCAGGGCGTCACATGTATATCATCAATTAATGTTCCATCTTAAATTTGTAATGTGATATGCAATAAACAATTGAAACTGAAATTGAAATTACATTTTTCAAGAAACGCCCGAGAGGACCACCACAGATGCGTTGGTACGATGACGATATCAAAGTACTGGCGGGAACAAAGTAGTTAGAAACTACTCAAGGCCGGGAAAAATGGCATAAACTGAAGGAGGCCTACACCTTAGGGGTTGAGGAAGGCTAAAGAAGTAGAAGAAGAAGATTTGTAAAAACATAAATTCTGAAATAAAGCTTAGTATTAGGTATTAGAACGGCAAAAATTCGATTTCGAAAACCGAATTACGGGCGTCATCACGCACTCGCGCAATCAGCTTGAGCCGGTCATGAAAAGTTTCATGTCCATGCAATAAAAATTAAAAAGATTTGCATTTTGCGTCACCATTCCCAGCGGAAGTTTTAGTAGCAGTAGAGCTTCTTGTGAAACAGTTCGTCCAGGGAAGTACTGCCACCTTACCTGTTTTTGCCGCCAAGCAGTAATATAGGAGTAACATAGGACTTATCAGCCTCTGGGTGACAGGCGCAGTGGCAGTGGCTCAGATCAAGGATCTTGTCGAACCTTAAGCCACTAAGTACGCCTTCTTCCAGGTGGTCGTTTTTCCTGTATCTTCTATTGCATAATTAGTCGGAGTAGGTCGTATTTATCATTACGCATTATAGGATCAAAGTACCGTAGTTTGCGTTTTTTGACAGTACTCAAGATCTCTTAATTTCTTATTCACCATCTGCAATACTCTTTCATTGGATACTCTATCCGTCCACGATATTTTTAAAATTGTTCTCTAGACCCACATTTCAAAGACTTCTAATCGATTACCCATATTTTGAGTTAAGTTCGAACTCTACGCCATACAGAAGAACCGAAAACACGTGGCAACGTGTCAAACGCACCCACAGGACGCAGCTTTAGAAATGTATTTTTTTCTGACCGGCTTAATTCAATCCTGTGTGGCTAAGTGTGATAATACCTTAAATATGCATACAGATTTGCGTAGTTGCGTGCAAAAGCTAATAGTGCTTAATATATTCGTCGAGCATCAATCAAACTTCAATTAACTTGGTGGGATGGGTACGTCTTAGTCTCACCCGACATGGATCGACTTGATTGAACTTTCAGTACATACTGGCAAAGTTTAGTTCAAACAGAGCCCTTTAGAGATAGGATTAAATGTATTACGATTTGGGGGTGTAGGGTAATACGTGTTGCTTTCATTTGTAATTGCGGCGATGAGCATAATTATTTATTTAGGAGTAACTTCTTGGGAAGTAAGTAAGGAAGTACTGCTACCTTACCTATTTCTGCCGCCAAGCAGTAATGTGTGTTCCGGTTTCGAAAGATAAGCGCCCAGTTACAAGAGGAGAAAGTTTTCGCGCGGCCGCCGCGCGGCTACCGCCTAATTACCGCTCCTACGTGTACATTGATGGCGAATCTGAATTCTATTACTAGGCAACAACGTTTAAATTCCTCTGAATAATACAACTGCGTTAACCAAACTTAAGCCAGTCTCGCCCGCGTGTCCGGGACGGACTAAGAGTGCTGCTGAAATTACAGGCCCATTGGATTTCTCAACTTATGTCTCAGGGTTTCGAAAGCAGTGGTAGCACCTCTCAAATCTTTATGAAATAAAGCTCTGAGTGGTATTGCAACTTTTATGGACAGGCGTGTCGCTGACTTGTGTGAACACGTCCCATCATTTTGTATCATGAAACAGAATTTGATGTCTGATAAATCATTTTAAATACTTTCTGTATATTGGTGGTTTCCTGTTACTAATTGTAGGTACCTAAGTATGTATATATCTCAGTACAGTATTAAAAAAACCCGCCTCAAAAGTTAGTGGAATTAGAAGAAGTCGGTTACCGGAAAGTGCGCAAACCCGGATTCATCCCCTAGTTCGCCAATATACGGAACTTACACAGGATATAATAAAAATCGGTGCTAACTGCTTCAAGTATGTTGAGAGAAAAACACCTTCAATTAGAGCATAGCAAAATCAATCATTAAAATAATTGCTCTTCATAAAATTTAGGCGCTATTTATAAAAATAAGTCTTCATGCCTGAACAGCCACTCTTAGAGGTGGAATACTTTCTTCAATATTAAATGGGGCCACTGCTACTAACAACAACAAAAAAAGAATCATCAAAATCGGTTCACTAATTTCGCGACTTATTGCGTAAAATAAACACAAAAAATTAAAAAAAAACAAAGTCGAATTGAGAACCTCTTCCTTTTTAAGTCGGTTGAAAACAATGTTATTATAGTTTGATAGTTTCACAGACAAGGTTCTTTTTAAATTTTTGGCAAATTGATTTCATTGTTTATTTACTACTTTGCACCTTAATAATTGTTGTTTTTTTTATTAACCTATTATGTCCAATAGCTGGGCAAAGGCCTCCCCCAAAATCCTCCATTGCTCTCTGTGTTTGGTGATCTCCCACCACTCCCCCTCAAACCCATCAAGACCGTCAGCCAACCAACGCCGTCTTTCCATCCTCTAATTGTTTCTACACACAAAAATTTAAATAAAATTGGATATGATAAATATGACCATAGAGCAACCTGTAAAGTATGAAAAACAGTGATAGATTTAACATTAATACGAGGAATAATATATAATATAATATATAATTATTTGACTGTTACATTAGGAAAGGCATTAATATACGAGTGTGGGTTTATGAAACGAGCCGACACGAGTGTTTTAATGCCTTACTCCATGAAGTGTCGTACCGCATGTTAGGCTCAACTCATACTAGGGCAGAGTCGAAGCGTCGCGTCGCGTCCTGTTTTTCAACTACACCGAGGGGCGACGCGCGACGACTCTCGATTCCATATTTGCATAACACAAATTTGTACCTTAATAATGGGAAAATAGAGATGAATATGCTATAGGCGAAAAACATGACGCGTCGCGACGCTCCGACTCTGCGCCAGTGTGAGTTGAGCCTTACGGGCGAAATGGCGGCAAATAAAAACTTTTCTCACGTTTATCACACAACCGTAGTTTTTATTTAATTCATAGACAAACTAGAGTCGGCTCAACTATCATATCGTTCGATATCAAGTAACGTGTGAAATTTGTTAAAATTGTTTGCTGTTGACATTTCATTTCGAATAAAACTTCATCTCGACTGATATTAGAATTGAGGTCGAATCAAATTGTTTTGTTTTTCAGAGATGTTCGACATTTGAATGTAATAATAAAATCGAACTAAGTAATAATAACATTTTCACATATAAGAAATTTGTTCTAACAAAACAGTTTATCTTTGTGCTTTTCGTAATTTGCGGATTTTGAACACATATAGAGGGTTTGTGAGACGTGTAGATAAAAATATTAATTAAAATGGCTATTCTTGTAAGTCGTCTTCACAAAGTCACAAATTAATTTAAGAGGAATATATACGGTTCTATAACAAGATTCCGGTTGAAATTCGCACTTCGATGCCTTACTTTCTCAGCCACGTATCTTATAAAGAGTGATTATGCAGACGATGGGAAAACTTTTTATTTATTTTAAATTTCTATTTATTTCGATGAATTACTATAAGAATAGGTAAAAGCAAAAAAAATATGACGTGAAATCAGCCTGCAAATTTTGTATATACAATCATTGACTAACAAATAAATGGACGACGGATCTAATACAAAAACCACGAAAAAAATGTCCCAAGTCAACCTATTTAAACGTAGTGACATGTAAAGGAAAATGAAAAAGCTAAAACGTTGAATTTAAATTGTAATGTCATCGCGGTACTGTCTAATTTTGCTTGCTTCGCTGTCAGTCGAACAAACGAAGACTAAAGCGTGAATGACGCTCTGTATACGATTTTAACGCCCTATAAGTTCGGACACTTTTTAACGCGGATCCGACGTCCATATAATTGTAAGTCAATGTATATATGTCGTGGCCATATCGTAGATTTGCTCATTTCATGAAATGCTTTAGTATTTCATGAAATGGTCGCATTTCATGAAATGTTTGACTGTCTATTGGCCACATCATGATATGGTTTGGGCAGATCAATGATAAAAATCGTTTCTCGATGTGGTCAACTAAAAGCGCGACTATTTCATAAAGTATTCAAGATTACTTTGATCATATCGTAAAATAGTTACATGAATTACCGGTAGAGGCGCTGTAAGCGCTTTGTTTATGTGTGAAGATGGCGGCCGCGGACGATAATGTTGTTTCTCGCAGAGAAAAAAATAATAATTCGTTGTTAAGTGAAGAAGAAAGTGACGACAAAAGATTATACGACGAAAAGGTTCTGGAGTACTATGCAAGTCACGCAAAAACTGAGCAAAATGTAAAAAAACCTTGGACTTCGGTTCAGATTTTACAGGTTAGTAGTTTACTGTTAAATTACTTCATTATTAATTTATTTTATTAAATTACTCTATCCTAGCTAACGTATATTGTATTTCCATTTAATTGATATTATTCTAAGTTTGTTAATTATGACATTATAAAAATTGTTTTGTTTTTCTTTTTAGGTTATAAACCAAATTAAGGAGAGTAGGGTGACTACGCAAAGAAGTCCATGGATTATTACTGGCTGTCAAAATACGACATTATGGAAACAGCGGACGAGGAATACCTTATATTCAAGAAAAAATGCGTAGACGATCCTACTATTCGAATAATTCCAGTGGAGAAGTATTTTGAAATATTAAAGGAAGTTCATAAAACTGTTGGACATGGTGGACGACTAAAAATGATTCAACACATTAAAAATAGGCTTTATATTCCAAAGAAACCTATTGAGCTATTTGTTGACCTGTGCTCTGTTTGTGAGAAGAAACGTGCAGTACCAAGGAAAGGTATAGTAACTCAGCCGATAGTGTCCAAGGATTTTAACACACGAGGACAGGTGGATTTGATCGATTTACAGTCTGCCCCGGATGGAGAATTTAAATGGCTGATGAATTATCAAGATCATGCAACAAAATTTTTACACCTCAGACCACTAAAATCGAAGAAAGCTGCAGAAGTAGCCATGGAACTTTTAAAAATATTCTTGGAATTTGGCGCCCCCTTCATATTACAAAGTGATAATGGAATTTGCAAGCCAGCAAAAAATCAGTGCTGTACGAAGAGATGCGCATGTTTCAAGAACAAAACACTTTGTACTTCAAAGTGTCACCAAAGTTTGTCATGCGCGAACAAATGACTGAAAGGGTGTAAGACTGACTTTTTAATTTTAATTCATATAAAATAATAATTTTTAATATTTTTTAATTTTAATTCCATGTGATTTTTATATTACTTGTTGTAACTATTAACCAAAGTACGTACCTACTTATTTCTAAGTATTTGATTCTATTCTAAAAATAAATGTGTAACTTGACATATTGTGTCATACCTATTTAACAAAATTTGTTTAATATTGTTACATAAATTTGTTTAATTTTGTTACGAAAATTTCATAAGTTTGTGATAATTGGACTTAAATTACAATAAATAAGTTCTTACCATATTCTGGATTTTTATCAAATATTTTATGGACACCCTATTTATACGATTCGGCCAAACGTGGATGACAAAATCCTGAAACGTAGACGATTTTATGATCTGGTCAAATTGAGTTGCCCACATCATGAAATGCGACCATTTCATGAAATACTAAAGCATTTCATGAAATGAGCAAATCTACGATATGGCCACGACATATATACAATGCATTTTTTGCATTTAAATTACTTTGTGCTTTAAGATACGAGTTTGAAAAAGTAAGGCGACTATTATAATATATCTACGATATTTCAAATGAATATTGTAAATTATAAATATGTGCATATCTTTATTTACTCAACACTGAATATTATTTATAGCATTCCCAAAAGTTTACAATGTAGCAGGTGGACACGCTTAAATTAGAGCTCGGGGACCCTGTTTGGTACATCCAATATACACAGAGAGGGCAACATTTCAATTACGTATTAAATCAAGTTAACAAACGTTTTAGCAACAAATAATGTCCCTAAAAACAATACAAAAAACAAAATACAATTTATACACAAAGACAATTCTTAAATCTCAAATAGAACTATTCTAATGCTATATTATTATTTTGAAAGATTAATAAATATTTATAAATGCTATTAACAAAGAAAATAAAAATAGCAAAATATTGCGGTTGTTACGCAACCCTAATACAAGTAATGCGTCGAGTAAGCACCGCCCCGATTCAGTATGGACAACGACCCATTGCACGAGGCGCCGATGCAGCACAACGTGACCGGCTGATGACATCAATCACCTCATCGTGGCTATTTTAAAATTCATCGAATTCATTCTTGTTCCAACCATCGGTCGAGTCTGATATTTTTTAATTATGCTTTCTTAAATAAAATTGATTTTTTTTGACCTTCCGCTGCAAAACCACATAATTCGGTAGTATTTATGCCTAGTATTTATTTATTTATGTATGTCTACTAAATACACTATGTATATAAATTATTGTTATTATTATTTTATGTAAGGAAGGAGGCAAACGAGCAGACGAGCCACTTGATAGGAGGTGGTCATCGTCGCGCATGGGCATTTACAACATCAGATGAGCTGCCTATGCATTGCCAGCCTTTGAGAGCCCTGTAAACACGCTTTTTGAAGAACCCCATGTCATAGCGCAAAGGAAATACTTTAGGAGGAAGATCATTCCACACTTTGCAGGTTCGAGGAAGAAAGGAACGAGATGCCCGCGTGGTCTTACAATACCAGGCACCGAAGATGTGGGGATGCAGTCTACTCCTTTGGCGGGAGGTGCGATGGTAGAAACGAGACGGTGGCACCAGTTCGAAAAGTTCCTCAGAGCACTTCCCATTATAAAGACGGTAGAACACACACATAGAGCCAACGTCTCTCCGTAGGCTAAAAGGCTCCATACCGTCTTTGAGTTTGGGATCATCGATAATACGAACAACCTTACATTGGATGGAGTCAAGTGGATCAAGCTGGTATTTGAGAGCTCCTGTCCAGAGATGCGAGCAATACTCCTTATTTATTATTTACATAGATCAACCCCCAGAGTCTCTTACTTATTCTTCTCAGGGAATCTGCCTTATGAATGAGAGTAGAGTTTAATAAATGCATCGATTTCAAATGCAATTTAATTACATTATAAATAAATATAAATATATTAGACAACATCACTCAGACCCGAAACAAAATTGGAAATTTAGTTTTCTACATTGGCCCGGCCGGGGATCGAATATGGGACTTCAAAGATGGCGACACCATGAAAACCGTTGTGCACGTCACTCGACGATGGAAGTCGTCAAATATGAAATAAAGATTATATTTCAGTTGTGTTTCTTTAGTTGTTATAACAGAGATCGAAAAACAAAGAAAAAATCATTCTATCTGGCTGGATTCGAACCGGTACCCTTAGGCAATACGTGGCAGATGCTCTGCCAATTAAGCCACGGAACGAACCAGCTGATCTTATGAATTTTTGTATGTGTTTGTTACAGATATTTATTTTTGGTTTTCAACGACTTTTTTACCGTAGCGCCATCTGTGAGAAATTTATTTCTTCACTCAGAGTGTCTTTCTTTGACATTCCTCTCAGAGAAATCTCATAATTGACTGCAATCATTTCCTCATTCATTCAGTCACAGTCACAGTCACAGTCATTACCTTCTCAATTGCAATCTTCAAAATACTTCTAACCTATTTGGTATAGGTTAGACGGATCGACAGAAGTTCGCATTAGGGGTGTGTCAGCCAGGCATGCAGCATGTGAAATAGCATACTGCGCTACAAAATAAAAATCGTTGACGTTGGCCATAAAGCCGCGAGCATAAAATGTCAAACGAGCTGTGGGCAAAGACCACTACGGAGTGGATCCCACCAAACGCAAAACGAAGCCGTAAAAGACCCAGAAAGAGATGGCGTGACGAATTGGACGTGTAAGAGGTCTTGGCCTGTAGCGCCGTTAAATCGCGAAGAGTGGAAAAAGGGTAGGGAGGCCCTTGCCCTGCAGAGGGATAGTAATGGCTGAAAAATGAAAAATGAAATTTGGTATAGCTTCCAAGAAAAAGGAATCTAAGAGAGAGACGGTGGAGACATAACAACGCTACATAATTATCTTATTTCTACTACATCGGAAAGTATGCTTTACATTTTTAACAATAGTGAGATTTTGAACTCGTATAACATAAATATAAACAAAATTATTATATAATCTTTGAAAAAATATATAAAAGGGATTGCAATCAAAAATGGTTAAAGTGAAATTAACATTATAACTTGTAAATTGATCAATTTCCATTTATTTAACGTTCTAATGGAATCAATCTGTTCAGGCAATCGCGTTTGATCGAGTACAATTTAACCAAAACGATTTCAATATAACCCAATAAGTAACGTTATCAAACCTGGGTTTGGTAAAATATAATAATTATTTTCCTGTTTAATGTTAAATTGCTTGTTTTAGAACAGGGTTAAGTAAGAAATTTTTAGTTTTTTTTTATAAGCCTCGCACTACGGAAACCTATGTCGCAGGTGCCATCGACACACATAGACAACCACAAATTACATCCAAACTCGCGAGAGAAATAAATGTAGGCCATAGAAATATTTCTCCCGACCCGGGAATCGACCTTGGGACCTCTGCGTGGCAGTCCGGTATGTTAACCGTTTGGCCACGGAGGCAGTTAAACTAATCAACGCATCTTAAGCCTTGAGAGCCTTTTTTTTATATTACCCGAGGGAATCTGCCTACAGATACCCCGACCCTGCAGGTATAGAGCCGGGGTTATGTGGGGCTGGGCTGACCCCTGAAGGAAAGCAGCCTGACCGCACCGAATCCCCGGGGTGTTCCTCCTCTCGCTGAAGATACGGATACGCTATCGCTCGTCCGCGTCTCCACCAGCGGCTGGCCGCACTCAGCGCAGCCCCTCCTCGTAAAGAGAGACATAACGTTCCTCCGATTCCAATTGTACTGCTCGCCGAACACCTGACGAGCATCAGGAGCGAGCGGACCATCTCGGCCCCTCCATGCTGGGCAACGAAATCCCCCGAGTTCGCTTCCCAGGGATCATGGTAGCCAGGACCACATCCCCTCAACTGTAAAAGTTCAGTGGATGCTCCCCCAGCCCCCACGGCGGATCTGTTGGTAGCCTCCGGCCGTCGGCCGCCGAGGTCAGAACGAGCGGCAACTACATACCGACACGTCTCTTCCCCCGCAGCCTCACCGCCACTGCATCTGCACTCTAAGCGGTGTAGGCCCGCAATGATCGCGGAGGACAGGACGAGCGGAAACGACAAATCGACAGGTCTCTTCCCCAGCGACCCTCCTTGAACATGCACAGAAACGAAGAAGAGACCGCGCGGTACTTCCACCTCATAGGTGGGTTCCTCATAGCTACACCGTGGGACGAAATCGACCAAGCCTCGACGAGCCTAAACCAACGCGAGCTTAGGCAAATTGATGTAAGACTAGTGCTACCGTCTACACGTTCGAAAACTTTGAAGAAGAACAATAAAAACGGCCAATGTATGTAGATGAGGTTTTTGGAGCTGCGCACTGGATATGGGGAAAAGAGTTACATTTATATCACCGTGACTATCGGTCCAGTTACAAAAATATCACAGTGCCAAATCGCCGTGATTTTGTCACGCCAATCACTTACATCACGATATGTAACGTTTAATTTTATATTATAATATTAAAAATTGATCCGCAATAACCTTCACAGTTTGACTTGTCGCATTATTCGTTAATAAGAGTGATTATTATTTTGGTTCAATTTTGTACAGTTTTCTTATTTGTATTTTTACAATATTTACGCGAGATCTAATTACTTCTTGGTGCGTAATTTGAAAGACTCGTGAAGCCGGCATAAAGAAAGATCGCTTTGATACAAGTCCATCCGTTTAGGATAGACAGACCCACAGAGATAAAGGCTTCAAACTAATAATTGCCTTAATTTTGCGTAGGGGTCACAAACGAGGTCAACTTGAAACGATTTACGTCCAAAATTTTCGTAAGTAATCTCTTAGATCGGTATAATTGATTTCTCATCTTTTATAACATAATCCATGTCCAAATCCTTAGAAGTTCATGGCAAATATAAGTCAAAGCCTACCCAATTAAGAACCCTCTTTAGAGATACCCCTGCTATAATCAGTAATCTTGTCAGATTAACGATAACATAGACTGGCAACAGCTAGATCATTATTCGCATCCGCGTATTTACCCCTATGTGTTTTCACGCAAGGTTTAAAATAATACTTTACATTGTCTTTAAAGTCAGGTGGGATCACCGAAACATACATTATTCTGATCCAAATGTTTTGAGTTTGACAACTCTTGTAGAATCGTTTAAACTAATTTGTTTATTTGTTTAATAAACACTTTAGATTATGAGTTAAGGCTTCAAGTCCCACTTCTCGTTGTTTTTTTTCCCATTGGCCATTTATCCCACTTGAATTCATTGACTTACAAATAAATGGACGACGGGTCTAATACAAAAACCACGAAAAAAATGTCCCAAGTCAACCAATTTAAACGTAGTGACATGTAAAGGAATATGAAAAAGCTAAAACGTTGAATTTAAATTGTAATGTCATCGCAGTACTGTCTAATTTTGCTTGCTTCGCTGTCAATGGAACAAACGAAGACTAAAGCGTGAATGACGCTCGGTATACGATTTTAACGCCCTATAAGTTCGGACACTTTTTAGCGCAGACCCGACGTCCATATAATTGTAAGTCAATGCTTGAATTTGAATAAAATCTATTTAGGGACACGCAAAAGCAATAACAAAAACATTGATTTTGTTGATTTATCTATTGTTCTATTGTTCACAGAATAAACATTCTCGTTATTTCATTATATCGAAATGACATGCAAAGACTTTATTATACTCTTATATAAAAAAAAGTCAAGTTAATTTGTTTCTAGAAACTTCGTCAAGCTTTCGTTGACATCAAACTTCTCACATAATTTTTATGATACTTCATCATAAAAATATAATTTTACTTTCATAAACTTTGTCACTTTAGTATCAAAGGAATTGATTGTTATTCATCGTCTAACTAAATGTATTTAAGTTAACCCGAAACATTGTTTAGCAGAAAATACTTTAGCATCATAACCTCTTGCGAAAATTTCTAATGTGCGAAATGAGGTTACATTATTTGATTAATTAGAAGTCATTTCTTGGTGTTTGTACGTGACTAAATGTTGTACTACTTGGTACTTGGTATAACGGGCTGGTATCTGCAACTCGACGCCAAGGAGCCTATTTTGCGACCTGTAGCTTAATCGGAAGAATAACGGAATGTTATTTCCGTGGTCGCAGATTCGAGTCCTGTGGGGTCGCAGGAATTTTTCTTTGTGATCGATCTTTGGATTAATAATGATAACAAACTAGTGGAGTTATTGAAATATATATATAAACATCGTGAAATTCAATATAAAAACAACAATAATACAATAACTAACTAATAATTATTAATAAAAAGATCGAGCCCAAAGAAAAATTCGTTCTGACAGTACTCTTACCTGCTTGAGATCAACAGCGTGCCTGAACATTTTTTTTATGATACAAAATGACGGGACGAACAAGTCGTGCGCCTGATGGTAAACTACACGCCTGTCCATAACAGTTACAGTGCCACTCAGAGCTTTGAATCGCAAAGATCTGATGGGCACTGCCTCTGCGCCCGTCACCCTGAGTCATATGTTGAAAAGTCCCATGTGCATGTAATTTCACCAGCACCCTTACCTTTCAAAACCGGAACACAGTAATGCTGACATTAGTGCTTGACGGCAGAAATAGGTAAGGTGGCAGTACTTCCCTAGACGAACTCTTTCACAAGGATCTCTACTACTACTAACTACTGCTCGTCTATGGCACGCAAACCAGGACTCTTACAAAGAAGTCCGCCGGCAGGTTCCGAGTCGCGCAGAGGGGCATGGAGAGAATAATGCTCGGAGTTACTCTGCGAGACCGAAAAAGCAACGCTTGTATCTGAAATAGAACCAAAGCTAAAGATGTCATGGTTGTCGTGGCGAAGAAAAGGTGAGCGTAGGCGGGGGAAATTGCGAGAATGGACGAGAGGCGCTGGACAAGGAGAGTAATTCAGTGGAGACCCAGAGCGGACGTCAGAGGGCGAGGCAGACTACCGCAGCGCTGGTTGGACGACATCGGACGACACGGAGTTCGGGACTGGATTAGTCGGGCACAGGATCGCCAAGAGTGGAAGAAGAGGGAAGAGGCCTACATCCAAGATTGGATAATAAAACGGCCGCCATGATGATGATGATGATATTTTTATGTTTGTAAAACAGTTGAAACACAGTACCAGAAAGCATAAAAAATACAATTTATTTACGGCATCTATACACATTTTCTTGTGTTTATGTAAACGATATCTTGTTTAGAGGAATTACGCGGTTTAGTTATAACGCGGTTGATGTTGCAATAATAAACATCTTATATACAGGTTGTTTTAAATATTATTAGTAGGATTTTAGAGTGGAACGTATGTACACTTGTCTTCTTTACACATTTGCTGTTAGGATAGGACTGCCAAATTGTCACTTGATTTAAATGGTGGAAGCCGTGGTAGCCTAATGGTTTTACCTACCGTCTCTCAAGTAGAAGCCATGGGTTCGAATCCGGTCTCGCACCTCTGACTTTCTCGTAATTCATGTGCGGAATTAAATTTGAAATTTACCATGAGCGTGAAGCCCCCAACCAGCATTGGACCAGCGTGACGTATTAAGACCTAATACCTCGCCTGAGAGGAGACGTATAAAAAGGTTGACAATACAGAAAGTATGAAATTCTAAAGTTGGAAAAAGGTGCAAAACATTTTAATCTCTCAACTCCATCTTTTTTTTACGAAAAAAGAAGGAGGTAAATGAGCAGACGAGCCACTTGATAGGCGATGGTCATCGTCGCCCATGGACATTTACGACATCAGATGAGCTACCCATACATTGACAGCCTTTGAGAGCCCTGTAAACACGCTTTTTGAAGAACCCCATGTCATAGCGCAAAGGAAATACTTCAGGAGGAAGGTATCTAAGATGTGGGGGATGGACTCTACTCCTTTGACGGGGGGTGCGATGATAGAAACGAGACGGTGGCACCAGTTCGAAAAGTTCCTCGGAGCACTCCCCATTATAAAGCCGTACTTGTGTTTTATATAACAAAAGTCGGTGACCTGGAGAGAAGTACTACTTCTCTCTATTGAGCACTCAGAGCATCAACATAAGTATATCTCACCTGTGGGATGGTTCAGCGAAGTCTCAGTCTTGTGGCTCTCAATTCGATTGAACGCAGAGCCAAGAGACTTATTGGCGACGATAACCTCGAATCTAAACTTCATAGTTTAGCCTACCAGCACAAAGTTGCCTGTATGTCGGTTTTCTACAAAATATATTTCAGTGGGTGTGCCCATGAGCTCTTTCAACTTATCCCGCCCGCCCCTGTTTACCATCGAACATCCATCTGGATGTATAACGGGATATCATCCTTACTTGGCTGATATTCCCTTCAGGCATACTAAGCGCTTTTCATCATCTTTTATTATGCGTATTATCCAGGAATGGAATTCCCTTCCTGCAACTGTGTTTCCGAGCACATACAACAATGTGTATCGTTAATGTGTGACTGAATAGCATCTTCTGGGCGAGGTCGTTCCATCGTAGATCCTATCTTTTCCAGAACTAGGTAGTGGTCAAGACCAAGTTTGTGACGGTGTGACCTCCTTATACCGTCATCCCACCTTTTGGTACCGCCTCTCTCCATTCGTATCGTATCGTTTTTTCTTCTTCTACTCATATTTAAATTTAAAATTGTTCCATTTTTCCCCGCATTCTGATTTTGTTTCTTTCCCTCGGTACTCTCTGCGCGACCGCGGTAGCGAACAGACCATTATTTATCTTTTTGAATCGTTTACTAGCTATATTTATACAGTTTACATTTTAAAGATTATATTTGTTAAAACCAAATAAATAAACCGATTAAATATCTATAAACTGGACTTTCAACGTTTGAATTGCTAAATTTACTAAATAAGATGTTGGAGGCTGCGAGGCTGCGGAGGCTATTACTGCTATCCAGGCTACACACCTTTACAATCCCCCAGAACGCCCCCAGCACCAGCAGCACCACCAGAAGTTCATTTAATAAAAAAATCTAATCTAATCTAGTGATAGTTATATCTAAAAGATATAACTATCACCTAAACCCTGTTATTGTGATATCATGTGGTATTTAGATTTAATTTTGAAACACTCTGTTATGTAGAGTTTTTACAGAACCATGTTTATTTTGAAGACTTTGATTTATTGAAGGAGATATATTTTTTCGTAAAATTATGTAAATAAATGAAACGTTATAACACGCCTTCTTAACTAATAGTTATCTGATCGTATTGAAAGCAAATGTCAATAATTATCGTCCATTGAACCCATTTTCCATATTTTTATAATTTCAAGTGACGAGTGGAACAAGTTGTGCGCCTCGTCATAAGCGACACGCCTATCCAAAACCGTTACAGTGCCACTCAAAGCTTTAAATAGGAAAGATTTGAAAAGCACTGCCACTGCGCCCACTACCCTGAGGTATAAAGTTGATAAGATCTACGTGTCTATAGTTTCACTATCACTTCACCCTTCAAAACCAGAACGCAGTAATGATCACATTACACTAATTCCCTGGATGAAATGTGTGACTACGTGTTCCCTGTTTACTGTCACTTTGTCTTTGAAGTGCGATGAGCTATGTCAGGTTTTAAGTTCTCCTGAATATCCTCCATCTTCATATCACATCGATGGCATACATCGCCACTAGTGTTCT
>NW_020653854.1:23326213-23371630 GCF_003589595.1 Hyposmocoma kahamanoa
TCATTATACTTTGCTTTATGTTTAGGTCCTTGTTTTGTGAAAGTTGACGGCGACAGCGATTGGCAGACGCTCATCGATCATTTCAGTCTGTACCCACGCCTCCGGATCCTCGTTCTATCACACTTACGCCGCATAAAGATTTCCATGATTTACAGCCTTCGGATGAAATTATTTTATATAAGTTATATAATAGAAAATTAATTTTGGCGTTTTTTAGTACATGAATTTTTCTTAGGATACTGAATAGATAAGAAAAAATGTTCCTTTGCCTTTTTTCTTTTCTTTTATACAACTAGACTTTCGGCATCCCGTACTTATCGCTTTCACGATATAACGTCAATGTAACGTGTTTATCTTAAAACTTATAATTTATAGCTTTTATTTTCATGTAAAAGTATTGGACGGGCCAGAAAATACATGCGGTATCAAAGTATAAATGAAAAATCAGTTATCTAGATTTTATAAAACCTCGCAAGGGCACGTTATTTTTATGTCGTCACGACAGAGTCGTGCAGTTTATACTGTCGTGGCTTGTAAATGAAGTTGTTCACGTACCTATAGTAAAACATGATTAACTATCGTTCACTTTTTTAACGTTACGACGATAGATTGTCGTGATAATGGCACGAGCAAGAACGTCAGTTGTTCAACGATAAATAAAACGTCACGATAAAAATATGACGACAGATAATCGTAGCTTCAAACGATTCAGTAGTGCAAACGACAAGGCGGCTGCCGTGAACCGATAAGCTGTCGCCAAGGTCTAGTGAGAAAAGCTAAACACGACAGTCGTTAAAAAGATAAAATAAACGTCCACGACACAGTCACGACAGGTAGCGACAGTCGTCTAACGATAAATAAAACGTTACGACATTATGGGAACGCGCCCTAACTCCGTTTTTAGGCGAAATCCCTTTTTTTTCTCCAAGCGCAGTATCAGGAAATTAAAGGTTAAAATATAATTTTCAGACCTTCTTTTAGTTATAGAATAAATGTATAATTGTTATAAAATAAAAGTATGATTGTCTTATAATTATTTCTAGTAATTCGTAAACCACGTAACCTCCATTATTGTGAACTTTTAAATAGGATCAAAAACCAGAATAATAAGTAAAAATAATGATGTGACAGTCTATAATTATACCTTTAGTCTAAATATAAAACACGGCAGTAAATGGTACAAGGTATGGGTATGAGGCAAAAGAAGTGTGTGGGGATCGTCGCAAGTTGAAGACTGCCTGTGCCGGCCCCGGTGGTAAAGACCTCACAGGGCTAAGTATGTTACTAACATAAACCACAACTTTTGCTCCATGACTTTTTACAAAACATAATAAATTTACCAAAAATAAACTTTATAGTTTTTGTTGTACTATCTGACACTTAGGTAGTAAGGTAAGTTCAAACGTGTAAGCGTTCTCCGCGACAACTCCCGCTCCCGTCCTACACAGAGGTATTAAGTATTACCATTTAGAGAGATCTATTCAAATAATTTAGTTTTGTATGAAAGTGAAATCTGATGAATTATAGATAGATAGATAGATATATTTATTTGCAAGCATACACGGTAAGTAGATTACAATTATTACATTATATGTACAAATACAAAAGTTCAGCGTGTTGCGCCAGCAATTGGCATGCAAATATTATTGACTTTACATATCAAATTACATTAGAAAAAAAATAAAATAATTAATCAGTTGAAATGATGAATACAAATAACAAAAACAAAATATAATAAAATAGGAACGCATGTCAATACAATTAAATTACAATTAAAACTTACATAGAGGGGTCACAATCTTCAAAATTTATATGTCAAGAACTCATGCGTACTACAAAAACAATTTGTCACAAGCAAGTCAAACAGCAATTTCTTAAATCTAGGTGTAGGTAACATTTTCATATCGTCAGGTAATACATTATATAATTTTATGCACATGTTATAGCAATTCCTTTGGAACAATGTCGTAGTGTGTATATGTTGGGTCAAACGATTGGGATAACGGGTCAAAAAAGGAGCGGTATTGGCAATAAATAATTGTTTATGGGTTTTGACAAAATTACACGTTTCATATATATATAAAGAAGGAAGGGACAATATTCTTAGATTTATGAATAGAGGTTTGCAGCTATCTCGTGGACCTGCACCACACATTGCTCTTACGCACTTTTTCTGTAGTATGAAAACTCGATCCATGTTTACAGAGTTACCCCAGACTACAATTCCATACCGCATATTATGAAAACTCATGGTACAAAAGTTATTGTTTATGATGTTAGTAATATAGTATTGCGAAGTTGTTAGTCATTTACAATTAACCCTGTATAGTGAGTATATGTATCAGTGGCGAGGCGTGAAAATTTTCCTTGGTAACACCGAAGCTTTAACTTTTTGAAAAAACAAGAAACACTAACTTTAGCAAACATTCCCGTTAAAAAGGGCGCTTGGCGACGTTTAAACCCAACACTTATTAGGACCCCAAGATATTAGTTCACTTCATTTCACAGGATAACTTATTCTACACAGAAAATAACCATAGCTTTTAAAGTAATTTTGTAACACCACCACAACAAGTTTAGCACCCCGCACCACCGCTAGATGGCATTAGCGTCGAGATAGAACGCACTATCAAAGTGTTCACTGATTACCCATATAAGGGGCCAAGAGTTTTAAGTTTGTGTCGAATCATAGGGACTACAAGTGGCACTCTTAGTACTTCCACCTCTGCTGGAATACTTAAGATAAAAGCTTGTAGCAACATCGTACATTATCAACGATCGCCGTCGGTTGCATCCACCTCGTGGAACGGCCTGCTAGCATCGAGGATAATTGCGATTACGCCTATTGTAAACGACACTTCATCTACGTAAATAAACGCGTCATACTTGGAGATACGCTGACGTCTTGTTTCACCCCTCCCTCTTCGTACCTTTCCTACAATTTTACATTTTAAGCTGCCCGTCGCGATACGAAAGTATATACATATATATTATGAAATTGCCGTTTTATTGCAATAGGTTCTTTGAATTTTCATAGAATCTTCATGGTTTGAGGTTTTCGAATGAAACTTTTTTCAAATGGTTTCTGTGATTTTCTTTTTTTTTTAATTTGAAACATTTGAATATCGACTTTCAATTGTTTTTGTTATTCAATTTAGACAAGAAAGATGGATACTGCGAAAATTCGAGTGATTTTTGAATACGAGTTCCGACGCGGAACTAACGCGGCAGAAACAGCCCGCAATATCAATGTTGCGTTTGGAGAGGGGTCTACTAATGAACGCACCGTGCGATTTTGGTTTAAACGCTTTCGTGATGGAAATTTCGACTTAAAGAACGAGCCACGAGGAAGACCGCCCACACAGGTGAATAACGATGAATTAAGAGAGATAGTGGAAGCCGATCCTAGTCAAACTACCCAGGAATTAGCGGCATGGTTTAACGTTACCTTACCCACAATATTGACTCACTTGCGTCAAATCAATAAAATAAAAAAATACGAAAAATGGGTGCCTCATGATTTGACTGATCTGCAGAAAGAAACGCGTGTTGAAACTTGTGTTGCCTTGTTGAACCGGTACAGAAATGAAGGAATATTGGATCGAATTGTAACATGTGATGAAAAGTGGATTCTTTATGATAACCGGAAAAGAAAAATGCAATGGCTGACCCCAGGTCAAATGCCACAACAGTGTCCTAAAGCAAAACTTACCAATAAAAAGGTAATGGTAACTGTTTGGTGGTCTCAGCATGGTGTTATTCACTATAGTTTTCTCCGATCTGGTCAAGCAATAACGGCAGATGTCTATTGTGCCGAACTCCGAACCATGTTGATAAAACTAGCAGTAAAACAGCCCCGACTCATGAATCGATCTTCACCATTATTGCTCCACGACAACGCGAGACCTCACACAGCACGAGAAATCATTTTGACCCTTCAGGAACTGCAGTTAGAAACCATTCGTCATCCTCCGTATTCACCAGACCTTGCTCCAACGGACTACCATTTTTTTCGTGATTTGGACAATTATCTACGTGACAAGAAGTTTTCTTCCCAGGAGGCAGTACAAAATGCTTTCACACAGTTTGTGCAGTCTAGATCGTCGGAGTTCTATCGCAAAGGCATTAATAACCTTCCCATTAGATGGCAGCAATGTATAGATAATAATGGCAACTATTTTGATTAAATAAATTTGTTAAAAATTTAAAAAATAAACAATTTAGATTTTCAGTACAAATCGGCAATTTCATACTTTAACCCCTATTATGTAAACAAACACATTTTTTTTTAAATTATTTCTGGCCATGGAAACAAAGTCCTTCAGCCGAAAACATACACGTTTAATTATATTTCTGTAAATATGGCCACCACAAAGAGGATAGGCAATTTGAGGCGGCGTGCTTGGATTGACTCGGGATTCCTTAAAACGGGCCGATACAGGTATTTTAGTTCGACATTCGTATAATTTCGCGTTTTAATCTTCGATTAAGACGCATTGACTTACAAATAAATGGACGACGGGTCTAATACAAAAACCACGAAAAAAATGTCCCAAGTCAACCTATTCGAAATTTAAATTGTAATGTCATCGCAGTATCGCGCTGTCAGTAGAACAAATGAAGACTAAAGCGGAGTTTGGCGCTCTGTATACGATTTTAGCGCCTTACAAGTGCGGACACTTTTTAGCGCGGACCCGACGTCGATATAATTGTAAGTCAATGTTAAGACGCAATAGATTTCACAAAATAATTGAAAGTCAAAATAAAAACGACACTTTTCCCTCCAAAAGGCCCAGAGCGAATCAAAAAGAAAATCAAACACATGAATGCTAAGTGTTGCTATTTTAATTACCTACGAATTAATAATAATAATAATAATAATAATAATAAATTCTTTATTTAAACAGAAAAGTTACATGTCATTGTAGGCCCTGGCTTCCGAGCTAGGTTCAAAGACCTGTGTTACGGAAATCAGTGTCTTCTCATAATTAGTGACACTTATTTATTTCTGGCAGTTAATGTATCTGCTATTAATATAACATTTACTAATATATATATACGTATATACATATTTATGTGTGTTTGTTTGTTTGTGTGTGTGTATGTGTGTTTGTGTGGGTGGGTGTGTGTGTGTGGGTGTGTGTTTGTGTGTGTTGGTGTGTGTATTATTTGATACGCTGATGTGTGGAGGAGCTATGTTTACGTGTTATTAATACTAGTTTTATCGTAATAGTAGTAATTCAGTTTGATCGTAATCAAGAGCCTGAAGGAAATGCGTTACTTTACGTTTCGTTTCGTATGTCGATAATGGGTAAATATTAAGAATTGAATTTATTTTATTATATAAACACGTGGACATATATCGACATTGTTGTCTAGCAGTGGTTGTTCGACATTTTATTGGTGGACAAACATTTCTTATAGTGCGTTTATTTTTATAGTTTTTGTGATTGTAAGGGGTGTTTTTATGGTGTTTTACAATTACTTGCAAGATATAAATTTTTCTGACAGAGAGCACTTTGCACGTTTCATACAGAATTTTTGTGGGACATCGATAGGGGCTAAATGTCATTACTTTTAATAAAGATCTTTGTGCTATTTCTAATTGTTTTATATAAGTTTTACAAGCACCACCCCAAGTCCCAATACAATAACTTAGCACCGATTGTGCCAGTGCAAAATAAATTGTGCGCAACAGGTTTAGATCACTAACATGCCTTAACTTCTTGAAAACCCATATGAGTTTCCTGACTCGAGAGGTGATATAATCTATATGAGTACTCCATCTTAACTTATCATCCACCATTACACCTAGATATTTCACCTTGGTTGATTTAATAATAGAAGTACATGTACAGTCAGAATTACAAGGTATGCCACAGGTGTGGATTTTAAGGTCGACGTTAGTACGTTTAACTTTGTCAAGAGCAAATTGTAAAAAAGTTGTTTTTGATACGTTTAGAGTAAGAAAATTCATCCTCAGCCAGCAGCTAACTTTTTGGAGTCCTATCTCAGCATTTCGGCAAGCTTCGTTCCAAGTCCCTCCATGAAATACTAAGGCTGTATCATCTGCAAATGTAAATATTTTGCCATTTATTAGGGACTGATGACACAGGTCATTTATATAGATTATGAATAGACTTGGCCCGAGAACGCTACCTTGCGGAACTCCAAAAAGAACAGAAGCTTCGGTACTTTGATGTTCACCAATTTTTACTCGTTGTGTTCTCCCACATAAGAAATCCCTGAAGATCGTAAGAGCACTACCCCTCACACCAATATGATACAACTTGTTCACAAGCAAGGGAATCGAAACTGTGTCAAATGCCTTGCCAAGGTCCAAAAATACGCCAACACACTTTTGTTTAGCATCAAGTTGATCAGTAACATAGTCTATAAGCTGATTGACAGCATCTTCGGTGCTTTTGCCTGTCCTGAAACCAAATTGGCAACTAGATAAAATGTCGTTATATTCCAAATAATTTACAAGCCTTTTATTTAGTATTTTTTCGAAAACTTTAGATAAAGATGTAAGGACCGATATTGGTCTATAATTTGACACATCGTTTCGAGTCCCACTCTTGTGAACAGGAGTGATAAGAGATCTCTTAAAAACCTTCGGGAAAACTCCCTGTACCATACAAGCATCAACAAGCTTAGTAAGAGGTGGAACAATTATATGTCTAGCCTCTTTTAATAACTTTACTGGAATGGAGTCCCAGCCAGTGGCACAATTATTTTTAAGATTATTTATGGTTAATTCAACTTCCGCTTCATCTGGTGGAAGTAACACCATAGAATTAGGTGAAGATATAGTGTTAAACTCAACCATATTCGAATTTAGATTTGTGGATGCAGTAACGGCATCCGCTAACTGCTTACCTATTTTAGAAAAATACTCATTAATAAGCTCTATTTCTTGTTTTGCGTCATCAGCTGAATTTAATAGATCAGTTGCTGAGTTTTTAATTTTACGGTAATCAATTATTGGTTTTATTGCATTCCATTTATCCCTATTTGTTTTTGCTGATTGTAAGAGTGATTTATCATAGTTACGTTTAAGTTTTTTTATTAATGAATTGCAATAGTTACGATATCGTTTAAATGAGATTTCAAGAATAACGTTATTTGGATCAGTTTTTAGCTTTTTATGAAGTCTGTCTCTGTGCCTTATGCAACGCAATACACTAGTTGTAAGCCATGGTTTTGAAATCCTCTTCCTACTTGGCACCACATACAAGTTTGAATTAAGTTTAATTGAAGAAGATAATATTTCGACAAATTTAGAAGCTGCTTCATTGGCATCAGAAATAGAAGTAATAAACGAAAAGTCAATTGTTTCTAGGTACTTAACAGCAGCCTCAAAGTTAATTTTAGTTGCAACGTTACACTTCGCTGTCAGCGCTTGAGCTAGACGTAAATTTAGGAGAACAGAACAATGATCAGTCAGCAAGGAGTCCAATACAAATATTGACGCGGGAAATATGGATTTTAACATAATGTGGTCTAGACAGTTTAGCATCCTGGTAGGATAAGTATGTCCCGGTAAGATACCAAGCTCAGCAGTTAGATTTAAGTAGGGTGCACTTTTATGGTCCAAATTGCTAGGCCTGATATCTATGTTAACGTCACCAATCAATATGATATTTTTTGCTGAACTAATTGGCCGAATAATATTTTCTATTGCATTTAAGAAACTGTCAATTTTTTGTTCTGATGGTGATCTATATACAGCCAAAATGTATATATCCTGGTCAAGCTTCAGCAAAAGAAAAGTACCTCCAATCTCATTCGGTTCTATCACTGTACAGTTAATGTTCTTGTGTAAATATACGACAATACCATCGTTCTGGTTTTTACAGTACCGAGAAAAATGTGTGACATAATTTTCAATGCTCGGAATTTTTTTGTGTTCTACCAGCCAGCATTCAGTCAAAATTATTATGTCTGTACTGAAAGAGAATGTGGCTATTTGTGCTAGCAGAGAATCTAGGTTTTTATATATACTGCGAATGTTTAGGGAAAAAATATTTAGCGAAGAGACAAAACTTTTATTTAGTGAATTACAAGTTTGAATGTCACAGTAGTGTGCTGTTGCTACAGAGATATTATCCAGTTCTATGAGAAAATCTTGATTAGCCATTTAAAAAAATAAAATAAAAAATAAACAAAGTGGGTGCACAACTATTGCAAAGTAATAAGAAATAGTAGGGTAATGGAATGTTGTAATAATATTTTTATCAAATATGTACACTGTGTAGGAGAATAAATGTATGCGTATCATTATCGTTACGAGTATATGTGAGTGTAAGTTATGTGTATATAGTATTATTAAATTGTGTAATTTTAGTGAGGTATTTTTGGGTGAGTGTGGTGTGAAGTTACATAATGAATAGTTAAGAGAAAGCAGGAATTTACATAAAAAATATAAAAGAAAGTAAGTGCACAGATGTATAACTAGTCATTTTTCTTGGCGCAAGTTGTTGATGTCTTCTTCGCTATTAACCAATGTAAGTTTTTTTCCATCATCTTGTCGCAAGAACACCTTCCCATACGAAATCCAACAGTATTTATAATCATAGTCCTTTGCAAAGTTTCGTGCAAGATAATACAAACGTTGATTTTTAGGAGTCAGTTTTTCCGATATGTATATAGGTTTTTCTGGGCCTTGCATTTAGAGATGTGTGGTGTTTAATTTGTTTTGTTTGTTATTATTATTGAATTGTCGTATCTTTTTGATCATATTTTCTTTTGTAGTAACGCTAACAAAGTCAACAACAATCGAAGAGATCACATCCTTCTTTCCAGTACGAAAAATATCCTTAACTTCGTGGCGTTGCACTGGTAACTCAAGCACGTTCGCAGTGTCTGTGACAATTTTATACAGATCTTCTTTAGGACTCACCCAGTTTTCTTGGTATATTCCTTATCTCAACTCTAGTAGAGCAAAGCATACGCTCAAGGTTCTCCACTTTCTCTTCAAGCTGCTTAATGTGACAGCGGTCTAGTTTACGATCGGATTCCAGATTTTTTATTTTAATTACCATGTCGTCATATTGTTGAGACATAAGGGCAATTGACTGTAATATTTCGGTATTTTGGGTAGTGAGAACACACATTGCCGATTGAATAGACCCGAGCTTACTGTCCGATTGCTCTGCAGACGCCCGTAACACAGATCGAATCTCCTCTATGCAAGACGCACTGCATTCCTCGCGTTTTCGCTTGAATCGGGTAGTAATATTGTCTTTATCCATAGATGTTAGGTTCGGGGTCGATCCGTATTGAGGTTGGGCCGTCGACTTAATTGTATTGTCTTCCTTCTCCACAGGACTGGGCGTTACAGGTGGAGTACGTTTAAGTGGCATGTTGATGGAAGTTGGTTATATGCAATAAGTTGCAGAAATAATAAATTGCATTTCTGTGCCAAAAACGACGTAAAGATAACACATTACCCGTCTCGAATCAATTGTCAACGCTCCGTTGTGTTCGCGAGAATAAGGTCATAAGCGCCGTGCAGAGCGCGTCGCTTACGCGTTATAGTGGAACACTACACTGACACTTGTTTTGTTGGAATTGTACGTACGATATAAATGTAATTATAAGGAATATGCCAGATTAGAACACAGTATATGCTTAATCACTTTTACACATTGATAGTTCACTTTAAATACTAGCTGATTATTAAAAAATCTAGGCAAGTTAGTCACTTTAAACAGTAAGTATTCTATTATTTATACGTATAAAATAATTTGCGATCTTAACTGCAGGGTAGTCGCGAGAGAAGATGACCATAACCTTCTACATACATACGTTACGTAGTGTTATTAGAAAGAAACACCCAATTAAATATAGATACATACGTAACACTATTTATCGTTAAGATTTACAAAATAGAAATTAACCATATTTTGAATTAATTTGCTATTACAATAATTTTGTTACATTATTTTAAAAGAGTTTTACATCAATCTGGCAACGATTCTGACATTAAAACAAATTAAACTATAACGTGTCGGAATAAGGTATAAATTTAAGTGTACGCTATTCGACAATAACTCGAATTATTGCGGCTTCTCGGCCGCCATTTCTTTATAAAGCGGATTTTTGCGAATGTGTGCGTATATATTTTGATGGGAGCGCGATTTCATGAACGAAACAGAACTCGCCGATCCGCCGGCTTACCTCGCGCTGATTGGTTGAGACACATCGGGACAAGTTATTACGCTTTTAATAGTGAATATTTTGAATTAATGTTTCTTAAGTGGTGGGGTATGCGCGATGCAACCGGTAATAAGTACGCGGGAAATTTTAAGCAAGCCGGTGGGAATCGAGTTATATGGACGCCTCGCCACTGATATGTATACTTTTTTTTTATGGTGTCAAGTGACAGTACGGGTTGGTGGTAAGTGACATCAGGTGCACCACGTACCGCAACCTAATGACAAAATGTTGACAAATCCTGTGTGTTTAGTTTCACAAAGACTCTTGACCTGAAAAATCGGAATACAGCAGGTAATGCTCACATTACTGCTTGATGGCAGAAACAAGGAATTCATTGAAACACGTCCATGTTTACATGTATACATTTTAGGCTTCGTGTCCCGATGTTAAAATATTTTTAGGACACTATCAAAAAACAGAACGTAGTAATAAATTTAAAAAATGGCGCGAAAGCGAAAAATCTATCCGTCCCCTAACTAAAACGCAAGTGACAAATGGTCAAATATCCGTTCCGCAAACAAATGTAGCACAAAATTTTCTTTTAAAAACGGTTTAAAATTAGTTAACCTTTTTCGACTTATCGGAACTTACCCTAATGATGCATCGCTGAAATATCATAAAACAATCTCAATATTCTAAAACTGGGTTATGGTTTTTTATGATATCTCAAAAATAAAATATTTTATAATTAGCGCATGGCAGAAATATATAAAGCCAGTCAACCAGACGACTAAACAAAATTAGTTCCTTTTTTAAATTTTTGATTCATTAAACAATTTTCGTTCTTTTTTTTTTCAATCATTGAACATTTCGTAACTATCATAAACATTTGTTTTATTTTTAAAACAATAATACATTTACAGACATCCCGCTCTGAGGGAATAAGGTAATGGTCACGTTGTATATACCTATTGCAAGTGTGTAACAAGTGTATGACGGCAGCGCCACCTTACGTTTCCTCTTACGGTGCATAAAACTAAACAACATGTGCCAGAGTAAACGGCTTGTTATGCAAACGGGATAAAAGCACGCAGCGGAGCACTCTTTCCTCTGCATCCGTGCAGTCATTAATGAAAGTGATATAATTGACTCCACAAAATGTTTGCGAAGCCATCGCATCTCCAGTCGTTAGCACTAACAACGCAGGTGTTCTTTTACAACGTTGTTTACAAGATAGTCGGCAGACGGTACGTGGACAGACTTGTGAGGATGTCGCCTTATAAATAGAGCTGGTGATTGCTAGGAGACACATTTGAGAACGAGTCCCTGGACACAAGACAGCTCCACAATACTGCTGTTTACTCTATACTATACTGCCTGATTGTGTGATTATTGTACCTTTCTACAATAAACGAAGTACATACTTTCCGTGCTGCATTTTGTTTTCAATCTATTCTAAAATGTGGTGAGTACCTATCATGGATAGTATTTCCAAAAATCCACCTAGGCGTTCAGACCACCCCGATCGGAACCACTTCTTCCTCTCACTTTCATAGATGTATAACATCTTAAAGAAAATTTGACGAAAGATACCTACCTAAATCCCTTAAACACAGTAGATACACTTCATTATTCACCACAAAATCTCTCCCTTCAGAGAATATGTAAGTAGATGCACACAAACACCAATGTTAAGCTCCAGACGTCATTCTGAAACGTACTCCCCAGCCAATCAAGCGTAAGGTATCTCCCAAATGAATCATATCTCAGAATGTCCATCACTCATACTCGATTAAACACGTTCAAGTAAGTTTTGACTTGAAGTGTGAGTTTTTAGCAGAAAATGCTTTTGATACTAAATTTGATTAGCTATAGAGCTTACCCAAACAAGGCCCAAACCTTTTGCTTCTATTTTAAAACAAGTTAAAAAACAGACTTCCTATTTAGTATTGTAATATTGTGATAAGTTGTAAAAAGATGTACTTTGTTGTTTACAATTTTTTTCATAGTAAGAAAATCTTGTAAGTGTCTACCATTAAACCTATTTGCTAGTACATTCCCTCAATAAGCTTTCAGTCATTATTTTGATAGTTGAAATTCAAAGGTCATTTAGTGCTGGACACTTACATTTCAGGTTCTGGTGAATTATTTGAGAAAATCTTGCTTTGCTACGATGAAAACAAAAGGGAGCCGAGTGACATCAATTAATTGTTGTGTCTGTCATAACTAAGGAAGTCGTATCGTAACATCTTTGTCTACTGGTTCATCAGCCGGTGAGACGTTTTCATGCTGTTTCATGTTTCATGTGCTCGATTGATCAAAGTGAATAGATGCACATTGTCTGTACCGTGTAGTATATATATATATATATATATATATATATATATATACCGTGATGTAAGTGTAAAATTTGTGTTTCCTATTGACATGCAACTACTGCGAACTCTCGACTGTTATCAATTTTGAACCAAGAGAAAATGAAGTTGTCCTTGGTTGTTTAATAATGAATGAATTAATGAAATGTTCTTTGCTGCGCTTTAGAAATTGCAATGTCGACTCGGAACAATAATACAGGCGTCACAGAGTAGGCTGGTGTGTGGCAGGAGGTATTGTTAAGTAGCAGTTGCTTCCAGACAACTTTTGGATGGAAATTTAAGAGATGGAAATGGTTAATAGCAATATGTTTGCAGTTGTACAGTTTGTACCTGCATTTTTGAGTGTACATGATCGTTCGCTCTCATTTAAATTTGTATAGACATTTCTCCGAATATTTTTGTTGGACTTGTCCTCAGTGATCAGTAGTAAGAACAAAGTTTAGAAATAATTTCTATCACCTGTCAGCAAGTATATTTGGTCAACATTGAGCACACCGTACCAACTGTACAATGATTTGAAATTTAGTGCAACTTGACTACTTTACCATACTACTTATCTGTTTAATTACAACCTGTTTTGTAAGCCCATATGTTGCTGAAAAGTTTGTTTATGTATTTTAATTTTTTGTTTTTGTAATTAAGCCAATTTCATAAAAATGAACTTACTTGGATTCAAGGGAAATTTATCAAAATTTTAGTGATTGCATAGGATTTACGGTTTCTGTGGTGTACTTAGCGTGTAATTTATAAACGTGGACAGAAACCATTACAAGTTAATCGTTGGTTTACTCGTAACCTTTTAGAAATTGCAGTTTTAGTTACTTGTTAAATAACAGCCAAGGATATAGGTACTTGGTAAGTAAATGTATCAGTTGTAATGTCGCTTTAAGTGACGACAGTATTAGTTTACTAGCTAAAATGAAGAAAAAAAAAATCAATTAGACTAGATTCTATGGCACAGTTGACTTAAATTGTAGGTTTGCAAAGTTTACGTTTTATGAATCAAAGTGCTAATGATTTGTTTTACTGTTGGTAAATAATAATCTTGCGAAAATGAAAAAAAAAAATACGTAGCGATCACATGCGAATTTCGATACCTCTAAGTAGTCTCTTGTTGAGTTGGGCTTATTTGATGTTGAAAAAGATGAGGATGGTACCTCCACTGAGTAGTAGAACAAATACCATGGCTATTAGGTCGCACTGCACGCACTTTCTGCAGTCGTTACTGCAATTCACTTGTGAATTGTTCAGGAGGCGATGGGCAGTTGGTGGTGCGACAGGGTCCTGG
The DNA here is from genome assembly GCF_003589595.1 of Hyposmocoma kahamanoa. Lineage (NCBI taxonomy): Eukaryota > Metazoa > Arthropoda > Insecta > Lepidoptera > Cosmopterigidae > Hyposmocoma > Hyposmocoma kahamanoa. The sequence continues at coordinate 23,340,041 of NW_020653854.1, forward strand.
ATCTCCGAGGAAACTATTGCTGTGTTGGTCTTGTGTTGGCCTGACAGTCGAATACTCTAGAGAAGTGTTGGTCGTATTATATGAGGTAATAACCTTAGAATAATAACGCATAGAAACCTAGTCCGCACACGCTAAGTGAGGCAAATTGAAGCGCTCCCAAAGGGCCTACACGAGCGGGCGGGCCGTCAGTGTTCAAGGTTAACCTGCACTTGATCTGTTATCAAGAATTTTAGCTAAAAATGACGAAATGTACGGTAAATGAGTGCAAAAATACGTCAGACAAACATAAAATAGATACTAACATCACATTCCACAAGGAAGTAACGCGTTTCAATTTGTATTTTTATTTAAATATTCACTAAAACCGAAAATTAACCTACTACTAAAACTAGCCTACATGAATTTGATTTTTGCCTCACTTGTGACAGTTCGTTTGATATGAAACTATCATTCTATGCGTTATTATTCTAAGGTAATAACGATATGGGTGGCAAAGGTTGTCACTAGCTGCTGAAGCAACCGGGCCATGTGCGAAGTATGTGATCTAAATTGAGTCAATGTTAAAGCGAAGAGGTACCTTTTGCTATGCTGACTTGATTTGCTTCGACAGTTGTTATTACTTTCTGTATTATTATTGTAGTCGACTACGGTTAGGTAGGCCGAACGGTATCACTCGCTTGTGTTCTGTTACTTGGTCACATGAGGACGTATTACTGACGTCAAACTGGCGGTGACGGCGCCAGTTATCACTTTAAATGTAACAGAATTTGACTTATTATTTACTTAATGTACTTTACGAAAGAATAAATCTTGGCTAATATTATCTCGCCTGGCTTTCTAATTATTAGAGAATAGAATTACTATTAATTAGCTGTCTACGAATCGCATTAATTAATTTTTTCTTGAATGTCACGTCAGTTTGAGAGTTCAAACTGGGTGAGGTCACAGTTTAGAGGATGGAAAAAATAATCTAAAGGTCACAGAGAGGATAACGTTGGTGTAGTTTGAATCTGTTCAGTTTAATTAGTAGTTTGGTGTGGTCCTATGACATGATAGTTGTCGGTAAGGTTACCACATGAAAATAAAGAGTGAATTTGGCAACACTGGCTTATGCTTTATGAACACACACGATTCGACAAGATGGCTTGTGTGTGTGAAGATCGGATTCACTTCATTCGTACTATTACAATTGATATATTCTGAGCCAATAGATATAGCAATTCAAGCTGATTTTCATAGAACTGATGACAGTAATCATGGTTGACTAAATGGTGTCTGATATTTATCATTGTAGGGTTTTGCCGGTACAATGATAAATTTTGCGAGCGATTAAAAAAAAAAGACAAAAAATGGAAGCTTTGAAGGGCTAATAGCCGGACCATATTATTAGTGTGCAGGATCAATGTGGACCGGACTATACTAGTAGTCTGCAAGGTCAATGTGGACCGGACCAGACCAAATTGTTACTAATCTTCAGGGTGAATGTGGACCGGACCAGACCAAATTGTTGTCAGTGTGCAGGGTCGGCATGAACCGGACCAGATTAGTTTAAAGATCTAAATTTAGTCAGGATAATTGAACGATGACGTTGGTTCATATAATTTATATGCAGGAGTAAACGGCTTGTTATGCAAACGGGATAAAAGTAGCGCCCAACGGAGCAGCGGGGCATTCTTTCCTCTGCACCCGTGCTGTCATTAGTGAAAGTGATATAATTGGCTCCATAAATTGTTTGCGAAGCCATCGCATCTTCAGTCGTTAGCACTAACGTCGCAGGTGTTCTTTTACAACGTTGTTTACAAGATAGTCGGCTGACGGCACGTGGACAGACTTGTGCATGGGGATGTCGCCTTATAAATAGAGCTGGTAATTGCTAAGAGACACATCCGAGAACGAGTCGCTGGACACAAAACAACTCCACAATACTGCCGTTTACTCTGTACTATACTACCTGGTTGTGTGATTATTGTACCTTTCTGCTGTAAACGTAGTACATGCTTTCCGTGCTGCATTTTGTTTTCAATCTATTCTAAAATGTGGTGAGTACCCATCATGGATAGTATTTCTAAAGAAGGACCTGGGAGTTCAGACCACACTGGCCGGAACCACTCTTTCCTCTCACTTTCCTACATGTTTACATCTTAAAGAATATTTGACGAAAGGTAACTAAATCCCAGAAACACACGTAGGTACACTTCATTATTCGCCACAAATCTCTCCCTTCAGAGAATACGTAAGTAGATGCAAACAAACACCAATGTTAAGCTCCAGACGTCATTCTGAAACGTACTCCCGACTCAATCAAGTGTAAGGTATCTCCCAAATGAATCATATCTCAGAATGTCCATCACTCATACTCGATTAAACACGTTCAAGTACGTTTTGACACGCACAGCGATGGGCGGTGTGACAAATTGACCCCTCTTCCTTGTTAAGCGGCATTGTTAGGTTTGCTTTTAACCATTTTTACTTTACAAACGCGAGCCTCAATGTCTTGTTTTTAAAATTTTGCAGTGGTTCCCTAGTAATTGAGGGTCCTAGATACCATTTCCATTCAGATATGGGCAGTTAAAACCTATTAATCAAGGCGCCTAGGTTTTTATCCAAAGCTTGTAACAAAATCGAATTTGGCATAGGCACTTAATTCCATACTCATTACAAATTTTGGCTAAATATCTTTTGGACGAAAACGAGGCAGCTCAAAAGTCTCAACACAACGATGCACATTACTATTGGATTTTTTTGAAGAACGATTCAAGTGAATTCGATCTAACGATTTTTTGTATCGCTTTTTTGTATTTTAATTTTGGTGCAATTTAGGGACAAAAATAAAAATGGCTCATTGCTAGCTACATGATCACACTACTTCCATATCAAATTTCAATAAATTTAGTGGAATAGTTTTATTTAATTTTAATGACTAGTGAAGAAAATTTTCAAAAACGTACGGGAAATACGTACAAAATGACATCGGAATTTATTTTTTACTCATAATTCTGTAGTTATAACACAGCTCAGTCATATTTTACACCAATCATCTTTGGTTCATTATTTACTGAAAGTAATAAACATTTATAAAATAAAAACAACAAAAAAAACATATTAGTAGTTTAACTGAGATTCATCAAAAACCATTTTGTCCATATACAATGAACAAAGTGACATACATGTGAAAAGTATACAATTATTGACAAAGTTTACAAATAAAACGTTTTGCTCTTCTAGGAACATCAGGGCAAGGAGCGTGAGCCCAATGCGAACAACTTAAGCATCATCGTAACCAGTCTTTTTCACACACATCACACAATTATTTTTTTTTAATCTTATTTGAGGGTAACAACAAACTATTGTGGGATAAAATAAATGCAACTACAACAGATACATTAGCGAAAAACTTATCATTTATATAGAAACACTTGTCGTAAAGAAAAAAATCGTAACGTACAAAACCCCTATCTTCAGCGACGACGCTGGGAGGGATGAGAGGGGTGAGTTCACATTTTGATAGGTTAGTAAAAGCCACTTGGGTCATAGGATGCAGTTATCAGTTACGTGCTAGAGTCCATCAATTTGAAATAATGCCAACTATGTCATTTTGTCCATATATGTCATTTTGTACGTATTTCCCCAACATAGTAAAACATAACTTCTAAACTATTGATTTTCGTTGAATTAATGTTTATTTTAAATGGGTTATTATTACAATACACTCTATCTAAAAAAAACACTAAATGGGCCACACTGTAGAATATAAATAAAAAGAACAGATATAAATCGACTGTTCTTGACGGTCGTTTCCACAATGTCACAAACTCATTTAAGCAACAATATATCGGTTCATTAATCAGACGTGGAAACTTCGAGATTGGTTTGTTTTGTCTATTTTCTTATTTTGATGACATACCGCAGTTTGTTTTGCGGAAATTCCGCCGGCTTTAACAGAATCTTTGTCCTGAAGCGTATTATAGGGCAATTTACCAACTGCGCCATGGAGTGTTTCTGCGAGATAAGTTTAAAGAAATTGACACTCGTGCATTGGCGGTACAACACATTTATGAGAATGTAATTGATGTCTAGAAAAATAGTCATTTTTAGTAGGAGTAGAGGTCCTTGTGAAAGAGTACGGTCAGGGAATTACTGCCAACTCACTTATTTCTGGTGCTGGTGAAATTACAGGCACATGAGACTTGTCAATTTGACCAACAGGAAAGTAGAAGAAATAGGAAATAGACGAACCAGGAAAAACAAGTGGACCGATAGGGAATGTAGACGAATAATGAAAGTGGATCGATCGGGAAAGTAGACCAATTGTACAGAAGGGAATTTATGTCTCAGGTTGACAGGCACAGTAACATTGTCCCTCAGGTCTTTGCGTATTCAAGCTGTGGGTGGAACTGCAACTGCTTAGGACGGGCGTGTCGCGTAACATCAGGCGCACGATTTCTTCGTCCCGTCACACTTGGTATCATAAAAAAAAACCGCCCAGCACACACTGGCGGAGTACCCCGCGTAGGCCTCCGAGCGAAACACCCTGGTTGCTCGGATCGGGTGAGATCTTTCTCCGCCAGGCATAGCAGCGGCTGAGCTCAAGATCAAGAGTCCCATGAGGCGGTGGTCTCCTTCTGTCAAACGGCAGCGTACCTTCGTGACTGCAGGCCATCTACTCGCCTACATCTACTAACTAGACTACAAATTTGAGTCATTGCTGCACCTAGACTTAACGTTTCGGTCCATGCTCGTCTTATTTTGTCTCTGTCTTACACTATGCATGTAATTGAGTTTTATACCAGGTATAATTCATTTTCAAACGAAGTATCGCTAAGCCTTTTTTAATTAATACTTTATTAACTTAATTTTACCTTTCAACCAGCAATTTGAATTCACAATAACTTTAAGCCTTTCAACGCGGAATCGCAACTAAAATGCAGCAAAGAATTGGAGATGCCTCTCAACTCGTGTTAATAGACGTTGCTTTGAAAACTGTAGCCGTGTCTGTTTTTTCTTTTTTAGATGGCTGCAGCGAATCCAATTTACATTGATTGCCTTTCGGGTTATTCTAATATCACTTTTTATCTTTGTCGTAGTTGCCAACATCGATTATGAAAAATTATTTACAGCACAATAATAGATATCAAACACAAAATACATATATAGAATAAGATCACTTAAAAATTAATACAGTAGGCGTATCTGTGTCCAATTATAACTGTCAACATTAAAAAGTATACTTAAAACGACAAATTAATAATCAGAATAGAAAAAAAAAACAATAAAAATACATCATTCACTTCGCAACAATGCAAGAAGTGACCTCTTATAAACAGGTACACTGCACTTAGAGATATCATAATCAGTACATATTTCGTAGTAATATATGCTATACAGACATGGACTTACAATTATATGGACGTCGGGTCCGCGCTAACAAGTGTCCGCACTTGTAAGGCGCTAAAATCGTATACAGAGCGCGACACTCCGCTTTAGTCTTCATTTGTTCTACTGACAGCGCGATACTGCGATGACATAACAATTTAAATTTCGAATAGGTTGACTTGGGACATTTTTTTCGTGGTTTTTGTATTAGACCCGTCGTCCATTTATTTGTAAGTCAATGTATACAGAGGATTATTTTGAGATACATTATTTTTTGTAAGGGGTTCCCCCTTCTTGTCCTGTGGGTGTCGTAAAAGGCGACTAAGGAAAAAAATTGTCAGAAGAAGACGGGCAGCAGCGTCTTCTACCCATCTTGGCCAGAACTGCGATCGCCAACCCGCCTGCCAAGCGTGGCGATTATGGCACAACCCCCCTATAATACACACACCAAAGAATTGGCCCCTAGTCCCCGGCAGTCCTGCTCTTCCTAGTCACGGTAGCGGCTTTGGAAACAGGGCATGGGGTGCGAAGAATCCCCGGGGGAGACCCGGCTACCATCAACGACGACGACTGGACCTGGCAACCTACAACACGCGCACATTGAGGACCGACGCAAAGCTTTAGTACCATAGACCACATCCATACGCTGCGGCAGGTTATACAGAAGACCGAGGAGTATAACCGGCCACTTTGCTTAGCGTTTGTGGACTATGAGAAGGCCTTTGATTCGATCGAGACCTGGGCGGTGCTGCAGTCTCTCCAAAGGTGCCAAATAGACTATAGGTACATAGAGGTGTTAAGGTACTTATACAAAAATGCCACTATGTCAGTCCGATTACAGGATCAGAGCTCTAATCCTATCCAACTGCAACGAGGCGTGAGACAGGGAGATGTGATATCTCCAAAGATGTTCACTGCCGCGTTGGAGGATATTTTCAAGCTTCTGGACTGGAAAGGACTTGGCATCAACATCAATGGCGAGTACCTAACACACCTTCGATTTGCCGATGATATAGTTCTTATGGCTGAGACCTTGGGAGACCTGAACACAATGCTCGAAGATCTCAGTAGTGTTTCCCAAAGAGTGGGTCTTAAGATGAACATGGACAAGACGAAGATCATGTCGAATGTCCATGTTGTACCCGCTCCAGTTAAAATTGGGAGCATTACACTCGAAGTTGTTGACCATTACGTATACCTGGGGCAGACAATCCAGTTAGGTAAGTCCAACTTTGAGAAAGAGATCTCTCGTCGAATCCAGCTCGGATGGGCAGCGTTCGGGAAACTCCAAAAAATCTTTGCGTCCAAATTACCTCAATGTCTCAAGACGAAAGTCTTTGACCAGTGTGTGTTGCCAGTGATCACATATGGATCAGAAACGTGGTCCCTCACTATGGGCCTCATAAGAAGGCTCAAGGTCACTCAGCGGGCAATGGAGAGAGCGATGCTCGGTATTTCCCTGCGTGATAGAATCAGAAATGAGGAAATCCGTAGGAGAACTAAGGTAACCGACATAGCTCGAAGAATTGCTCAGCTGAAGTGGCAGTGGGCGGGGCACAAAGCTAGGAGAACCGATGGCCGTTGGGGCGGAAAGGTTCTTCAATGGCGACCGCGCACCGGACGACGCTCAGTGGGTAGGCCCCCCACCAGGTGGACCGACGATCTGGTGGAGGTCGCGGGAAGCCGATGGATGCGGGCAGCGCAGGACCGATCGTCGTGGAGATCGTTGGGGGAGGCCTATGCCCAGCAGTGGGCGTCGTATGGCTGAATGATGATGATGATGATGAAGGGGTAATCGAAAATCTAATCAAAAATGAAAACTAAAATTAAGGAGTAGTGTAGTGAATATTTTCTTTTTACATATAAATTTTTATTCTATTATGTAAATAGGTAAGATATATGGTGTCATATCTCTTCTTCTTCTTGTTGACAACTCTGATGTTGCATTACCTTGCTGGTACAAGAATATTACCTGCTGGAGCACAATGCTATACGATATACGAAAAATTTAATTTTAATTTTTTTTAAAAGACAATATATTATAATATGATTCAGTAACCTACATTGAATATAGCGTAAAGTGTTTACGTGTGGTGGTTTGCATTGAAATTTAGTACGAGTAGAGCTCGTCCAAGGAAGTTCTGCGACAGAGGTCGTCGATCGAACTACGAATGCCACAGGAACGGAATCCTCTATGAAGAACTGCTTCCAACATCGATTTTGTTAATCCGGGGGAATCTGCTTACAGATACCCCAGCCCCGCCGCGTTATGTGGGACTGGGCTGAACCCTGAAGGGGAGCAGCCCGACCGCACTAAACCCCCGGAGTGTTCCTCTTCTCCGCTGTAGGTGGGGGTACGGATACGCTGTTGCACTCGTCCGCGCCCCCACCAGCGGCTGGCCGCACCCTGCGCAGCCCCTCCCCGAGAAGGGAGACACATCGTTCCCCCGACTCCGAATGTGAGGCTCGCCGAACACCAGACGAACCTTCCATCCCGGGCCCCTTTATGCTGGGCAACGAACTCCCCCGAGTCCGCTACCCAGGGGTCATGGAGGGCCAGGACAGCATCCACTCAACTGTGAAGTTCAGTGGCTGCTCCCCCAGCCCCCGCGGCGGATCTGATGGCAGGCTCCGCGGCAACACCTAACGCGCTTCCGCGCGGACTCTCCGAAGAGAGTCCCTTGGAGCGCCCACCACGGGCCAACCGCCCACGTTCGGCCGCGGAGGATAGGACGAGCGGCAACGACACACCGACACGTCTCTTCCCCCGCGACCCTCCTCCTCGCGCATCCGCGCGGTCCCGCTGACCAGACGAGCTCCGCGCGGAACGCCCTCCTCCTCGGGCCAGCCTACCACCATCGGCCGGCCCCGTGGGTTCCTCTTAGCTTCACCGTGGGATGAAATCGACCACGGCTACTAGAGCCCCCCCGCCACGACAAGGCGGGAACCCCTTCGGGGGGGAACCTGGCGCCTCCTCATCCAACACCCACCAACTGGTTAATATTTCAAACCAACAATGGCGCCTAGACCACACGAACACCTAAAACACACTCGATTATGCCCATTTTTTATTACACTGCTACGGAGACTTTGCGGTTCCCTAATTTAGTATTCATGACGTCGTCAAGTATTTGAGACGAATTCAATGTATTCATCTCTTTTTTGCAATTCCTCGTTCGTCGGACTCGGATTTGTTATAATGTGATATCGGATAGATAGAGAATACTTAATTAAACTTCAAGAAAGTATGCAGTAGAGCTTCTTGTGAAAAAATCCTTTTGCCCGACAAGTATTACTTTTTTCTAAAAAATAAACATAAGTAGGTAAATAATGATTTTTGGCAAATTTTCCATATTAATACGTATAATCTTCGCTTAACGTTCTTGTACGTACGTGTCATTTTAAGCATGATTGAATATTTTCCTACCTAAAGTATTGGTTATTTTATAGTACACACATAAAATATTAAAGCTATAATATACACAATGATCAATTAAACAGTAATGTCTTATAGTAGAAATAGAACACATTGTGACAAAAATGTTAAGACAATATTTAAATTAGAGATAATGAAAGGAGTCAACCCGTGACCATGGAGCGTGCAACCGTTCCGAAATATCGGGAAAATAAAAAGAAGTCATACCGTGGTAAGAAACCTGATACTAGTGATAATCATTTAGTGAATAACCACGAAAGTCTTAAAATCTATAGAGATAATGAAACTTGCAAAGCTTACACTTTTTTTTCTATCCTCAAAGTTGCAAAGAGACGTTTTGACAAGAGACCTCTTGCCTCATTCAATTTTTACCGGCAATATGACGTATGATCTCTCCAAGAGTTTGAATTTGACTGATCGGAACACGGCTCAATGCAGGGGTCTACTCTTGATCTCCGTCCTACATCCGTCCGAAACAATTACTGTCAAATAAGTAATATTCGACAAAATTAAAAGACAAGTATCAAGTGTGAAACTTCAGTCGCATCACGCGTCTCAGCTACAAATACTGAATATAGAACGCATACTTCCCGATGTAGTGGAAAAAAGATATTTATACCGTTGTACGCGGATAGGCTTCAAGGCAAAGAATCAAATATAAGAAGTCCTGAATGTGGAAAATGTAAGCGAGTGATCAACAGCCTGCAAAAACTATAATACATGGGGGGATTTTTGTGCATTTTTACGAGATGCACCCTGGTCAATTTCCGCGGGAAGTAAAAAATGTTCGAAATTCAAATAAACAAGATGGCCGCCATACAAATTTCAAGGCCTCCTATCACGGAAACCATTAGAGATAGGTAGGAGGTGCTCGAAGGAATATCATAGAGGGTAACACTGGTCGACTGCCTGGGTTAAAAAAAATTCGAGATGGCGATTTCAAAATGGCGGCCAAAGGAAAACTTGCTTCGATCCGGCTGAAAATTGGCATACGAGGGAGTCTTTAATCATAATTTGGGGTCAAAAATTTCTTATCGCCATTTTTGAATATGGCTGCCATATAAGTGAATTTTCGTTAAAAATAGCTTTCGAAAGACACTCGCTCTGTTTCAGCTAAAAATTGGCATGTGGAGGCCCTAGAAGTGCCGATAATAATTTGGGCTCGAAATTGGGTTTTTCGCCATTTTCAAATATGGCCTCCATGCAAGCGTTTGTTGGCAGTAGAAAAAAAATTGTTCTGATAATAATTTGTGATTAACATTAGCTTATGGCCATTTTTCAATATGGCTGCTAATAAATAAGTGTTTTTGCCGGCAGATGAAAATTTGCTCTAATTCGATTGAAAATGCCTGTTAATGTGGGGGTCCCGATGCGTGTTTAATAATAATTTGCGGTCAACATTTATTTTTCGCTATTTGTCAATATGGCCCCTTTTATGTTAATTCTTTTAAAGTCATATGTGCCAAGGCCGTAGGCCGAGGTCTAGCGGAGGGCGGAGCCCGAAGCGTCCGCACGTCACCATACGTAGATAGTATACGGAGACTAAATTACGAGTACAAGATTTCACAATTGTTCAAAACGTAAGGCATACTTCCCGACGTAGTGGAAATAAGATACTAATAGCGTTGTTGTATCTCGGCCGTCTCTCTGTTAGATTCTTTTTTCTCTCTGTTAGATTCTTTTTTCTTGGAAGCTATGCCAAAAATAAAAGTATTTAGAGAAAAAATGCCAGACAATCACTTCAAATTTCTGGTCTCAAACTATGGAATTTCCTGTACCATGAGTACCAGAGTAACGATAATTCTGAGGGCAATGCCCAAAATACCCTGACCAAAACCAACTTAAAAATTTTTTTTTCATAAATTGGCTCAAATCAGAGATCAAATCTGGAACCTCCTCATCAAGCACCAATAGTACTAATTACTGTGCCACCGACGAACACAAGCACACCCCGTAATCTGAAACCGACCACGCGCCGCAGGCCGAGCCCGACCCCACCGTAGGGGGGGTTTAGGGCTCGTAATATATTATTATTATTGCCAGGCAGTTGCGCTCAAGGGTTACCGCTCTCTTGATTCTTGAACATTCCGTCAGGCATCCCTCAAGACTCTCATCTCGGTCATTTTCTATTTTCATTATATATCAATGACGTCAGCTTCTGTTTCACCAATTCTCATCATCTACTTTATGCAGATGATACAAAAATTTATAAGATAGTTCGAACTGTTGATGATTGCGCGAAATTACAGCAAAATTTACGTACGTTCGAATGTTTTTATAAAGATAATTGTTTGGCTCTGAATTTGGATAAGTGCTACGTTATAACTTATGTCGAAAAAATAATCCCCTTAGCTTTAACTATAACTTATCTAATAGGAATATAATTCGTGTGGATTCTATTCGTGATCTAGGAATGACAATGGATTCCAAGTTGCACTTCAACAAGCACATTGGTAATATGGTGGCTAGGGCATACAAGCAAATGGGTTTGATCCTTCGCCTAGGAAAACCTTTTACTACGAGTACACTTAAAATATTATACTACGCTTACATTCGTAGCATTTTAGAGTTTGGATGTGTTGTCTGGAACCCTCAGTATGTTGTTCATCAAGAAAGAATAGAAAGACCAAGTACAAAGACACGACGCAAGCACATAGAAGAATTCGTGAGGTCCGTTGGTTCGTTCCGTGGCTTAGTTGGTATAGTGTCTGGCACGGTATGCAAGAAGACGTCGGTTCGAATCCGACCGGATCGAAGGAATTTTTTCTGAGTGTTCGATCTGTGTATTAATAATTATAACAAACTAGTGGAGTAATTTCACAAAAAATAATTGAATATCAATTCAATAAAAATTTAATTAAGAATAGAAAGAGTTCAAAAGAAATTTTTAAAGTCCTTGGGCGATCGCTTTGGATTTTTCTATACTGACTACGAAGATAGTGTAAAAAGACATAATGTACAGTCGCTAAGTTCTAGATGTCAATTCTTAGATAGTATATTTTTTTACAAGCTCGTTCACAATGACATTGATTCCGCAGAACTTTTAGAGAAAATCTCGTTCTCCTCACGTTCAAAAAGGACTTTTTATGTTTCAAATTGTCGAACAAATTATGCAAAAATTACCTTTCTCAGACGATCGTGTAGTTTTTATGATAAATGTCTTTATGATGTTGATATGTTTGTAAATTCCTTAAATGTATTTAAGAAAAAAGTGGGAGAAGTAACATTCTAGTGGTTCTAATGTACATTTTTATTGTATTGTTATCTTTGGGTTTGTAATGTCAATGATTAGTTTTATATAATATACAAGTAAGGTAAAAAAGACAATAAAAACTTAACTACTAGAAAGTAAAACTAGGATTTTTAAATTATATGAATAAAATTGGTTCCCCCTTTGTATTGCTATGCTAATGCGTAGGCAAGGTAGCTGCTGCTGTAATGTGAATATTTTAGTATAAAATATATAGGTAAATATTTTGTGACCGTCATATATTTTATATATTTTTAATTCATTTGTGGTGAGAGTACCAAGTCAACATCTATCGGCCTTCATGAAAGATGAGTTTTGGCCGAAGGTGGTCATGTACCGACGTTTCCCAGGCCGGCTATCGGACACCCACGTTGCGTCACACGTCGCAGACTATACGTGTAAATAATAATTAGTCAGTAGTGTTTTTATTGTATTATTTTGTATGTTAGTCTATAAGGTATGTATTTATGGGTCTTTGTTACCTGATTGGAAATAAATAAATAAAAATATTATTAATATTTCATAGTTATAGGTGTTAATGTATTAATATAGGTCTATTGTTATACAGTGCTCATAGATAATTGTTATTGAATAAAATAAATAATAATTAATCTACTACAAAAATCGAACACTTAAAAAATTTACTGGATCCGGCTGGATTTGACGCTCTCCGAACTGAGCTACGGAACGAACGATTTTTTTCTATGCTTTTTTACGTGTTTTGTATATTAAGCCGAATATTATTTATAGCATCTACGTCGCTGCTCTGAGAAGAAGAAAGTCGATCGATTAAGAGTCGATACACCTCAGCTCGAATTAATTTTTTTCCTATACTAATAAGATTCATTTTGCTTGGGTCGAACGGCAAGGCTTTATTTCAGAATTTATTTTTTTCCAAAAAAAATTAAAGCCATATCGTATACGATACGTGTTCTATTTACTTCAGTTGTTATAAAAAAAATCATTGGTGAATGTTAAGTAACTAGATTTTAGGACTTTCGTGGTTATTCACTAAGTGATTATCACTAATATCAGGTTTCTTACCACGGTATGATTTCTTTTTATTTTCCCGATATTGATATTCACTTGTCAAATAGAGAAAAATCGCGCGCTTGCATTTTTGGATGTATTAATCAAAGTCCAACAAGACGGTTCACTCGGTCATTCTGTGTACAGAAAACCAAGTCACACGGACAAATATTTACATGCCACTTCACATCATCACCAAAAACACCTACATTGGGTCGTCAGGTCATTAACCAATAGAGCTTATGATCTTTGTGATGCACACCACCTACCACAGGAACAGGAGCACGTTAAGACGGTTTTGCGACAGAATGGATACAAAATAAAAGCATTTAAACAAATACACAAAAGGAAGAAGCAAATTGACGTACAGAGACTACCAGTTTTTCTGCCCTATGTACAAGGGGTGACTAAGGAAGTTTTCCATAAAAACAGTTTTCACCCCCTTTACCAAAATAGGAAAAATGTTACGTTCACCAAAAGACCACCTTCCTTTACAAACACCGGGTGTCTATAAAGTGAACTGCAGTTGTGGGAGCTTGTATACCGGTCAGACTAAACGCACAAATGTCGATCGTATGAAGGAACACATGCGAGCAGTAAAAACCAATGATGCACAGAAGTTGGCTAGAGCACAACATCTCACACAGACTGACACTAACCACTGGATCGAGTTGCATAGCCCCCAGGCACTCTCGACAGAACGTCACTACATACCACGGTTGGTACAAGAAGCCATCGAGATCACGAAGTACAAAACATTTAACCGTGATGATGGTTTTAAACTGTCCAGTGCATGGAATCTGGTCCTTAGTGCGTGCAGTAATAAAAACAAAAACACCTCGAGTTCAGTTTCGCGTGTGGATATAGTGAGTGTGGTTTGTGTGAAAAAAGTGAGTGACAATGGTAACGTCACAACAAATCGCGATGAAGGTAGTCGTCGACAGCGCTAGAGGGTAGACAGATAAATCTGCTCTTAAAGCTGTCATCTGCCGCCGTCCAGTCAACCCGTGACCATGGAGCGTGCAACCGTTCCGAAATATCGGGAAAATAAAAAAAAGTCATACCGTGGTAAGAAACCTGATATTAGTGAAAATGTAAAGTACTTATAGAATACAGAGGTTTTCTTGTAAAATTTCGAGGCTTGGGATTCACCCCAATGTTGTGGATATTCCGAGGATCTACGTTTATGTGGCGAATGGTTAAGGACTGGACTTCCCTGCTGCAGATTTAATCCCCGAACACAATAACTTGGGCCTTTTCAAGACGAGAGTGAATAGGCATTATTTTGGTGTGCATGCTTCATCGTTGACGCCACTTTCCATTAGTCAAACAACAATAGTACAATGATTGTAATAACTATTAATGAAATTCAATTTCAGTGTCTGCGTCGTACAAATCTGTATAATAAATCAGTAGATTTGTATAAGAAACAATGGAATCAAGACGACAATATTGAATCAGTAATAAACATACCACTTCACCGGTGTCAGCAAGATTGAGTGTATCCGGTGATACGGGAGACAATAGTATTTCCTCTTGTTTATTGTCAATCATTGTTTAGGACAGAGTACGTACAGGGCATGCCATCGAATTAAATTTGCTTGTATTTTGAATGGGACAGATCTTGTAGAAGACAGAACCACGTGGAATCGGCAAGCTTGGTGGCGGTGGATTCCAATTTGCATTTTAATTCTGAAAACTTTTCTAATATGGTTCTGGTATGGGTAATTTAAGTAAGGATGGGTATCGACCAACAAAATACGCATTATTGACATCAATTTCTTTTCGATTAATCCATTAATTGACAAATACAATTACCTCGAAAACACAGGTGGCGTACTTAGGTGGCATGAATAGCAACCTCGTAACATAAATTACAATATAGTAAGTATAAACACCTGTATTAATTATAAATTTTTAAAAGACGGTGGAGACAAATTTTTTAATTAGCTTATGTAAACCACCTTTCTGGTGTCAAAGTATTGCGCGCAAGTCTCATTTTTCGAAAATCGACTAAACAAAATGAATAATATAATCTCAGTACAGAGTACTAAAAAAACCGACCTCAAAAGTACGTGGAATTACATCTCTTTGCCAAGTTTTATTGAAATGTCCCCTAGTTCGCCACTATACAGGACTTGACAGAGGTGATAATAAAAATCGGTTCTCACTACTCAAAGTATATTGAAAGAGAAAAACGTCTTGAATTGGAGAATAACAAAACCAACCATTAAAATAATTGCTCTTTTAGTAAAATTTAGGCGCTATTTATAAAAATGAATCTTCATGCGTGATCAGCCACCCTTAGAGGTGCACGATTTTCTTCAAAATGAAATGGGACCACAATGGAGGTACTCTCTTTCCAACAAAAAAAGAATCATGACAGTCGGTTCACAAAGACCGAAGTTATCGCATAACATACATACAAAAAAAACATAGAGTCGAATTGAGACCCTCCTCCTTCGTGATATGTGCCACAGAAATGTTATATTTCTCTGCAAAATGGGCACCTGGACGTCGAATTGCGGATACGAGCCCGTTACACCTATATTGTTAACCGTCTTCAAAAATTGGGGGGGGGGGTTCAATTCGATATATTTTTTGTATGTATGTTACGCGATAACTCCGGTATTTGTGAACCGATTTTCAAGATTCTTTTTTTGTTGGAAAGGGGGTATTTCCATAGTGTCACCATAATATTTAGTATACAAATTGTATTATAGTGTAGATGACGACTGCACAATGTGCGAAAAATCTCTATGAGTTTATGTACATTGTTTTGTTAATTGCCTCCGTGACCGAACGTTACCATACTAGTCTGCCACGCAGAGGTCCCGGGTTCGATTCCCAGGCCGGGAGAAATATTTGTAATAGTTGTAGTTGTAATTATTGTATGCTGCAGGTTACAGAGTGTATCGCGCGCTCCCTCTGCCGGTGGACCTCGACGTCGTCTAGGTGGGGAACGGTGGTGGTAGACGAGAGAGGACACAGTGGTGGTTGGACTCTCGGCCTGCACACACGCTACCTAGAAACTATACTTTCTATTATCATACTTAATATGATAGTGATTAAAGTATACATACAGTGTTACTATTAAACGTAATATCATTGCACGATTCCTAAATCTGTCCAAACGATGTCTGAATATTCAATTGTAAACCCTGACGGATCCGACTAATATATAATAATACAAACATTTAGAAATCCTAATCCGTAATCGGAAACCGCAACTACTCTACGGACACTTACAGTTCTACTTAATGGTTAAAAGCTTCTGTTCTCCCTTCTGAGTACCCCTCTGGTACACAAAGACCTAACGAGGTATCATCGCTATTCTTATCCTTTCCAAACTTATCCCTCATGAATAAGAATCATTTACCCAAGATTGGGTTATTTTTTATCCCTCCTGCCACCCCTACAAAATATTGATGTCTCAGCATTTTAACATAACATGCTAGAAAAATCGAGATACTTTTTGTATCCCACCGTACAGGAGAATAGAAAAATGTTAAATAACATTTTTACCCATTTATTCCATTGATTCCAAGATCAAAGACATTTTAGAGCTGCTAGGTGATTTACTTTGATTTAAACCCCGCATTAAATCGGAAAAATTTGTTGTCGCATTTATTCTACCCCGTAAATACTGCTGAAGTTTGCTAAAGTTTTCAAGAATTGTTGGCATGTCTCTTTAAATTTCATCCAAGCGGAGTGCTTTTCGCTATAGTCAGTAACAAAAGCCTTAGCAAACTTTTAGTTTTACCATCCCACAAATATATTCTAAAACTTTAAGGACAAGTAGATAATACAAAAATGGAACGAAATTTTCGCAAAAGCAACGATATTCAGGATATTGAAACCTGAATATCGTAATCTTAACAAGAACTAACAGTTTAAGGGCACCTTCAAATTAGAAGCGCTACAATGGCATGTCGGTGGGGTAGCAGCCACTGTACTACTAATTTTCAAACAATCTAGTCTGCAAAAGTGGCGCGCACGTGGCGCGATTGTGGCTCTGCGGCTGCGCTTCTATAAACATCTAATTTGAAGACGCCCTGAGATTCTGGGAAATTCGTGAGAAATTATTAGACAAACAATATTACAAGCAGTAAAGTTTCTTGTGAATGAGCTTGCCCAGGGAAGTAACGCCGCCATATTTATTTCTTCACTCTCAAGCAGTAATATGAGTAAAAAAAATAATCGATTAATAAAATAGGAAAGCTGTTGCGTTCGCCAAAAGACCACCTTCCTTTTCAAACAAAGGCTGTCTACAAAGTGAACTGACCAATCCGTCAATCGTCGACAGTATCATGCAACATATACAAACTGTAAAAAGTAATGACTCGCAGAAGTCATCTATAGCTCAATATCTTACACAAAACCACACTAACCGAACTGCATAGCCCCCAAGTACTGTCGATGTCACGTCTCTACTACATATCACATTTGGCATGAGAAGCTATCGATACCACAAAGTGCCAACGGTTTATCTGTGAAGATGGATTTAAATGGTGTGCAATGATCAATATAACATCAAATTATTTATTTTCACTTGGATATGGGATATAATTGAGGCTATCAGCGCAAAAAGTGGTTTACCTACATTAAATTTTTATTCTACAATATTAATTTCAAGAAAACTAATATGTTCGTGATATGGTTTTAGTCTCCAATTTTTATGTTTGAATGTTTTGACAAAATTGAAGTCGTCTCTCACAATCTCCAGGATGCAATTTTTGCACCAACCGGCCGTCACGATAACATTTATACTTACACTTTTTAAACACATGGAGTACGCGAGTGTGGTTCGTTCAAATATCTTCTGCAACATCTCTGCTTGAAGCCTTTGGAAATGCTTCGAAGTATGTTGAAACATTAAGATCGAATTCGGAATAGTTCTGTTGAGGAGTTTGCCGTCTCTTTTCGTAGCTACCCGTATTTTTTAAATTATTTACCATTCTTTTCAGAACGAATCGAGTTGGTGCTTGTCGATCCCGATATCTCTCTTCATACCACCGCAGAGCTAAATTCACATTTTTGTATTTAAAAAATAAGCTTCCAATAAATCAAATTGTTCTTGATATGCCATTTTTACGATGAGACAAATTTGAAACTTATTTATTTATAGGAAAACTATCAGTACTTAGAAAGGATATGTAAAAACCATTGACTTACAAATAAAAAGTCAATGGTAAAAACAATCAAATGGAAATAACAAAAGACAATCCATATTCAAATGAAACATTCCATATTTAAATTACCTCATGCCACTGACCAAAGAGTCTGTTTTACAAACATGTGCAAATTGCAATCTTCTTATCTAAATAGTACTTCGTCATTTTAATAATTAAAATGATAAATGACGTCAACGATAATTAACAAGTAATCTGATGGCCCTTTGAATTTATAACTCCAGATTTCATGGTTTGTAAGAGAGATTTCATTCTCATAATTGACCCTATCGATTGACTTAATAAAAGTACAGGTTGCATTTTTTCAAACATTTTAGCTGGTTCGATTCCCGCGTGTGGCTACCAGTTTTTGAAAACCTTTGAATGCAGTATTATTTCTTTTTAAAAAAAGAAGGGATGGTTCCTGTAAGTAAAAATTTCTATCTCCAGTATTTAACGCACTTTCCTTCCAAGTGGCATTACAAATTTCCACCCTGTATTATGTAAAACTAAAAATGTTCAGCAACATCGGTGCTAACTATACAAGTCACCTATTTTACGGAACAGAACAGAGCAAAGTAAAGCTGAACTACACCGTAGAATGGCTTCCGCAATTGTGATTAATTCCATATCTGCCTGACAATATATCTACAACCATCTACCAAGTACAAGCAAATTTGACAAATGGATGTCAATGAAATATTGCATTTGACAACAGCTGTACAATTGGGGACAAGGTGACATGAGGTGACGTGTATTGTGGTATAGTAAATAGCGAGAGAGGTACATAATATTGCGACCACATTTTAGAAGGCATTTGGCACGTAGAGGCAATCATTCACATCGACGGCCATCCGTGACTTGTAGGGTGACTGATTTCTCCGTTTTTTTTGGGAAATTATGTTTTTGTTCTATTAATAAAAATGTAAGTGTTCATTACGGCAAATGAGCAAACGACGGCGGCAATCAACTACCCCCGTTTGCTTGCACGTGAGCTATCGAAACTGGTCATCATTCGATTTTTTTCGAATTCGACCAGGGAAGTACTGCCATCTTACCTATCTCTGCTGCCAAGCAGTAATGTCAGCATTACTGTGTTCCGGTGTTGAAGGGTAAGGGTGCTGGTGAAATTACAGGCACATGGGACTTGTCAACTCTTGTCTGACGGGCGCAGTGGCAGTGCCCTTTAGATCTTTGCGATTTAAAGCTCGGAGTGGCACTGCAACTGTTATAGACAGGCGTGTAGCTTACCACCAGGCGCACATAAAAAAAATCATAATAGTGGGATGGTCGGTACCCCCGGCTGGAAAGCAGTGTTAGATACTACATCAGTGGTATATGTGGATGAGACTATGGAATGCAATGTTGTTAGTGTAGTGCGTAATTCTGCATATGACTTTAATAAAAATGAAGTCGAAATTAATTGCTCGCTGCCATCGCCTTCACCTGCACCCGTACGGAACGACCAGGCTGTCAGTGCTTTGGCGCGCAGTTTTCGTCGAGTCACCGCCGCGGAAGCTCATGATTAAGGACCACGGACTGATTCGTAACATTGTAAGCAAAAATTCGACTTAAACATAATTTTTATCTTTATACGAAATAAAAATTTCTTAAAAATCGTGAATCTAAAATTCCTGTTCAAAATATTAGAACTTTCCAATTTATTTTATTTATCAAGATAATTTATATTAAAATAAAATTTTGTTGTCTTAAATAAGTTTTCAGGGTTAAGTTAAAAACATCTTTGTTAAATATAGACGTCTACTTCATTAAGTTTAATATTGAAGAAACCTTGGTATTTACCAAAATTCGACAGGCTTTTAAACACTGTACCGACGTTACTTCCAAACCAGAATTCCAAGTTTACTGGGACTGTACGTAAGTCTTTTATAAGGAATTTGCGAAAATCTAAACTATATCTTCCATGGGGTTTTGACCACAGTACGTCCATTAGTACCTGATGGTTAACACCCAGTAGTCTATATTAAGTAGCATGTTTGATTAAATATTAAAGTCTTCATTTACCAAGTTACATGTTAAAAGCACATTACAAAGAAGACCTGCTTAGTCGCGGCGACCATCATAGATAGTAGAACGAAGTGTCATTGACAAGTCGCTACAGCGAAGACACCAATGCACGAGTGTCACGGAGCTACGAATGCACGGTTATGTTTATGGCCGTAGCACCGTCATCACTATTATTCCAAGGAATACAATTCGGAATGTAGTTTATGACGCAGCATTTACCGATACATCAGCCCCGAGACAGAAACCGCAACTAGATTGAAAGACTTTAAAGCCAAAAGTACCTACATCAGTTTCGACTACTTATTTGCATCCTTCGGGGATAAATCTCTGGAGTACATTCTGATTGGCCATTGCTTTTCTTAAAATCATATTCAACTAACTAGGATTCCTTGAGTAATTAATAGAAGTAAATTAATTTGCTACGCCGCGAACCCAGTGACGGTTAAATCGTGCAAAATAGCTTGTGTTGAATATTTTTTCATGTAGTTAATTATAATATACCCAATTTATAATTTCACCTGTGACACATGTAACAGTGTATATATAGGTCAGACAAGGCGTAACTTTGTAACTAGATATAAAGAGCATGTTTCTTCGTTTAGGCATAAGCACCCAGACATGGGTGGGATAATTAATTGTATGAAATAATATTCAACTCAAACGCATCTATTTTGCACGATTTAACCTTCACTGGGTTCGCGGAGTAGCAAATTAATTTACTTCCATTTTTATTAGGATTCCTTGAACTAAATTGTTTAATGCTGCATAGCCATAAAAAAACGTTAAAAAGTTTTGATCCTCTTAAGGCGCCTTCAAACTAGACTCTTTTAGAAGCACTACAGCGGCGCGACTGTGTAGCGGCAGCGGCGCGACTGTGTAGCGGCAGCGGCGCATCTGTAGCACTTCAGTAATTTTGCAGTTCAGTAATTGTGGCTGGAAAAGTGGCGCGCACGCGTCACGACAGTGGCGCTTCTAAAAGCGTAGATAATTCGAAGGCACCCATAACGTAGTATAAACATTTAATATTTTGATAAATATCTGTCCTTTTAAACACATAACATATTTATTCATTTATTCATTGAAAACAAATAGCTTCCGTCTAATATTAACAGGTAAATAAACATTTAATAAAAACAGGAAAATAAACATATTTATTTATTTATTCATGGAAAACCAATAATTTCCCTCTAATAAAAACAAGAAAATAAACATTAAGCCAATTACAGGTATCCATCTATAGCTTCAGGCAAATTATACACGAGCGTTAAACAAAGGAATAGTATTTCTTGATACATATACAGAAAAAGACAATTTTTACATCTGTCATTACTAAATCATTATTCATTCGCGTGTAAAGAAACAACTCCTGTCGGCATGGCTCCTCTGAGGAAACAAACGCATGAATAAACCTAGTGAGTCCTTAGAGGAAAACAAACCTAGCGCTTTTCTTTATTGGGGACACTTTTCTAAAACTTATAAGTACTTGTATAGTCCGTGCATAGATATGTAGACGCTAGAGGGTTATTTGAGGTGACTGATGTTCGCACTTGGGACACATTAATTTGAAATTCATTGGAGTCTCCATTGTTACCGGGAGACTTGCAATGTTACCCAATTTGGTACGTTAGGTAAGCACATATTTGCACCAGGGTTGTTGCGAATATCAACATCCGCTTTAATTGATGCTGATATTCATTGCGGACGTTCGAGTCGTGACATAACCTAAAAGACACGCTGGAATAATTTACAAACCTTCAGAAACCGATTGTAAGCCGAAAACCAGATCAGCTGTGGTCGTAGCATGGCAGTATATGTGTGATAAATTTTTTTTCTTCTTTCCATAAAGGAAAAGGCAAAGGTTTTACACCATACAGCCAAGTCTTGGTACATTATTCTTTTTTAGTACATGAAGTTGAATTATGTTTCTGTAAATATGGCCGCCACAAAGAGGATAGGCAATTTGAGGCGGCGTGCTTGGATTGACTCGGGATTCCTTAGAACGGGCCGATACGGGTATTTTAGTTCGAGATTCGTATAATTTCGCGTTTTAATCTTCGATTAAGGCACAATAGCACTATCCTATTCCACTTTAAGCTAGATTTCAAAAAATAATTGAAAGTCAAAATAAAAACGACACTTTTCCCTCCAAAAGGTCCAGAGCGAATCTATGTGTGATAAACCTCCCCGCGACAACCTTAATTCAGTTCATAAGTCTAAGTTGCTTATTTGGTAATGAACTATTTCTTAGACATTTTGAAGAACAAGGACAACGATATAAAATTAAGTATATAGCTATCTTTGTCGTTTGCTCATCGCCGCGAAAACGATGAAACAAAAAAGACAAAACTAACTTTGCTTAATTGGTAATGAACTGTTGTTATACATTTTGAAAGACAAGGACAACGAAATGAAATTGCGTATAATCTTATAAAAAGTTACATAAAATCAGCATACGCATCGGCATCCGCTAATGTGTTTTGATGTATTTAGTAATAATTTCCCACACTAACATAGCCTATAACTTTTTGTTACTAACAAACTATGGACATGGTCCGAAATGAAAATGTGTTGAATTTGAAATACCTGCATCAGCAACAACCCTGATTTGCACGATAAATTGGAAATTTATCCTGAGACTTGCCGTCAACCGTTTATATGGTGAACATCTATGGAGTGGAATTCCCTGCCTGCAGACTTGTGCCTTGAACGTTATAACTTGGACCTTTTCAAGGCGAGAGTGAATAGGCATTGTTTGGGTGTGCATGCTCCATCGACGTCCTCATCGTCGCTTTCTATCAGGTTAGAAGGAGATGGATTCTTTTTTTTTATTCAAATGCACATTTACATTTGAACAAAAAAAAAGAAGTTTTACTCCAAAACTAAGCTCACATTTTGTATGTCGTTGAAGTAAACAGGCAAAAGAAAAAATTCATACAGCCAATTGCCAAGTGTTCGCGAAAAAAAGCGGTAAAATAAACTCAATGATTTGGTATCCATTTGTTACTTTTTCGTCTTTTTTGCATTTGCGTCGCGAAAAGGAGTTTTAGTGAGAAGAGTGATAATGAAAATACAGTGCTTGGAAAAACATAAACATTTTCTTTTATCAATGGTCCTAAAATTTTAATTCATATTTCTTCTTTACTCATTCTGTTATACATCTTCTTCTCTTTAGTATTTTATTATTTCCTCACATTGTTTGAGAAAAGCACTACATAAGCCTCGGCGGGAACGGAGATTGCTTGACTTGTATTAATACAAGAAACTCTTACTCGTCCAGCAATCCCTTACTTCCCGGCCTCTGCAATAATGTACTATTAGATACTTTAATGTATATTCTTCACTTTCCCCTTATTTTGTACTTTGCTGGGTCTTAGGAGATTAAGCATAAAAAAGTAAAGCACTAATTAAGTCACTGAAACATTTTCACTGAACCCTT
Organism: Hyposmocoma kahamanoa; assembly: GCF_003589595.1. NCBI lineage: Eukaryota > Metazoa > Arthropoda > Insecta > Lepidoptera > Cosmopterigidae > Hyposmocoma > Hyposmocoma kahamanoa. Next base: position 23,363,764 of record NW_020653854.1, read on the forward strand.
ATTTTTTTAAATTAATATTTTGGCTTGGACATAAGTCCTTTGAGCCATGTCTTCGTTTAATTATGTTTCTGTAAATATGGCCGCCACAAAGAGGGTAGGCAATTTGAAGTGGCGTGCTTGGATTGACTCGGGATTCCTTAGAACGGGCCGATACGGGTATTTTAGTCCGAGATTCGTATAATTTCGCGTTTTAATCTTCGATTAAGTCACAATAGCACTATCCTATTCCACTTTAAGCTAGATTTCACAAAGTAATTGAAAGTCAAAATAAAAACGACACTTTTCCCTCCAAAAGGCCCAGAGCGAATCACTAAACCGTTATTACACCAAACGAAACGTAGATTTTCCCCGTTCACGCCTATGGAACTAAATATAGAAACTTTATTGTAATATTAATTACGCACATACTCATTGCCCCGCACTAGGAAAACCCTGTGTCCTTGAGTTTCTTGCACGTTCATCTCAGCGAGGTCATAGTGAACGAGCAGTAACTTAAAAATAACGCTTAAACATTTTACCTGTGGAATATATTATTATTTGACGTTGACTTTGATTTTACTTTATGCGAGTTTATTCTGAGTACGACGTCGTTAAATGGTGTTGTATTTTTTATTCTTTTTTATAATAATAATAACTCACACACTGAACATAGCCCCGCACCAGGGAAAACCCTTTGTCGCGGGTGCCATGAACACACACATGGAACACCACAAATGACACCCAAACTCTCGCGAGAAATAAGATAAGCCATACAAATATCCCTCCTGGCTCAGGCATTGAACCCTCAGTCCCAGTTATCCGTATTAATCCGTACTCGTGGCCACTTTGCAGGAACGAGCAATAACAATATCGGTCATGTTATCAGGCTCCAGAATCATTGCCGGTGAATACGGGACCAAAATATCTTAATAACGCAATCGAATAATGCGAATATTTACAATTTAGTAGCAGTAGAGCTTCTTATGAAAGCGTCCATCCAGGGAAGTCTGTTGTACAACAGGTACTAAATACCCCACTACGCTGTTTTGTATCGATATTAGCAGTTCTCTTGATTTATTGGTCCACGGTCCATTAATGCGTAACAGCATACAAGCCTGGTTTTAACCGACTTCAAAAACGGAAGAGGTTCTCATTTCGACAGTATTTTTTGTGTTACGCGACTCTGTGATGATTTGTGAACCGATTTTGTTGATTCTCTTTTTTTTGTTGAAAAGAAAGTAAATGTTCCACCTCTAAGGGTGCAAACCAGGAGAATAGAGGTGATTCCAATAAAAAAGTCGATAAGCAAACTTATGAGGTCGGTTTCTTTAAATAAAAAAGTTGTAAGTATGATAAAGCTTTAGACACATGTCTGAGTGTCTTTGTACGTCTTCAGAAATTGATCGATTTAGATTTTTTTTTTCAAATATTTACTAACACCGTGGTGAAAACATAAAAGTTTTCACCGCGGTGTTAGTACTTTTAAAACTCAAATCTTTATTTCGTAGTTCAAATTACACTTAAAATCATTGCATCGGTTACTATTTTTCGTAGGTCAAATTCATCTGAAATTTTTTTTCTATATCATAACAAACATTTAAGACTTGAAAGTGTACCATGCGTTTGTATCATCCTATACATAGATATATCATTGATTTTAGCCGACTTCAAAGAAAATGAGAATGTTATCAATTCGACTGTATTTTTTTTATGAATTTAAGAATGGAATGGAATAATTCAAACTTTAACTTTAAATACGAGTGGCCAGAAACCGGAGAAAGGCGATAAAAAGGTGGGATGGCGATGTAAGGAGGTCACACCGTCACAAGCGTAACCAACATTTAGTCAATAGTCGATAGAATATTTATCGACTCCAATTACTAACTGCTTGCAAGCGGGGAACACTTTTACGCAAAGAACTGTTATTTTACTCCATCTATAAAACAGGCAGACTATATGCTTGTATTTGAGATGTAGTAGCGTTTAGAACGTACATTTAACTGTCATGTTCAGTGAACAATGAGGAGTTGTAGTAAGCGTACAGGCGTACACTGTTTCACTTATCGTATTTAAATGCGTGAAAGCGTTTTTGAGAAGGCGTTTGAGCGTTGAGGAGTTTTCGCGTTTCGACGAGCATATACAAGTGGTGTTTTATTTAATATTATATCTATATATATTATTGTAAATCAAAATAAAACAATAAATTTAGATGACAACGTTTAAAATTTTTATTGTATTAAAAAAAGTAAAGTTTGGGAATTATGAATGGAAAATGATATCTGATAAATGTCCACCACGACCACAGTTACAGATGTCGATTCTTTCATCAAAGTTTTTAATCACTTTTTGACAAAATGGTGGGTCTATTTCGTTAATCACTTCTCAAATTTTGAGTTTTAAGTCTGCAATCGATTTGATTGGCCCCACTTAGACTCTGTCTTTAACATAACCCCATAAAACATAATCCAGCGGTGTTGAATCACATGATCGAGCTGGTCACTTAACGGCTGAATTTCGTAAAATTATGCGGTAGGGTAATTTGGTTTGCAACAAATTAATTGTTTCGGTGGCTGTGTGACTTGTACCGCCGTCTTGTTGAAACCACATGTTTGTCATATCCATATCATTAATAATAGGCCAAAGTTGAGTTATTAACATCTCTCGATAGCGTAATCCATTGACCGTAACCGCAATTCCAGCAATTCCATCTTATTGAAAAGCCCTTCATTTGCCAATGAAAAACGTTGCGTGTGGTTATAAATATGAAATGGAAAGATACTGACAAATATTTAGAGGAAAATGCTTTTTTAACCGCTCACGCGATACATGCAGCCGTAGATGCATACCACACCTAGAGGTGCCGGTGATGATTTTATACCGATTTATCGGATATCGAAGTTATAACAGGTAAAAGAACTAATATTAATTGCTATTACTGTAACTACTCTAGCAAACCATAAAGTTTTTAATGCCTTGGTTTGTCATTTAAAAAAAAATAACTTCAAAAATACGTCACGACGATCGTGTGTGTTATTGTTTGGGCTGGTGATTTCGGTGTTTATTTATTGTAAACATACCGTAAGTAGCGTTCTTTAAGTTTACCCTGAATATAAATGTTTATAAACTATACTTTACGGAGTAATTTCTTGGTAAACGTTAGAACCACTCAAACGGAATATTATCATATTTATCCAAGTACACCAAAAATTTCACTAGTGTTTTTTAAGTGCAGGATTTGCGGTGTATTACTGCATTTTACTTGAGATGTTTTTGTTGGTAGTACGGAGGGTATTTATTTAGCAATGCAGAATAATAATTTTTATTTATAAAAACTTGTATTTAAACTGAATGTTTTTCTAATTTGCGAAACCAAATAGCCGCCATTTTGCGATAGGAGTAGCCCATCGCGTGAGCGGTTAAGATATGCCATTTTTAACGAATGATGGATCTTGAAAGCCATAACTCCAGGCGTAAATACGCACTTCACTTATTATCATTTTGAATGTCATTACGACACGACATTATCCCGAAGGGATCAAATTCACATATAAAATAAAATAACACAATCTGCGCATATCGTTCCTGTGAAGGCGCTAGCCCGTTGAGCGGCAGATTGTGACTGGTCCAATACATTAAACTGGCCGCGACAATGCACGTTTTTTTAATACATGTAAGTATACATATAATTCAAATGTGACTGTATGGGCCACCTTACTCCATACATGGATTGTAGTGGTAGTACGCAGAGAAAGACTTGCAAAGACAATGGCAAAAGTATATTGTAGGTAGACAGTTGTAATAGCGGTTTTCCAAGTAGACATAGAAATGAGACTCAAATAACCACCACCTTCCTTTACAAACACCGGGTGTCTATAAAGTGAACTGCAGTTGTGGGAGCTCGTATATCGGTCAGACTAAAGGAATAAAACGATAAATACAATGTATTTTTTATTTTATCATCAATTTTTGTTGATTAACATAAACACTGCCTTGGAATGTCAAGTAATGTAATTGATGCAATGTTCGTTTTGTAAATGTTGAATGGTAAAAAACACTTGTAACGAATAACATTGTTACTAATAAATAATTTCATTATAATAAAACGCTGAACACTCCGCTTCACGCTCCGCCGTTCTGAATATGCGGCCTTAGCCTTAGAACGCACAAAATATGGGATTAATGCCTGTGAAGGACGAGAAACAGGGCGATAATTTTGTTTTACAATATTTTGCATGTTGATTCTACCAACCACGAACACGTAAGAGTATTTATTACCTTGGGACACATTTTAAATGCAAATTTTAGTCCAGTAAGTATGAATATTTAGTATGGAAGAATTAAGTCGCTAAAAGAAGGATGAATGACACCACACCTGTCCTTAACAGTTCTGCCCCTTTATCACAACTAATGTAATCTATTTTTTAGCAAAACTAAGTTATTGACATATCTGGGATCTGCGAGACGAGTCTACAACCCCTCATATCTGTTTTTTAATACATTATTAAGTTTCAGTTCCATTGTCAAGCAAAATCATCAGAGTTTTGTTCATACAAATATAAATGCGCATTTGGCCTTCATCTCATCTGATGGATAGTGACGATGAGGTCGACTATTCACTTCGCTATTCACTCTGTCACCCTAAGCGCCCAGTTACACGACGCGAAAGTTGTACGACCACCCAGTTACCGCGCTTTCACGTACATTAATGACGAATCTGAATTCTATTTACTAGGCAACAATATTTAAATTCCTCGGAACAATACAACGCGTCGGAACGCTCATTTAAGACAAAACGTAAATGCTAAACAAATAGAGCGTATTTTGCCATGACAGTTAGATGCACGCGGACACTGCGTGACAGCCGCGCGGCGAGAGCACGACGAAATTCGTGTCGAATAAACGCGCCCTTACACTTCAAAACACATTACTCACATTACTGCTTGGCGACAGAAATAGGCAGGTAAAATAGGTAGTTTTAAGCAGGAGTAGCCTTACCTATTTCTGCCACCAAGCAGTAATGTCAGCATTACTGCATTCCGGTTTTGAGAGTTAAGGATGCTGATGAAATTACAGGCACTTGGGACTAGTCAACTTATGTCTCAGGGTGACGGGCGCAGTGGCTGTGCCCCTAAGATCTTAAGAAAGCCCTGAGTGACACTGCAACTGTTATGGACAGGCGTAAAGCTTACCATGAGGCACACGACTCGTTCGTCCCGTCACTAAAAAGGTAAGGTGGCGGTATCCCTTGACGAACTCATTCACAATTCAACAACAGAAAGTTATTAATATTATATAGCTAATAATAAGCTAATATTTTATGCAAAATTTTTATTTTCAAAGGTTTCAGTAATTAATGCATTCAGGCGTTACTTTGCGGAAGTCCATGTTAATAAAAATGTAATAAATGGGGCTGTTGACTGAGGATGCTTCGTGGAGAGGCGAAACACGTGTCGGGTATATTTTTGGTGATGGTTTGTGACTATAGTCGCGCTTGTGTTATTTGTTTTATTAATTTTATTTATAATTGACTGCATGGAAAAATATTCAACTCAAACGCAGCTATTTTGCACGATTTAACCTCCACTGGGTTCGCGGAGTAGCAAATTAATTTTAATTTACTTCCATTTTTATTCAAAGATTTCGCAAGAATTTCTTTCACTGGATTCGCCAAGTACTAAGTTAACACTTCTATTTATATTAACATGGATTTCCGCTAAACTACATGTGAATCTATAAATTAGATAGATATATAGACGAATACTCTAGCGTTAGTGTGAAAATACGTATCACGCGATACTGTAATAACATATCTTGTGTAATATTAGCCAAACCGCCCTTGAGCGCGATCCTGATCCCAATATATTTTTTCCGAAAATAGGCACCTACAACATGTTATTTACAATATCGGTAAAAATGTTCCTATTATAATGAACTTGTCGTTCTTTTTTACTTTCATACTTGCTTCGCCAACTGGCCGTCCCTGTTTGTTATTACTTACGTTTATTCCGCCATAACGCTTCCATGAGTCGTAAAAGTGTACTACTTACTATTGTTGACCTTTTTGTCAACAACTATGCAAAGGGAAGTGTGCAAAAAATATTTGCTGAATTATTTTCAACAATACTGAACTTCTCGAAGTACGTCAAACGTGCGGTGGTCAGATTTTTTTTTTCGAACAGTTACTTATCCGCTCACGCGATACATGCAGCCGTAGATGCATACCACACCTAGAGGTGCCGGTGATGATTTTATACCGATTTATCGGATATCGAAGTTATAACAGGTAAAAGAACTAATACTAGTTGCTATTTCGGTAACTACTCTAGCAAACCATAAAGTTTTTAATGCCTGGGTCTGTCATTGAAAAAAATAAACAACTTCAAAAATACGTCATGACAATCGTGTCTGTTATTGTTTGGGCTGGTGATTTCGGTGTTTATTTATTGTAAACATACCGTAAGTAGCGTTTTTAAGTTTACTCTGAATATAAATGTTTATAAACTACACTTTAAGGAGTAATTTCATGGTAAACATTAGAACCACTCAAACGGAATATTATCATATTTACCCAAGTACACCAAAAATTTCATTAGTGCTTTTTAAGTGCAGGATTTGCTGTGTATTACTGCATATTATTTGAGATGTTTTTGTTGTAGTACGGAGGGTATTTATTTAGCAATGCAGAATAATAATTTTTATTTATTAAAACTTGTATTTAAACTGAATCCTTTTCTAATTTGCGAAACCAAATAGCCGCCATTTTGCGGTAGGATGAGCGCATCGCGTGAGCGGTTATGTTAGTTAGTCATGTATCCACCATCGCACGACCCGCCAAGTATCACATCCTTAATACCTAGCACACTAAGACCACGAAGGCATCATTCGTTCCTTCCTCGAATCTGCAAGATGTGGAATGATCTTCCCCCTGAACTAATTTATTTATGTTATGATAATGGGGTTCTTCAAAAAACGAGTGAACAGTAAATGTTGATGGCCGACGATGACCACCTCACGTCAAATGACCCATCCCCTCGTTTGTCTCCAACACGGAACAATAAATAAATATAGCAGAAGTGCTTAGAGCGCGTGATACGTGCGCCAACAGCACGCGGAGTTCCACATTCTTGAGCTCAACATGCAATTTTCGCAATACCTCGAAAATCCTGGGAAAATATCTGATTTTCTTACTTTGTAGTGCAAAAATTATAGTCGCACCTGTAATATTATCCATGGTGGTACTTCATATCATCATCAATTCATATGTAATTTAATTTTGATAAATTTTCCATTTTCTGTTTATCATAATAGATTTTTATGTTGTAAGAAATGAAAGGAAACCTTATACCGCTACAATATGGTCGGCTTTTTTCGAGAACGTAAACAGGCATAAATCGTTCGTCTTTTAGTATTGCCGTTAGATGGCAGCACATCAAAATGTTACAACTTGCAATAATAGGTGTTGAACTTTCAACGATATGGCAACTGGGTAACGTTTAAATTATATTTATAGTAAAGAATTTGTTACACTTTTATAAATTAGATACTACGACCATTCATAATTATAAATATTTCATGATGTTTACCATAGTAAGCATGACTTTTGGCAACAACGGTTCTGATGGTAATCGAGACTTAAGGCCCTTCCATTGTTAAAGAAGTACACGTCGTGCAATGTGTACTGGAATGGTATTCTCACTGCCGGTCAATCAGACTTACAAGACCGATCTACTGATGGCTAAAGGTGACTTGGCCACAGTGACAGGAGTAGCGAGTAGTACTAAGCAGGATGATGAGTTTGATGAGTTAAAATCAGATGGTAGTGGACAACTGTCATTCAATCAATCATTATTATCATTATTATCATTATTATCATTATTATCATTATTAT
>NW_020653854.1:23371640-23372162 GCF_003589595.1 Hyposmocoma kahamanoa
TTATTATCATTATTATCATTATTATCATTATTATCATTATTATCATTCTTTTCATTATTATCATTATTATCTTTATTATCACTATTATCATTATTGTCATTATTATCATGATTATCATTATTATCATTATTATCACTACTACTGCTGCTGCCATTAATGCACTGTTGTACAACTACAAATTACACTCAAACTCACGAAAAAAATAAATGTAGGCTATACAAATATTTCACCCAGCCCGGGACCTCTACGTGGCAGGCTAGCATGTATCTCCGCACTTCTGGGAAAATATTTTAGGCACGGTATATTAGATATGGTACGTCGACACGATAAGAAATAAAAACGCGCGCACACACTCATAGCCCCGCACCATGGAAACCGCTCCGCTAAGGACGGCGTTATAACCTTTATATAACCATTAATAAGGCGAATATAACCTCTTGTGATGTGTCTTCTTCTCTAATTTGATATTAAACTTGATTGTCTTTTGTTTCAGGTATGCGTCTTCACAAGTACGCCCCACTA
>NW_020653854.1:23372562-23421029 GCF_003589595.1 Hyposmocoma kahamanoa
GGTAAGGGTGTTAGTGAAATTATAGCTCATGGAACTTGTTAAATTATGCCTCAGAGTGACGGTCGCAGTGGCCCGAAGATTTTTGCGATTTAAAACTCTGAGTCGCACTGCAACTGTTATGGATATACGTGTCGCTTACCACCAGGCGCACGATTTGTTCGTTCCGTCATTTGGTCCCAAAAAGAAATATTTAAGAGCTTTGGTCATTATTGAACATTTATAAAATATGCCCCATTATAAAAACGATAATAGAAAAAACTTAATGAAATCCAGATAGGTAAATCAAAATATTACCTAACCAAACATGTACAAAATCTTCGCGTCACTACAGGTTGGCTCCAACCGACAATAGATGCACGGAAACCAATCTGTGCAAATAACCTTACCCTGATAGGTTCTGTCCATAGCTTCTGTCCGAATGCACTCGATAAGCAAATGATGTGCACCCTTAGGAATTCCACATACTTCGCAATTCGGTGGATTCACACGTCGCATCAAATACAAAGTTCGATGCCGCCGACGTAAAGAATCATAAACCCAAATTCACAACTTAACAAAACGCTTAAAATGTGCATAACATAGTAAAATATGAGACAAATGATAACTCCGTTCAAAGCAACAACGAGGTTTGTATGTGTGCGTGACCGTCGTGTGCCGGGTGTGGACGCACACATTCATATATAAATAAATAAATATTAGACAACATCACAACATACGTTGCTCTGATCCCAAAGTAAGTAGCTAAGTAAGTGTTATAGAATCGGAAACAACGACAGTACCACAAACACCCAGACCCGAGACAATTAGAAAACCTGGGACCTCAGAGATGACGACACCATGAAACCGGTGTGCAAGCCACTCGACCACAGAGGCCGTATATGAAAGGCGCGTTGGGACTAGGGTAGTTGCGAATATCAACGTCAGCATCCACATACGCGGATAATCTGCATCTACATTAATCGATGCTGATATTAATTGCGGATGTTCGAGTCGTGACACTACATAAAAGGCACGCTAGAATATTTTTTTTAAGTTATTGGTTCACTTACAGTTATTATAATGTAACATGCTATAAATTCAATTTGGTGAAAATCTTACCTTAATTGCACAACTACTTATGAGTTAACACAGCTTGCAAAAACAACGTAAAATGTAAATTCTATAGAATTCAAAAAAGAAAAAAAGTAATACAAGCAAAAACAATAAATACAAGTGGACAAGTGTCTCGGACAGCACCAAAACTGGATGGGGAAAACAAAAGCACGTACAATTCATTGCATTCGAATACCTAATTGTAACGTTTTTTCTATTTCACAATATAAGTTTTGTACACCGTAGCCTCGTCTCATTATTGAACCTTCATCAATAGTTTCGAGCCGGATACGCCTTTTTGAGAACGATATTCTAAAAACAAAGAACGTTGTCGTGAACTCCAAACACGAATGGTAAAGCCTAAGTCATTTATTATCTGATATTTAAGTGAATACACAACCTACATTCTTTTGTTTTACCTTACAATGTTCCCAATATTAAACTAAACGAATTCGACGGATCCGCTTCGCTTGTTACTGCTGTTCTTCATCTGTCCTTCTTCTACGTCTTACCATCTGGTCTTCTCCACATTCCGGTAGGCTGCTTCCTTTGTAATTCGTGTTAGAGACATGAAGCAACTTCGCCCCTTACTTACTCATATTCAGGGATGATTAGAGGCACCCCGTGCCCTCCCTTAGCCACAAATCGCTTCAGGGATCATCAGAGGCACTCGTGCCCTCCCATAACCATCAATCTAATTCAGGGATCATCAGAGGCACCTCGTACCCTCCCATAATCATCAATCTAATTCAGGAATCATCAGAGGTACTCAGACCCTCCGTTAGCGTTCAACATAGCCTTTACACCGGACCTACTCCGACCACCATCTATCTTCCTCTCCCACTTCCTTAACTCTCTCTCATCTTTCACTTCCCACAATCATTGCAATTGCCATCATTTATCTCACTCTCCAACCACACCTTCCTCCTTCTCTACAAACGTCAAAAATCCTTCCTCTATCTCTTTTCCCGATTGGATACTAGGGAATTGGCCTACTTGTCTTTAGTACCAATTTATAAGTTCTTTCTCTTTCTATTCTTCGCGATTCGCGTCAAACGTAGCGGTGAGGTCATTTCTGCAACAAACACGTGGACAGTGCATTCAAAGCGGCGGCTACGAAACAAAATGGCGAGAATCAACCACTAAATTCAAGAATATTTTCAAGATCACAATAATTTGCACCAGGCCGAAAACCAGAAAACCAGGAAAGGGGTTACAGTGGTATTCTGTGAGTTCGTTCCAATTTAAATAATTTCTAATCCATTACGCATTATTTTCACATTGTTAGAACCAATTAACTTCTATTTCCCGTTTTAATCTAAGTCTTCGTTCACTTTCTATTTCCAATAAGATGTAAAATTGTCATGGTGCACTTACCTCTCATTTTTACATAAACTAAATTATTGTCATAGTTCAAGCTTACGCAAATTGGTACATACTTAATTTGCTTCCACTATTTGCTAGAAATATTTCGTTCATAATCACCCTGTAAATTTTATAATTTTTTATTTTGTAATTTTTTATATCATTTTTTTTTCACTCATAAATAACTTTTTTTAAAACGTCTCCTATATACCAATAACGACAATGAGAAAAAAAAAACTTGTTACTCTCTTTCAGGTATTCCCCTTATTAAGTCACTTTGTTATTCTCGTGACAAGTGAATAAACTTTCCCCATGGTAGTTCATAACAAAGATTTCGTGTTGGCGCTCTTCCAAAATTTTTTTTACCTAAAACATTAGTCTGAAAACAAAGCTTGTCGAACCTTTTGTATTAAATACACTCTTGCATAGAGCAATGTTAGCACGCATGTCTTACGTAGGGTTCATCAACTATCAATTTACGTATACAAATTTCCTGGAAATATGTTGTAGACTCGAGTTAAATGACGTCTGCAGAGTTGCCATTTTTATACAAATATTAAGTCGTATACATTTTTACTAGCAGTAGAGCTCCTTGTGAAAAAAATCGTCCATTGAAGTACTGCTACCTTCCCTACTTTTCATTCCAGTTTATTGTACATACATTTCGTATTTTTTTTAAATATTTTTACATACTTACTTCGCTGGCTCAGCGACCCGAAGTGGATCTTGGCCTCCGACACCAAAGTACGCCATCTTTGTCGGTCTTATGCTAATTCTGACCATTCGGACACATTCAGTTCCTTTAGGTATTTGGCTACTTCATCCTTCCAACGATATCTTGGACGGCCCACTGGACCATAGTTGCCCCAAATACGCTCTTTTGGCAGCTCTATCCTCTCCCATTCTCTCCACATGTCCTAGCCAGCGAAGTCGAACAAATTTGATTTCCCCGATTATGTTCCGCTCAGACACTAGTTCTTCTATCTCTCTATTGAATCTAGCCCTCCAGTTCCGAAATTCTCCTTTGATTGGTCCCAGAATCTTTCGAAGTATCTTCCGCCACTAATAATTTATGGTTTTCCTTCAGCGTTAGTGTACATGTTTCACATCCACACACATTTTTACATACAAACAGTCATTTTAGTTCTATGTGTAACCCGAGAGTGCGTAGGCATTATTTAGGTGTGTATGTTCCACAATCGACCTCATCGTCACTTTCCACCAGGTGAGATGGAGGTCAAATACGCAATCATATGTTGCATAAAACAAAAACAGTCGCAAAATCTAAGACGTTCATAAATAAAATTAAAGTGACGTATTAAACTCTCAAAAATTCGATTAGTATCTTTGCATTCAAAAATATATACAATATTAACAGTGCGATGGAAATAACTACCGATCTGAACATCGTGTTTATCTAGCGACTTGTTTACTTGTCTTGGCGAGGCAGACTGACACACCAGATCTACTAGATCCGGCTTTAATGTGTTTCGTCGTTAACTACATTAATGTTTTTCACTAAGGGTTGGCCTAGATATTTTTGCTGTCGGAAATGTTGCGAATTTTCTTTGTTAAACTTTTTAGTTGTGTTTTATTCGTCGAAACGATCGCTGTAATTGCATTTTATTGTTCTAATTCTTAAATAAAAAATAACTTTTAAACCGAAATTGTATCGTGCTAATGCATAGGAGGTGCCACAGATTACTTAATAGTTACTACGTAACAGATACATCACTTTCGGCGTTTTAAATCTGACTATAAGGGTCGAAACACAAAACTGCGCCGCGACGTCGCATCGCAGAATTCTACACGCTCGCACGACGCATCGCAAGAATTTGCTAATTGGCCGCATAGCGCATTCCTGCGATGTTAATCTTCATAGTGTTTTTTTCCCATACTTTCTTATCAATAACAGCAGTGCAACACTCTTTTTACGAACCATGTCGCTTTCTAGTTTAAAAAGTACGTTCAGTGCGGTTGGCGATTATCGAAGGAATGATTACGGAAACCGTGGCAGCACTGCGACGAAAAAGAAACTTAAACACGCACTCAGACAGGTGAAAACAACGATGCCCGCCGTGTGCAGTCGTGCGGAGCCGAATAAATGAAAGACTTGTATGGGCGCTTGTGCCGACGTCGGTACACACAGCGGTAGGCACTTATCGCGTAACCTTGAGCGAGTGACGGAGCCTTGGAGGTGGGCGCGAAGAAGTTCATTGCTAAATATTTAAACATTTGTCTATTAGGAATAAAATGTACTCTATTACTATCACTTTAGACGCTTGCAGAAGTGCTGCAGTGGCGCGACTGTGGCAAGGCGGGGTGAGCGAATTTAGTCGATTAACTTTTTTATACTTAAAAAATAGAGTTATAAAATTTCACATACGCACAGCCATGCTCAAATGGTATTGAGCAGGCCCACATTAGCCGGATGCAACACAAGATGTGGGCGAACGTCATCGCTCCATGGGTACCCGAGGATAGAAAGCGACGTCGGGACGATGTTGATGGGTTTGAGGAGTGGTAGGAAATCGCCAAACAGACAGAAGTGGAGCATTTTGGGGAAGACCTTTGTCTAGCAGTGGGATAGGTTAATAAAAAACAATTCACATAATATACGTAATTGTTATTTATTAGACAATAAGTTAAAATACAGAGGTAAGATACAATAATAAGTTTTAACAAACAAAATTTTATCGAAAAAAATAATAGACTGTCTGGGAAACTCACGGGCCGGCAGCTACCTTGCCCAACAAGTTAGCATAGCCATACAAAGGGGGAACGCTGCCAGCATCTAGGACACCTTGCCACGGAGACCCAATTTTATTCTTAAAATTTAGTCCTAGTTTTAGGTTTTTAAATTATTTATTAATTAATTTATTATTATTATTAATTATTTTTTATATAAAATCACTCCACTAGATTGATATAATTATTAATACAAAGATCGAAGACTCAGAAAAAATTTCTTCGATCCGGCCGGATACGAACCGATTCACCTATACATTTTTATGACTTTCATGTAACAAAAACACTTTTGACGGTCACGTGTGGCTTCACTGTACCAAGTGTACGATTTGGTATTTCATGAAATATTGTGTAATATCCCATGATTTAATAATTTCTATGGAATAATACAGTCGGAGGACAATAGTCTACAAAGTTTCTCTGAATGGATTGTGTAGTCAGAATAGATAGTCATGAGTTTACTGAACAATAAAATATCAGAAACTTGCAAGAGTTAATATTCTCAGCTTAGGAAATTCACTTCTGTAGTAGCAGTAGTGCTCCTTGTGAAAGATTTCGTCCAGGGAAGTGCTACCACTTTACCTATTTTCTGCCGCCAAGCAGTAATGTGAGCATTACTGCGTTCCGGTTTAGAAGGGTTAACGTTGCTGATGAAATTACAAGCACATGGTACTTCAACTTAGGTCTCAGGGTTACGGGCGCAGTGGCAGTGCCCCTCAGATCGTTGCGATTCAAAGCTCTGAGTGGCACTGCAATTTCTATGAACTAAGTCTCAAAACTAAGACAAATGACACACTGTTCTATTGTTATCATCCAGTTTTGGATCCCAGGCGTGGGCACAACATCAGGAGGATCCTCGTTCTGCAAGAACACTGCGGGCGCGGGAGGTTGAGATGAGGGCGTTGGCGGCGGGCTGCGATGCGTTAGTATACTCCGATTAAAGGGACTGTCTTGCATTTTTGTATTAATGTTAACTAAATGCACTAAAACATTATTAGATCTAATAGAGTAAATTACACAACAACAACTAGTGATACCGATAGTTTGCTTCCGCTTAAAGTAGAGCTAGATCACAATTCTACAAGTAATTATTTATATTATTCTGTTAACTTATAGACACGACCGATCACATCGCGAGACTCCAGTTGATACTACCTCAGCTCGAATTCAGGATAATTTCATTTATTTATTTAATTCAGGGTATTCAATTATAAGCAATGTATTTCCGATACTGACCGACATGACGTTCGTCCTGCACGGTCTTAATAGTTCATTGGTTTTTTAAATTCAAACTATTAACTGTCTGTGTTGATAGTAAACCATCATCCTGATTTCAACTCTGCTGGGTATAGACCTGGATGAGTTTAGCGTTGATAGTTCATCTGTCTTTTATTCAGTAGGAGCGGTGCGAGCGGGAAAATGAGCTATCTTTCACTGCTTTTAGTATAAGGTCGAGTGAGATGCACGACTGAACGTTGCCAGCTCGCTTTAAATCTCTAATAAGTACAGATGGTAGCACATTAATCATTTTGTTCCGTTGCACTGGAGGAGATATTCAAACAAAAGTGTATAAGCCGTTGAGCTACTAATTGTACATTATATATTTTTTCAATATTTTCCGGTTGACACTCAATATCCATTTATAAGATGAGAAGGTTCTTCCAACATCCACAGATATAAGAGGAGCATATTTGTACAGACTTTCGTTATTTATGTCAATGCCCTTCATATTTTTTCCACTTGTCTCTCTAATCACATCATAATCGGTATTTCGGTATAACACTCTTTTTTTTTTCTTCGTCTGTGGTACAATTCATGTAGAACTCGGATATTGATAAATCAGATTTTTGTAATTCAGTTAGGGCTATTTGAATAATTGAATCATATTTGTCAATATAATTTAACAATATCACCGCTATCTACATATAATATTTTTTGCGTTTCTTATGGAAAGAGCCTCATTGCTGTTAAAGCTGTTTAAAACATTTGATATTCGTTTCTTCTTGTCGATATCAAATATTAGAATCGACATTATTCCAATTGCATAAGCACAAAAAAATTATATATTTTTAATTTGCGTAGCTATTTGTTTCAGTAAGGTTGCGTGGCCATAAAACAACATCATATGTCATTGGCGTGGTCATATGTTTCAGTAATATGGCGTAGCCATAAGTCAATATTATATGTTTTTAATTTACGTGGCCATTTGTTTCAGTAAGATTGTGCGGCCATTAATGAATAGTATATTTTTTAAATTTGCATGGTCATTTCTTTCAGTAACATAGCGTGGTCATAAAACAAAATTATATATTTTTAATTTGCGTAGCCATTTGTTTCAGTAAGGTTGCGTGGCCATAAAACAACATTATATGTTATTGGCGTAGTCATTTGTTTCAGTAACATGGCGAAGTAGACACAAGTCAACATTATATGTTTTTAATTTGCGTGGCCATTTGTTCCAGTAAGATTGTGTGGCCATTAATGAACAGTATATTTTTTTTAATTTGCATGGTCATTTGTTTCAGTAATATTGTGTGGTCATAAAAACAACATTGTATAATTTTAATTTGCGTAGCCATTAAATTGGAGAGCGTGGCCATAATGAATCGTCGATCTAACCTTCACCGCGTACGCGGAGTAGCAAATTAATTTACTTTATTTTTATTCATTTGTATTTTCTGAAAGCAATGCCTGAATCTGTAAATAATTGTATTTAGAAGTTGTTTGCTGTATTTGTCCTTCAATATAAAGTAATTTAAAAGAAGGTACTTGCAAAATAAAGTAAATTAGTAAGTAATAAAATAATGCATACTCCTTCGTATTTCATGACCACATAGATTATAAACTGACTTAACATTTTTATAAGTAATTTCCATTACTTATAAAACATTACAATTGTCACCTTATGGGGCACTCCAGGTGTTTTCACTCCTTCATATTTGTTGTTCTATTCAGCAAACATTTAGAGGTACTATTTGTTGTTGTGTAGTCCGATATATCAATTTCAACCGTATTTGTTGAAAACATTTTTGTCATTTAGATGTTGCTGATTGTACTTTATTATTTCCAACATCACTACTTAATGATAGTTACCATGTTAGTGCCAACAAACGCTGGGAATGTTGTTACGAATTAGTTTTTTGAAAGGACAGAATAAACCAGTCATTCAATGAGTAGGTATGTAGTATTATATAAAGTGACAAAAATGTTTACTTAAATGTAAACAAAATGTGAGCTTCTGCTTACACAAAAATGCGATTTGCAGGCCATGTCTAATTAGCAAAGAAAGGATTTGCACTGCTGAATTAATAACGTAAATTTGGTAAAAATTTTTTGTTACATATTTTTAACATGAAGTTTGTTTAAATTGCAAGCAACAAATCTGCTCTGGTTATCAATTTCCTTGCAAAGTCACTCACATATTACGTATAGTCGTAGGTGAACATCGTAATTTGTAGATCATACGTAATTTTGCAATGTAAGTTATCAATTTCAATACAGGCAATACAAACTACACAACAACGAGAATATTTATTTTTTGTAAGTATTAGCAGGCACTTGTGTTTTTGGCTAGTTTAGTAGCCAACGGTATCAGTTTGTTTATATCATTTCTCGAGCTAATAGAATACGACACGGGTGTAGTACACCATGGTATGCGGATAATATGTTATTTAATGGACTTAAATCGTTTCAACTCATGCATGGCACATACTTCCAATATGCAGATTATTATATTTATATGCCTTAGAGAAATGGAATCTAATGATTTGAAATCGTGATACATACCTCCACTTCTTTCTTTTTTTTTTAACAAAATTGGTACGGAGCTGATAACCTCGACGACATTTCGAAATGTTATTAATTCTACTCACGTTCTTTATCCTCGTCGCCATTTGTGGCGTTTACGCTACTTAGTATAGGGATAGCTCAATGAAACAACATGTGTTTACTTCACGTACACGTGCGATACTTCCGCTCACACCACTATTAGTGCCGTAGTGCGGGAACGGCGGGCCGCATTATAACTTATATTGTCTAATGACTATGGCACAATTACGTGCATACACTACAATAATTTATCCGTAGATCATCTAATATAGATGGAAGTATTAATAATACCAAACATAAAAAAAATATCGTTTACCCTACAAAGATAACCTACGTGGAAACGACGTAATCGATTGTGAAAAATCGCTGTAATTCCTTCGTATTAAGCACCAGTCCACCCGCCGTTTCTGCTAAATCTTAAGCGTTCACACTTCGAATCGAAGCATGGTTATCTTTAACGTACTATGAAATAAAATATGGTTATCTTTCTAGGGATCTAGGGTTAAAAAAGTGCACATTTACAGTAGATCAATTTCAGTTGATCTTTGGGGATCAAATAATATTATCCTTTTTTAAATTTATTTAATGTTCGTCCCGTTACTAAGGGTGAGTCTAGATTTTAGGAGGTGCAGTGTGGAGGGCTAATAAAACTAATAAGAAGAAGCGGAGAAAATGTAGCACAAATCCAACGTTGACAAGCGCCCGATGGCGTGTCGTTACACTGCAGGGAAATTTTCAAGTTTTGGGATAAATATGAATGTAGTAACTATAGGGCTTCCGTTGAAAACTAAAATTTCGCAGGTTTTCTGTAACGAGAAAATATCTCCTTGTGAAAATTATGTGCAATGTTAGATATTTTATTCTTAAAGAATCCGTTTTAGACTTTTATATTAGTCGGTTTTCAAGATTTTATATGATAAGGTAAAATTCATGCTAACGTGTAACAAATTAACACATTTTTAAGACAATAATAAAAGCTCAAAACAAAAGAAAACGACTCTCACACAAGGTGTATGCATTAGTATTGTTAGTATTAACGCGAGATACAAAATAATCGATTCGATTTATCGATTTTATAATGTAAATCTCTATAGATAAAATATTCCATTTTACGCTTCAAGTAACCGGGGTAATATATTTTTATCTTTATCATTTCATTTCCTTTACTTACCTTACTTTATATACTCTTAATTTTTATTTAAAATTACAACTGCAACAAATATTGTTTGTTTTTGGTACAATAAGACAAATTTACTATTTCCTTTTGTAGCCTCCTAAGTGAAATGAATGTGTTTAGTAAACACCTAAATCATTTTGATCTAGGAAAACAGTTTTTCCCGCACTGGTAGCCAGATTCCGGCAATGCAAACGCGTTACTGAAAGTACATGTCTGTAGTTAGTTTTATTATATATATAATAGACACACGCTTGGCCACAAACTCACCTGATGTTAAGCGATAATGTGACCGACTATGGGATGGGTTTGCCTAAAAAATGCCTATTCACTCTAGCCTTGAATTGTACTTTTCGGGAAAAACAGATGCCAGTAGAGCATTCCATTCCTTTACCGTGCGCATCAAAAAGGAGGAAGCAAAGCGCTTAGTGCGAATAGGTGGAACATCAACGACATAAGAATGGAGTGCTTCGGACCTCCTAGTCAACCGAAGGAGGAACGGTGAGGGAACTAAATTGAAAAGTTCCTGCGCACACTCCCTGAACTGTACCCGATAGAAAACCGACAAGCAGGCTACTTTTCTGCGATGGTCGAGATTTTGTAGCTTCGACTCTACAAGTGAATAGTTATTTAAGAAGGTAGCTAGATAACGTTGTTAAGAATGAGTGTTGGTTTAATCAATGCTCATTTTGGGTTTGCACTCATTGTACATATGTCGTTGTGATTTGTTTCCTGTCGTATTGGTTTCGACCCAATGTTTTCTATCACTGTTAACAAGAGTTTTTGCCACCACCTATACACAAATTGCACATGACAACTAACATAGTATTATCTCAAAATTGCTTTAATGTTATACTAATATTACCTATTTCAAAGTACCTTGGAGTGCCGAGGTCGCTCCACGAAGTCTTCAGCAAACTGAGGAGGCTGCTGAGATTCCTGGAGGAGCTTGGGTGGCACGAGTACACGAGCACGAGACCCTGCACCCACCACACGCAAAATAGGCGCTTTGGCGTCGAGTTGCGGATACCAGCCCGTTGCACCAAGTACCAAGTATTACCTATTCATGTCAAAGCGACAGTGTTGTCCTGTCACCTTGAAATTAAATCATATACGAATGATAAAATATAGCAAAATTTTGGAAATTAATTATGAATATAACGAAATTATGAGATAAAATATAATATAAATGCAAATGTACATAGCTTAGAAATTAAAGTCAGAAAGTACATACCGTCAAAGGGATTGGAACTGCTGTCCTCTCGATTGAAAATCAGTCGTTCTCCACCGCACTCTTTTATTATGAATTCCTGATGTTCCTAATAAACTCGAATGGTCAACCCTAGCCCATTTCAAAGAAATATTAATTCCAAGTCGCCAAATGGTTAAATAGTTTATGCAGGTTGCCCTTCAGTCTGTTACTTTGATGTTTCATTCCGTTTAACTATTTCAGTAGAACGACTTGATTTTTTTGTTTTGTTAATTGTCAATCATTTGACGATGTCTGTGAGACATACCAGTATCACCTTAGTTAAACACAACAAGTTATTGGAATTTAAAGTATACGCGGCTATGTGACAAAAGAATTTTTGAGATATCATAAAAGACTGTAACCTAGTTTTAGAATATTGATATTGTTTAATGACATTTTAGCTATTTATATAATTAGGGTTCCGATATGTCCGAGTCGTTAAATAACTTTAACTGTTTCTAGAGAATTTTGAGCTCTACCTTATGCTATTTTAAACGGATGTTTAACCACTTGTCACTTTGCCGCGTTTTAGTTAATGGACGGCAGTATTTTCCTAACGTTTGTCCAGGTTGCACAAATTTTTGTATTTCGTCGTTTTCGCGGCTATGATTAAACGACAAAGACACTTGTTCTTCGAAATGTATAGCAATACGTCATTACCAGAAAAACAAAAGAACGAATGACTCTAGTGCGGTGTCTTACCGATTCAGTATTCGCAAAAAAAATACATTTTGATAAATTTATCAACTGAAATAAATATGTCACGTAGTGGTTTAGCACATATCCGCTCACGCGATGCGCTCCTCCTACCGCAAAATGGCGGCTATGTGGTTTCGCAAAATAGAAAAGGATTCAGTTTAAATACAAGTTTTTATAAATAAAAATTATTATTCTGCATTGCTAAATAAATACCCTCCGTACTACCAACAAAAACATCTCAAATAAAATGCAGTAATACACCACCAATCCTGCACTTAAAAAGCACTAATTAAATTTTTGGTGTACTTGGATAAATATGATAATATTCCGTTTGAGTGGTTCTAACGTTTACCATGAAATTACTCCTTAAAGTATAGTTTATAAACATTTATATTCAGGGTAAACTCAAAAAACGTTACTAACGGTATGTTTTCAATAAATAAACACCGAAATCACCAGCCCAAACAATAACACACAAGATTGTCGTGACGTATTTTCGAAGTTGTTTATTTTTTTAAATGACAGACCCAGGCGTTAAAAACTTTACGGTTTGCTAGAGTAGTTACCGAAATAACAATTAATATTAGTTCTTTTACCTGTTATAACTTAGATATCCGATAAATCGGTATAAAATCATCACCGGTACCTCTAGGTGTGGTATGCGTCTACGGCTGCATGTATCGCGTGAGCGGTTATTGCATGCGATATACTGGTATGTTACGGGCGCTGGTCACATTCCATTGAATAAATTTTATCATTTGATAGGTATCAAAGTCTCACAATAGTAAAAGAACAAAAGACCTGATCAATCTGTCAGTAGAGTGTGACCACACTGGAGCCCTACGAGTTCGATTTGGGATTGAAAAGATTGGACAACTTAACTTTTTCTCGAATTGGTTGCCCACGAGCTATGCCTATAGTAAGAGCCAGTGTTTTACACTTACGTACGTATGTCCTTTGTTATCTGAACTTGAACTGTATTTGATTTTGTGTACAAATAATAATAATAATAACGCACACACTCAACATGGCCCCACACTAGGGAACTGTGTCGCGGGTGCCATAGACGCACACATAGACCACCACAAATTACACCCAAACTCACGAGAGAAATAAATGTAGACCACACAAATATTTCTCTCGGCCCGGGAATCGCCTCTGGAACCTTTACGTGGCAGTCCGGCATGGTAACCGTTCGGCCATGGAGACAGTCAAATAAAATTACTTACGTAGGTATAAATCTAACAACGAAATATATTAACACGTAAAACATGTTCTCTAAAAAGAGCTTTTTTAATTACCTCACCCATCCAGTTTTATGTCGGATAAAAAGTTTACCTCCGACAAGAAATCGTAGAAAGGTGTTGATTTTAACACCTTTTTCACGAACTAGGTTCAAAACTTTTATCGTTAGTTGTTAGGAGAGCTTCTGAAGTATACAATAAGATGTTTCAGTTTTCACTGCACTTGTATGACTGTCGACATCGCTTAGTTTAAATTGAAATGCTCGGAAATTCAAAACAAAAACCCACAAAGTTGGTCATCATGGAGTGTGAAACTCTTCTCCGGCCTAGACAGGCGAAATAAATATGTCAATCCATTTCAACATGATTTCAACATTACGTCAACTTAATTTTTGGACTTGTTCTGTTTTTAATTTGTTTTTTGTTTATTTATTCTCACATAATTAATTTTTGGTTTTCTTTTTCGAATTTTGTTTTTTGTTTCTTTATTTTTTCACAAAATTCGGGGAGGAATAAATTACATATATTTTATTTACATAATATTATGTAAATAAATAATATATATGGCTGTGTACAAAAATAACAGAAAATGACCAAAAAACAAACTTGACGTAGTGTTTATTGGATCTACTACTAACAATTCCAATACTCAAGGTTGAAATTGGCACGCAACCTGCATAGTAATGAGACTGACTTTGCACGCATATTGGCATAAAACTCATCCGTATATGTCAGTCCAGCCCAACATAACGTCATTCGAATGACAAATTAGTAACTTACTAATTTTCTTATTCAAGTCCATACCTACCATTGGACACAACGTTATTCGTGATTACCTAGCCCTCTCTGACATAATAGTGTGACGGTGTGACCTCCTTATACCGTCAGCCCACCTTTTTGTATCGCCTCTCTCCATTCGTATCGTATAGTTTTTTCTTCTTCTACTCATATGTAAATTTAAAATTGTTCCATTTTACCTCGCATTCTGTTTTTGTTTCTTTCCATCGTCATTCTCTGCGCGACCGCGGTAGCGAACCTACCAATATCTATTTTTTTGAATCGTTTACTAGCTATATTTATACAGTTAACATTTTAAAGTATATTTGTTATTAAATAAACCGATTAAATATCTATAAACTGGACTTTCAACGTTTGAATTGCTAAATTTACTAAATAAGATGTTGGAGGCTGCGAGGCTGCGGAGGCTATTACTGCTACTACTATCCAGGCTATACACCATTAAAATCCACCAGAACGCCCCCAGCATCAGCAGCACCTCCACCCTGGCGCCCGAACAGGGACTTCGAAAACAGGGAATAGTAAATACCGTAAATGTGACGGGGACAGGGATATTTTCATGTGGTCATGGAGAATGATTTAGTGCAGGTCATATCACATAATTACCATTCGTCTTGTGCACCCGACCGAATGGTAGTGGCATTCGGTATCGGTAATCATTCGACTCAATTCGATTGTGCTTGGATTCGACTAAGGTGAATGATTTGCCCATTCGAATGATTAGTATTAGTAAGATTGAAATTCACACATCGATATCAATGCCATTCTACTGGCACTATACTGAGACTCAACTGTCATTGCAAATAAATATCAGAATAACAAATATTATCATAATTGCAATTTATTCTAAATGGAGTTTCAACAAAATTAACCGGTGTCCGCCACCGGTCACTGGAATACTATGTGGAATAAATTATGCAATAAATAAAGTATGGAATAAATTACCACGGAAATTACGCAGTGAACACTAACTAACCCGATAACGAACGAATTAGTGACCCTTCTATCGTTAGTCAAGCTGAAGTTGCATTTCGAATTAAAAAAAAATCACTATAATTATATGATAATTATGTTTGCAACAATTAAGGTAAACATGAGTAATCATATTATTGGGAATATTCGTACGCGGTACCGCATATAATTTCATCTGTAATTATAAATAAATCATAAAATTTTAAGCACTATCACGGTAAATGTTTACATTTATTTTCACAAAAATAGACCGTAGATGGATTTCGTTCTCATTATGGCGTTTAATACTGTTTCACTTTTGATGTGACGATGGACGTAGCTTAACGGTTGTGCTGTGAATGCTGGATGAGATGGCTCCGAGGTCGATTTCCAGTTCGACCAATTTGAGAAATGAACTTTTCTATATGACGATGTTTTTGTTTGATGACCTCGGTGTCCTAATTATCTAAGCTGTGGGCGCTGGATGCGGAGGTGCCAGGTTGGCTTCCCAGTAGGATCAATTTAGGAAACGAACTTATTTAAATTAGTTCTGGTCTGGGTGTTCTGGGAAGTGCCCTTTAGTGAATTTAGGTACAGGGAATTCCCTGGTTTGACACCAGGCGATAGGTGCTGGTTGTTTCATACGTTTTAAATTGATTTTAAGTAAAGTCAAAGTCAAAGAATTATTTATTCCGTAGGTAAAATAAGTTTACACTTGAAAACGTCATATTTAAGCTATTGCTCGTTCACTACGCTGACTTTCCTGTGAAGAACGAGGAAGAAACTCTAGGGATTGCTGTTTTCAAATAACCTGAATGCTATGGAATGCACTTTAAATCATTTTTTTATGGAATATAGACCCATGTCGTCATTCCATACATCTTTATCTAACACGTAGTCTTCGATTTTGTAATATGACTTTTCAATGAAAATATTTTTAATGTAGTTTTTAAAGTTTGGAAATGATAATCTTAATATATGTTCCGGAATGTTATTGTAAAAATGTATACAGTTCCCCATAAAAGAGTTGTTTACCTTGGTTAAACGAAATCGTGGTACCATGAGTTTGGACTTAGCTCTAATGTTAATATTATGGATATTTTCTTTCTTATTGAAATTATGTATATTTTTACGGGCATATAAAATATTTGAGTAAATGTACTGTGATGCCACAGTCATGATACCAGCTCCGTAAACTTTTCTCTGAGAGCAACCCGAGAACCTAACCGGTACACAGAACGAATCGCTCGTTTTCGCCACACAAAGTTGGTTTGAATGTCTATTTATTATTCTAGTTTTGGTATTGAGAAATAAATTCCGTTGCTCTGGTACTCATAGTACTAGAAATGTATTAATAGTTGCCTAGATCAATATTTAAAAAGTAATTAACATTTGAAAATCGAACTCTTTGGCTGTGGAATACTGTTTGTTTCATCTAATTGTCACTTGTTTTTACATTGTGGCGTCATTTTAGAAATTGGTTGCCTACATCACCATGGATTTAACTCGTGAAAATTTTCGTAGTATGATTTCCTATGACTTTAAGTATAATTTAACACTCAGCAGAACTTCGCTCGGCTTCAAACTGCTTTTGGCGATGAAGCACCATGCAAGACAACTATTTATAGCTGGTTTGCAGAATTCAAACGCGGTCGTGTGAATCTCAGTGACGAATTTCGTGATGGTCGCCCATCCACTGCTGTGAACAACAAAAACATCGATGCTGTGCGCGGTATGATCAAAACAAACAGGCATGTGACATAATATGAGATCTTTAGGCATAGGCATGAGTCAAATACAATCAATACTACACAAACATTTGGGTGTGAAAAAGCTGTGCTCTCGGTGGATCCCACGCAATTTCTCAAAAAACGGATCGCGTCACTTGGTGCAATGCCATGCTTACCAGAGTCAACGAAGAGACGTCAAATTTGGTGTGGGACATAGTAACAGGTGACAAAACATGGATTTATAGTTATGATCCCAAAACAAGGCAGCAATCGAGCGTATGGGTCTTTCGAGATGAACCGAAACCAACCAAAGTGGCGCGCGTGCAAAGAGTATCTATGCGGATGATTGCTTCTTTTTTAAACTGGACATGTGGCTACTGTTGCTTTGGAGAATCGTTGTACCGTGAATAGTGATTGGTACACGACTATTTGTTTGCCGGAATTTATTGACAAACTCCGTAAAAATAACCGTAAACGCCGTATCATCTTGCACCACGATAATGCCAGTTCTCACACGACCACACAGATAAATAAATTTTTGAAGGTGAACAACGTTAACCGTATGAGCCATCCCGCGTACAGTCCCGTTCTGGCACCTTGTGACTTTTATTTACTTCCAAAAATTAAGAACCAGTTACGCGGTCAACGATTTTTATCACCTGAAGAGGCTGTCGAAGGGTATGAAACATATGTTTCACAGATTGTCAAGGAGGAGTGGCATAAATGTTTTCAAAATTGGTTCATTCGTATGAAAATGTGCATTAACGCTAACGGAGAATATTTTGAGAAAAATAAATTCATTTCTGACCATTTATAGTGTTTTTTCTTATTCATTCCGGAAACTTATAGTGCACCCCACGTAGTAAGTTTATTATAACATTACTCATGTTCGTACAATGACAAACATATCACCAAGTAATTTGTTATTGCTGAAGTAATTGAAAGAACGAATGAGTTCTCAATATTGTCCATTCCTTACTAAAAATAGGAAAGAAATAACGCTAGGTATATGAATTGTATAATGCCATCTCTTTCTTTTTTGATTTTCCGAATCGTCCTATCGTAGTATAATGTTAAAAGTACTTAATATTATTTACATTAAGAGAATTTTATCTCCTAAAAAAACAAAAGTATGTAGTAATCAAATGTTTTCAATTTACGTTGTTTTCAATTATTTTTCCGCATTTTCTTGAAGAAAAATAAATAAAACAAACCGAATCTTGATTGTCACGTTGTGAATTCGGAATTATAGTCTAGTGTCAACTGTTAGTGTCGCCAAGGAGCATATAGATGTCACTGTCATAATTTTACGAAACGAACATCGCGTATTTTTATTTAACGAGAAATTATTTCCTGTGTACTATTAAACAAAAAATAAACAAAATATTGAAGACATATATGTAAATTAATAAGTTCAACTTAACTTTTAATCATTACAAATCAATATTTAGACAATAAATTTGAAACCAATATTGTTTCCAATGTATCCGTGTAACTATTTTAAGATTGCTAAATTTGACATAAGAGCAATATTACTTTAATGTAAAGTCACGTCATAGTACAAACTGAGAGAATGAATAGTCACAAAGCTGCCAATAAAACACCATAGTTTTAACTTTATAATAAGCTTACTATAGCCGCATCATGGTACGAAAAATCAATGTAAGATTAAAGTAATATTGTTTTAGGAGGTTGTGGTAGGCCCCCTGGTAATTGCTGTGATTATCTGACACTTGATATTATTATAATTTTAATATTCTTTTAATTTTGAACAAGAAAATCCGTTATTTCCGCAAAATCCCTGCGAAACCCACTGACCCACTGACTGATCCACTTGACTCTATCCAACGTAGGTCTGTTCGTATTAGCGATGATCCCAAACTCACAGACGGTATGGAGCCCCTTAGCTTACGGAGAGACGTTGGCTCTCCATCTGTGTTCTACCGTCTTTATAATGGAGAGTGCTCTGAGGAACTTTTCGAACTGGTGCCACCGTCTCGTTTCTACCATCGCACCTCCCGCCAAAGGAGTAGAGTCCATCCCCACATCTTAGAAATCTGTGATTGTATCTGTATCTGTCCATGGCACCCGCGATACAGAGATTTCCTAGCGCGAAGTTATGAAATAAAAAAAATTAGGTAACTAAATAAAAAAAAGTCAATAAACGCTTAAATAGAAAAGCTACAAAACTTCAGCATAACATAATTTACAAACCTACTACAGTTCGTATTATTTTTATGAATTTCATGTGATAAAGGCAACTTTGACCTCTGTCATAAGTGACTTTATTATAATTAGGGTGCGATGTATCGATGCCTGTTAGATAGAAACGTGACTTTGTTTAGAAGAACCCGTATGATATACTGGATCTTCTAAACACAGTCAATATTCTATCACATCAAAGTCATAAAAATAATACGATATATATGAAAGTGCTATCACTACAAAATACGAAGTCTCTATATGCTGACCGGAGCTCTCACGGGACACTGCCTAACCTGAAGCTAAGCCAATGTAAGGATTATAGATACTGTCTTGAAGCGGATGTAGTCTACTTCTCACGTCTTAAGCTAATGCTGATTTATTGGGCATACGATACTCGTAGGCAATCCTGAGTTTGTGCGATATTATAATAAATGATGACGACCCAGTGGAAGCTATGGTCATGGTATATCTTTTTTATAAAACAAGTTGGGTAACTCCATACATATGTAGCAGGGCGATTTGTATGTGAGCATGTCGGTCGCGCCTTCTACGGATGAGCATATGTAGACTAAAAAGTCGTTGAAAAACCAAATACAAAGACACGACGCAAGCACATAGAAAAATTCGTGAGGTCCGCTGGTTCGTTCCGTGGCTTAGTTGGTATAGCGTCTGGCACGGTAAGCTAGAAGATGTCGGTTCGAATCCGGCCGGATCGAAGGAATTTTTTCTGAGTCTTCGATCTTTGTATTAATAACTATAAAGATTAAATTATTTATTAGACAATAAGTTAAAATATACAATAAAAGCTTAAATACTAGAAACTAAAACTAGGATTAAATTAGGATCCCCGCGGCAAGGTGCCCAAGACGCTTTCCCCCCTTTCTTTCCCCCTTTGTATGGCTATGCTGATGCGTTGGACAAGGAGCTACAAGCCCTTGCGTTTGCCAGACAGTCTATTAATTTTTTGGATAAAATTTTTGTACAGATGAAGGGCACCGGAACACCACGGTTTCGATGCCAAAGGCAGTCAATAGATAGTCAGAGCCGAGATCCTGGTATTTGTTACTCTTTATTCTTTCCGTCAGCCCAGCTGCGGAGCCAACCTTCTTGCTGAGGTGCTGGAGATGAGATGGGGCAAGTGTGTCGGCACACGTGGCTTACCACACCAATGCCCGGCCTATACTCCAATGATAGTCATTACGTCTGAGCGTTTACCGTCAGTTCCCGAAGCAGAAGATTATTTCAATATATCACCAGAATACTGCGTTGAACATCTTAAATAATTATTTTTAATTATGTTTACAACCTGTTAGTGTAGGTACAATTAAAATTATAAGGTGACAACACTGCGATCTCTAACGTTCCGAGCGAACTGCAGGCATTGATGCATCGAACAGAAAGCAACTTGCTCTTCTTGTTTAATTATATTTTGCTGTAGTTGTACATGCCTACAACTTATCGAAGTGCAGTGAGCGAAGCTTCCTTAGCATACACTCAAATTACACAAATGGAATTACAATGCCGTTACTCCGCCGTATACGCCGTATACCTGTATAAAATATAAAATTAGCTTAAAAAAATACGTAGTGACAAAGCAAACAGTAATATGAGCATTACTGCGTTCCTGTTTTGAAGAGTAAACGTGCTGATGAAATTACAGGCACTTGGGACTTGTGAACTTACGTCTCAGGGTGTCCGGCGCAGTGGCAGTACCTTTGCGATTTAAAGCTCTTAATGGGCTGCAGACGCATGACTTGTTCTTGTCGTCACTTGATATTATAAAAAATGCTGAAGTTTTGAATTTTGATCTTGAGACCTTTATTACCGTTGACGAGTATATTCCAGAGAAATTTAATTGTATCTATTAGAAATTAAAATCATCCTAGTCATAATGACCGTGTAAAATTTTATAAATCAATAACTGTAGAGCCAATAAAATCAAGTCACAGTCGATAAACCGTAGTTTAAAACCATCTGTTACGAATAGAATGTTATTACTTTAATGTAATGTACTCGTAATTAAATGTAAACACGACAACAGTGTAAGAGGAAGTGACTCCGCCCGAAGAACTTCCAAGATTAGATTATTAAAGAGCGTCTGCAACCTTGCGGGAAAACATTTACTTAACGTATATATTAATTACATTTGGAGGACATATTATAAAGGATTTTAGTAGTAGAAGAGCTCCTTGTGAACACTTTCACAAGGAGCTCTTCGTCCAGGGAAGTAACTGTCACTTTACACATTTCTGCCGCCAAGCAGTAATGTTAGCATTGCTTCGTTCCGGTTTTAAAGGTTAAGGGCGTTGATAAAATTACAGGCAGATGGGACTTGTTAACTTATGTATCAGGGTGACAAGCGTTATAGCAGCGCCCCTAATATCTTTGCAATTTAAAGCTCTGAGTGGCACCAATTATGTCCTTAATTTTTAAATGGACATATTTCTCTTTAAGTACAGAGAACCTCTAAAATTATGGTTTTCAACTGCAGCCGTTATTAAATTCACATTTAATAACAAAATCGCTATGCGATTTAACGACCCGCCGCGTCGCCTTCTTCCCCGTCAGTCACCATCGAGCGCTTGTCGACATCGGATCTGTTCCAAAATTTCTCACAAAGTGTTTACTCGATATGTAACTTATAGTAGTCGGTAAGGATAACCTATCACAAAGTCGAAAATTTTTGTCCGAAATAACGTTTCGAATTTTCCTTACACTAGATATGTTGAATGTTTATCGCAAAGAGACGATTAGGTTCGGTTAGATTAAGTTAGGTTTAAAAGAAAAAACATTTTCCTCTCGAAATTACTTTCGAGGTTATGAAATTTCGACCAAACGTTATTTCTGGAAAATATCATTTCCGACTACTGATAGGTAACCATCGGTAAGAGCGGAGACAACTGACACTGGTTAAAACCCAATCGGATCGAAGCCATTTTTCTTTCTGTTTATTCGATTACGTAATGGAGTACTTTTCAAAAAATACAATTCATGGTAGTAAATACACCATGATATCCAGTTAATTTAATAATACAATTATTAAAGCGACTTCACTAGCCCAGCCGCTGCGCTGGCGCTGTGAAGGTACGTGACTGAGTGATAGTTTTAGAGTAAAAAACAAACACTTGCAATAATCATTTTTATGTTTTATTTCGTAAGGTTTGCTGGTTTTTTCCGTAGCTCAGTTGGGAGAGCGTCAAACACAGTATGCTGAGGGCACTGGTTTGAATCCAGCCGGATCAAAGGAATTAGTGTTCGATCTTTGTATTAATAATGAAAGTAAAATTATTTACATTTAAGCCCTCGTTCCCACTATCGCCGGAGCGGCGAATTTGCCGGGAAACCGGCACTCGGACTAGGCGTTCACATTAAGCCGAATCTCGCAAGAAAACCGGAGCCTAATGTACTCACCTCAGTAGACGAAATTGTGATTTGTGGTGGTATCTTAGAAGGCTTAATAAAGTAAAAAAAAACATTGGGTACATCCTATTTTATGGGAAAGATTTTCAATTAGAATTTTTTAAATATTAATGAGCCAACTAAGAAATGATGAGTCAAAGTTGTTCAATTATTTTCGAATCACAGCATCCTCTTCGGATGAACACCAAAATGACACGCGGGGATCACAGGTGGGGCGAGCGGGGGACAGGGATACCGGAGCAAGACTGAGCAAATTCGTTCACATTACTCCGGTCCGGGCGTTCTGCCGGCGGTCCGCAGTGACAAACGCTCCGGCAACAATGCTGTACCCGGCATTCTTGCCGGGTCCGGCCTAATGTGAATAGCTTCATATAAATTGTACAGCCACTAAGCCTTTCCGGCAGTTTTACCGTTCCGGCAAATTCGCCGGTCTGGCATAGTGAGAACGAGGCCTAATTCTATTGCGGTGCTTACGTGTAATTACAGCCACTTTATCGAACTTATTTGTTATTATTACTTGATCGTATCGAATATTTGGTTCAGAGTGCGTAATATGCGCGGGAGGACATTCAGGGAAAGACATTGGTCCTCTCACGCAGCACTGACAGGAGCAGTGAAAGGCGACGTGTTGCCCTGTGTACGTATTAGGAACACACAAGCCTAATTAATACGCTAGACTCTGAATACTTTCAACAAGTACATTGCTAACGCCAAGTTCCTGCACACGTTCAGCTCATTGAAAAAAAAAGTGTAATTGTGGAGGCTTCGAACCACAATTGTGCAGATTTATGGAATAATTATTTAATTACCTGAATTATATGACGTTCTACAACATTCAAGGTTTCTTATAAATTTTACGAAAATCGTATATTGCACCTTACCTTTTTCATCCTGTGAAAAGTAGTGTAGATGCACAATTCGTATCCTACCACACCCTTAATAATCTTCTTATTCTTATTGTTGTCACCTATAAACCAAAATTACACTCTGGCTGCGAGAGAATAACAAAAACAAATATTTGCATTTGCTCTCTTGTGTGTAGTAGATATTCTTATTTGATTTCGTGTTTATGTTAATAGTTAGGACGCAAACCACGCAAACTCAGTTTTCTGTTGTAGGAATCGATATATCGACCACCTTATTGGCCCAACGGTCAATCTCCGGTGGGACCAATTTCTAAATTGATTCTGGGTGTTCTAGGTAGTACATTATTATGATTAATTCAGTCGATTTTTCACAGAATAATGAAATGTATTTCACTAAATTGCTTGATAATGAATGAATAAAGCTTTAAATATTATAGAGGTGCATATTACAAGAGGAATCCTACTTAATGCACCGGCATTTCTCTATTAAATACACGCTCCATTATTGACCACAAACTCGTTCGTAAGACCGCATGCGCAGGTAATCGCCCGATGCAGTAAATTGAATACAAATACTTGTTCAACAAACATGACCGATATTTTTAGCAAATTAAGTTACTTACATATTTGGAATCAGCGAAACTAGATGTATAACCCCACGTTTATGGCAGTTTTCCACCGGCGAGGCGGGAAGAGACAAGGATAGACCAGAATTGAAATAACGCCGGCCCATTTACACCAGAAATTGCCATTAATAACTCGCGCTGTGATTGTGAATAGTGAAGATTCAGGGCTGTTTAGTTCATCTAGCGATAAATTCGCGGCTGAAGAAACGTCTGAAGAATCAGATGAAACCATCGTTTATTAAATCTCAAATCGTACCCCACAATCTCTAGATTTGCATTAATGGCCATCGCGAACTCGCGTGAGACCTCGCCAGTGAAAAACCACCTTCCTTTTTTATACCTTATTTAGTTTCACTTTTATTATTAAGCAAAATCAGCAAAATTTACATTTTTCAAAGAAAACAATCTTTTGGTGCCAATGGCGACCTTTACACAGCACTCTATCGTACGTGATACAGCAAAGTGTGTGTAAAGACGTTTTGGAAGGAAAAGAGAGAGACCGCTCTCTCCGCCGCAATTCTCAGTTGTTATTAATATTATTTAATTTGGTTTTAAGCTGTTGTTTTCCTTTAAATAAATAAAACAAATATAGGCACATGGGACTTTTCAGCTTGTCTCAGGGTGGCTGGCGCCATGTCGGTACCCGTCAGATATTTGCAATTTAAAGCTCTGAGTGACACTGTAACTGTTATGGACAGGCGTGTAACTTACCATCAGGCGCACGACTTATCCGTCTCGTCGTTTGGTATCATAAAAAAATGTTGTCGACCTCGGTGACCAACAGTTTGTACTGTGGGTGGATGGCATTTTATTGAGGAGGTCCTGGATTCGATTTCTATTTGGGAAATGGACTTTACTGAATTGGTTCTAATCTAGGTGTTCTGAATAGTACGCCAGAGTGAATTCCGTTGCTCTGGTACTCATGGTACTGGGGATTCCCTACCTTGAGACCAGGTAATTGTTAACAATGATAATAATACTTTCATGGATTTAGATGGCGCTTTTGGCAATTTTGTGAGCTGGTTCGTACCGTGGCTTAGTTGGCACGCATAGCGTCTGGCACGGTTTGCTAGAAGACGTCGGTGCGAATCCGGCCGGATCGAAAGATTTTTTCTGAGTGTTCGATCTTTGTATTAATAATTATAACAAACTAACTAATTTCACAAAAAATATTTGAATATCATGGTAGTGCATTCATAAAACACGTAATGGCAATAATAATTTCTTGGAATGAAATTATGATAACTTTTTTATACTTAAGTAGTAGAATTGTAAACTTTCACGCATTAATAATTTTCTTTCATGTAGCTCACATTATTTTTATAAATTTCATGTGATAAAAACATAATTGACGTTGATATATTAGATAAACAATTTAATCTCTGATATGTAACAAATACAGATTGGTTACCTATCCAGTAGTTGAAATGACATTTTCCAGAAATAACGTTTGGTCGAAATTTCATAACCTCAAAAGTAATTTTGAGAGGAAAATCTTTTAAAACTAACTTAATCTAACCTAACCGAACCTAATCGTGTTTCGTTATAATTCGTTTTTCGGTGGAATGAAAATTCGAACTAACGTTATTTCGGACAGATTAAATACAGGAGGAAAAATAAAACATTTTTGTCATAGCAGTGAAAGGGCTTCCTCAGCATTTGCCAAAGTTCCCTAAGGCGCAGATTTCAGTCGCCAACGTGAGGGACGAAATATAGAAGTTATTTGTAAGCAAAAATATAACAAACGACTACGAGTGAAAATGTTCATTGAAATAATAAAAGTTATAAAGTGTGAAAAGTTCATCTAAAAGGACCAATTCAACATAATACATACGTGTACGTGCAGATATGAATATAATTGTAGCTGTAAGTGAAAATGATAATTGTGAATGTTTTAATGTAATCAATGATCTTGTGTACGTAAAAATACCGACCTCATATGGTGGAGTTATCGCGTAACCTACATACAAAAAAAACATACAGTCGACTTGAGAACCTCCTTCTTTTTGTGAAGTCGGTTAAAAAAGGCATTGTATTACTAGCATCCGCATCTTCAAGTTTCGAAAATCAGACAACTGTAACGATCTTGCAGTCAGTCTGTGTCGAGCAAAGAGACGAATTTGGCATTTGGTAAATTGCGTAATTTAAAAAGAAGCCTTTGTATGTATTTGGAAAATGCACTAATTATCATGTTAAAGTAAATGAAACACAAGGAATCACCACGCGTAATTTTTATTTATTTATTTATTTATTCAGGACATTCCACATAGAAAAACACTACACGTCAAATATCGAACTTAATAGCTTAAAACTAAGTGCTTCTACACTTAAGGAACATCACAGCATGCAATGACAAATGACTATGAAATATTAACAAAATTATTGTTGTTTTAAATTATGCGAATGTAAAGGGTGTCTCAGTAAGAGTGCACTTTTCATTTTAAAATAAAAACACGTATTTTATGAGAGAGTTGTGATATTTTTATTATATTTTGAAGAAGACGTGTTCCGATTATGTATGGAATAAAATATCCGGCAAATGGCCCCCACGGCTCTGATGACAGGCCATTACTCTTTTCATGAAATTTTCCATGACTTTTTCACAGAGATGTGGCTGTATCTCACTGATGACGCGTTGGATCTCTGATTTGAGCTCAGGAATTGTTTCTGGTTTATTCGCATAAACCCTAGATTTCACAAAACCCCAAAGAAAAAAAATCGCACGGCGTTAAATCGCACGATCTTGGTGGCCAGTTGACATCAGAATTTCGTGAGATAATGTGTTCTGGAAATCGTTGTTGCAATAAGTCGATTGTTTCATGCGCGTTGTGGCAGGTGGCGCCGTCTTGCTGAAACCACGTACGTTACTCCGTTACCATGTTCCTGTAACCAATTCCGTTCACAGTCACTGCAATTTCGGCCTCATCTTCAAAAAGTAAGGCCCAATCACGCCGCCTGACCAAAATCCGCACCAGACAGTTGCTCGTTGTGGGTGCATTTGTTTCTCATGAATTGCATGAGGATTTTCTGAGCCCCAAATTCGACAGTTTTGTGTGTTCACGTAGCCATTCAAATGGAAATGCGCTTCATCGGAGTAGATGACTTTTTTCGAAAAATAGTCACAAAGCTGCCAATAAAACATCATAGTTTTAACATTGCAATAAGCTTACTTTAAGCGCGTTATGGTACGAAAAGTCAATGTAAGGTTAAAGTAATATTGTTTTAAGAGGTTGTAGTACCTGAACATGTTTGTCAAATACGCCGTCAATCTAGATTTCCCTCAATTATTAGACAAACGCATCAAATGGCAGCAGACGATCAAAAAGTTTGACAAACACGCAAAATTTGACAAATTATTTGATCGTTTACGGGGCGCTTTAAGGAGAAGGTTTGATATGTAGTCCGTCACTTTGGTTTTTTTTTCCATCCCCTAAGCTTTGGTCCACTTTGTGCAGGGAACGTCACGTGTTTTCCGAGTAACGTCATAATGTAATATTATCACTCCCTTCCAATTTAATTTTCTATTGAACGTAAGGAGAACGCAATAAGAGTATTATGCAATGGTACTACGAATGTTTGAGCAGCAGATCATTTTTGACAATCTTTTTTTAGTCGCAACGACTACTTATTTAAGTATTTATCTTTTTCTTATAATATTAAGTGAGGGGATAAACGAGTTGCGTAGCACGCCTGTCCATAACAGTTGCAGTGCCACTCAGAGCTTCTGGGCTTTAAATCGCAAAGAACAGGGCACTGCCACTGCGTCCGACACTCTGAGGCATAAGTTGACAAGTCCCA
The DNA here is from genome assembly GCF_003589595.1 of Hyposmocoma kahamanoa. Classification (NCBI taxonomy): domain Eukaryota; kingdom Metazoa; phylum Arthropoda; class Insecta; order Lepidoptera; family Cosmopterigidae; genus Hyposmocoma; species Hyposmocoma kahamanoa. The sequence goes on from NW_020653854.1 coordinate 23,400,359, forward strand.
TGTGCCTGTAATTTTACTAGTACCCTTACCCTTCGTAACCTGAACGCAGCAATGCTCAAATTGCTGGTTAGCGACAGAAACAGGTAAGGTGAGACAGTACTTCCCTGGACGAACTCATTCACAAGGAGCTATATTGCTACTACAGCTCTACTACTACTATATTGATATTTATTTAATGTGCTTGTATTTTTTTTTGTTGTTTGTTTATACCGTCAATTTAAATTTCGTCGTAAAGTTCCGACTTTTGATTATTAATATTATTATTTAACTGCCTCCGTGGCCGAACGGTTACCATGCCAGACTGCCACACAGAGGTCCCAGTTCGATTCCCGAGCCGGGAGAAATATTTGTATGGCCTACATTCATTTCTCTCGTGAGTTTGGGTGTGATTTGTGGTTGTCTATGTGCGTGTCCATGGCACCCGCGACACAGGGTGTCTCTGGTGCGGGGCTTTGTGAGTGTGTGCGTTAAATATGCTTGTGTGCTTGTCGGAAGCAATAAACTTTTTATATATCTATCATTGGTCGTCGATCTGATCGGCTCAAGCCAAATCTCCGTCAATAAATGTGGTGACCCCTTAAAGAGAATATGTACAAGATCCAAACCAGTGTTGGGCAAAATTTAATTGTTCTGACAATTAAAGATTGACAATTAATTAATTGTCAATTGCGAAACAGCAATTAACAATTGATCAATCGTTAATCGCGTATATCTACAATTAACAATTAATCAATTTTCAATCTTTTCAATGTTTTTGATTAACAATTAACAAGTAAAACTGACAATTATGATAAATTTATAGGGCATATGGGGGTGGGTTAGAGGGTGGATTAGGAGGTGGGTTAGGGGGTGAGTTAGGGCATGGGTTAGGATTTGGGTTGGGGATTAGGGTTTGGGTTGGGGGGTTGGGGTGAGTTAGAGGGTGGGTTAGGGGTCGGTTTAGGGGTGGCTTAGGGGTGGATTAGGGGGTGGGTCAATGGGTGGGATAGGGGGTGGTTTAAGTGGTCGGTTAGGGGGTGGGTGAGTGGGTTTGAGTGGGTGGGTTGGGTTAGGGGGTTTTTTCACTCACCCCTGACCGCCCCCAACCGGCCCCCCAATCGGCCCCCCAATCGGCCCCCAATCGGCCCCCAACCGGCCCCCAACCGGCCCCCCAACCGGCCGCCCAACCGATACCCCAACCGGCCCCCCAACCGGCCCCCCAGCCGGCCCCCCAACTGGCCCCCCAACCGACCCCCAATTACATATTAACTAACGTATTTAATTTAAAAAAAAGATTTTATAGCACAACAAAAATTTATTTGTCTATTTGAAATACAGACAAAATAAGAACTATTGATTGACACTGTCTATCATATCGGAAATCTGAGTCTACGGTCACACTTTACACTTTCAATTACATAAAGATGCAGTACAAAACTTTGGTAAACGAATGCCGTACAAAAAAGTTGGGAACTGCGACGTCTAGGAACGTCATCCGCATAAAATGTCAAGTCATAATTAATTCCGTCAACAAGTTGTTCCTTAGCATAAACTATTTTATCCAACGTGTACCTTTTATCTGTTTCTGCCCCATATACCTCCAAAGCTTCTTTGGCAGCATGCACAATTTCCGGAGCATTGAGGTCATTGACTGCTATCCACTCACCGGTACGTCGTTGAGCCTAAAACAAGTTTGAAATTTTCGATGTTTGAGAAAACTTCATTGCCGAATAAAGTTTACAAGTGGCAGTAGAGCTCCTTGTAAAAGAGTTCTTCCAGGGAAGTACTGCCACCTTACCTATTTCCGCCGCCAAACAGTAATATGAGCATTACTGCGTTTCGGTTTTGAAGGGTGAAATTACAGGCACATGGAATTGGTCAACTTATGTCTCAGGGTGACGGGCGCTGTAGAAGTGCCCCTCAGATCTTCGCGATTTAAAACTTTGAACGGTTCTGCAACTGTCATGAATAGGCGTGTCGCTTACCATCAGGCGCACGATTTGTTCGTCCCGTCGTCGTCTGGTAATAATACGATTTACATTTTTTTATAAATAAAGTAGATTAATATCATGAATTCATCAAGTACTTAATCCAATTACTTTAACGATCTGGATCCGGTAGTTTGAAATACGGCTAGAAAAAACTACTTTTGAGGTTAATAAGTTCACAACGAACGGTCTAAAAGTATCGTACAATGAAGTTAGTACAACACTATTCGACAAAGTTATCATCACCGTATTGTACGTCCTACTGTTGGACATGGATCTTCTCTAAGATGAAGTTAACACACACGCACAAACATGCGTGCATGCGTTGCATCAAAGCACATACACATTTCCACCCATAATCAACTTAGTCTTTGGTATTCTGTTGTTATTGCGCTAAGGCTCAACTCACACTGGCGCAGAGTCGGAGAGTCGCGACGCGTCATGTTTTTCGCCTATAGCATATTCATCTATATTTTCCCATTAGTAAGGTACAAATTTGGATTTTGCAAATATGGAATCGAGCGACTACGCGCATCACTTGGGCGCCGTGAGGCGTCAGACGCCGACCAAACTGTGATCCCGGGGCACTAATGCGAGTGTCGTCGCGCGTCGTCAAGCGGTGTAGTTGAAAAACAGGACGCGACGCGACGCTACGACTCTGCGCCAGTGTGAGTTGAGCCTAATTGTTAACTTGTGACGAAAAAACATTGATTACCTGCGAGGCAGGCTTAGCCTAGTGCAGGAATCAAGACCAATTCTCCTTGCGTGAATTACGCTGCAACAGGTTGTGTTTCTAGTGTTATATTTCATTTCTTATTTTTATTATGTATCTACACAATTCCGTTGTCAAATAAATATTTTTTTATAACTAACAAATTAAGGTGACAGGTATATACCGCCATTAAGATTCGAGCCGTCAGACCTCATACTTCGACCCTTCCTACGTAAAGTATCGTATGTCGAAATTGCCAAATTTACAGGGGAACGTTTTAAGCAACAGTTCTCCCATTGGGCTACCACCACTCTTCTGTTTTACGAAGTTTAATACAATTTACTCACATAAGTGCAATAATACAATGCGAACAATATAATTTGAACACCGATAAAACGTATTCCTTCCATGGTCGCTGTAGCGATGTACCTAATAAAACTACCGCCGTGCCCTATTTATACTCGTTTGGTGTTACTGGAATCAATTGATTATTAGCTTTTGCCTTTATTTGTAAGCCTACATCGAGTTATATAGCAATTAAATGTACAACGAACACAAATTACATTATATTCGTGTTATGCCATTTAGTATCATAATTACACGACTTCGTTACCGTGTCAAACGTATACAAAATGCATTTAATAGATCCGGTAAGAAAGAGAATTAGATCAACAATCATTAACACTACTTAGTGACCTTAAACTCATGTACTTCACAATGTTTTTTGGAAGGGTAGAGGTGCTAATGAATTAACAAGTACATGGGACTTGTCAACTTATGTCTCAGGGTGACAGGCGCAGTGGCAGTTCCCCTCATATCTTTGCTATTTAAAGCTGTGAATGGCTATCAACTGTTATAAAGTTATTCCTCCATCACTAGGTATTGTAAAAAAAAATGTTGGGCAAGGGTTACTTCAACGGTAAGGGCTTTCCCTGGACCAATGCGGTTGTGGACCGACATAAAAATAAACTGTATACTGTAACCACCCCTATGTTGTGGATATTCCAAAGATCCGCACAAAGCGCTACGCTTCCACATTAAATGGCGAACGGTTATGGAGTGGAATTTCCTGCCTGCAGATTTGTTCCCTGAACGTTATAGAACTTGGACATTGTCAAGGCGAGAGTGAATAGGTATTACTTAGGTGTGCTCGATCGTCCTCATCGTCACTTTCCATCGGGTGAGATGGAGGTCAATGAGCACTTACATTTCATTAAAAAAAATGTGCTTTATACAAAATTTTACAGGAGAGCCCAAAAACATAAATTAAGGTTGCCCTTGAACAATTGAATATAAAAAAATTAATATTATTAAGTAGGATACCAATCAACGAATATATTGACGTCACAAATGTAATTACAATTTTTATATTACGTATTTTATTCTCCTAACTAGCGTGAAATACCTATTTATGTATGTAAGTAAAGTTAGTGTAGAAGGCAGAATGAAAACTCAGTATGAGCATGGGAAACACCAGGGTATTGGGTTTAATTATAACATTACAAAATTTGGAATAAAAAACACGTTTTTTTTTATTAATTAAATTAATAAAACTAAGATTTTCAGTATCAATTAAGTTTATCCACTGATATTATCGACAATATACAGGATATTTATATATATAAAAAAATAAGTGCGCATTTGACCTCTCACCTGATGGACAGTGTACCTAAATAATGCCTATTCACTCTCGCCTTGAAATGCCCAAGTTATAGCGTTCGGGAAATAAGTCCGCAGGCAGGGAATTCCACTCTCTAGCCGCTCGCCATATACATGTGGAAGCGAAACGCTTCGCGCCAATCTTAGAAATATCCACAACATAGGGATGGAACCTCAGCCTACGTCTATTCCCCAAGTGATAGAAAGGGGAAGGAGGAATTAAATTATGCAATCCCATCGCACACTCTCCGTGATATATCCTGTAAAATACCGATACGCAGACAACTTTACGATGGTGTTCAAGGCTCTGCAGCTTCGCCTCTACTAATTTCGAGTGACCTATAAGCCTCTTGACACGCTTGTCGATTAAATCCAAAGTGGCCAGTAGGTATTTAGCAGAGCCATCTCACCATACACGACCGGACTTGTGCTTGGTACAGCTGAAGCAACTGTCTCGGTGTGAAATAACGCCTCACCTTGGAAAGGATGCCAAGCTTTTTTGGCAACGGATAAATAAAATAAACATACTTTTAATTATTTTTATGATTAACAACATTCACAGAGTTTTTAAAAAGCTTGCCTTAGCAGGGAATCGAACCAATTAAAAATGCAAAAATTAAAGTCTCAATATTACATAGTACTAGTTGATATGATAACATTGACTTACAATTATATGGACGTCGGGTCCGCGCTAAAAAGTGTCCGAACTTATAGGGCGTTAAAATCGTATACAGAGCGTCATTCACGCTTTAGTCTTCGTTTGTTCGACTGACAGCGAAGAAAGCAAAATTAGACAGTACTGCGATGACATTACAATTTAAATTCAACGTTTTAGCTTTTTCATATTCCTTTACATGTCACTACGTTTAAATAGGTTGACTTGGGACATTTTTTTCGTGGTTTTTGTATTAGACCCGTCGTCGATTTATTTGTAAGTCAATGTATGATAAGGATAAAATATCTCCAATAAACATTGGGTCTTACAATGAAAGATTACCATGAAATCTAATTTTAATATAATATCGACTTTAACGTAAAGTTCGCAAAGGTGTTAATCACTTACAAATCACAATCTTCTGCTAATTGTTTAGTAGCAGTAGAGCTTCTTGTGAAAGAGTTCGTCCAGGGAAGTACTGCGACCTTACCTATTTCTGCCGCCAAGCAGTAATGTCAGCATTACTGTGTTCCGGTTTGGAAGGCTGATGGTGAAATTACTGCCACTTGAGACTAGTCGATTTATGTTTCAGGGTGACAGGCGCAATGTCAGGGCCTCTAAGTTCTTTGCGATTTAAAGCTCTCTGAGTAGCACTGCAACTGTTATGTATAGGCGTGTCGCTTACCAGCAGGCGCACGACTTGTTCGTCCCGTCACTTCGTATTATACAAAAAACTGCTTGGAGTTGTTACCTAAAGTATTTGAGCCCGTAGTCTCTCAGAAATACCCATCTCTCTGGTCGATAGATAGTGGCCGGTGAACAGTTGGTAACGTATTACGTAAGGTATAAAAAGCGTGAGCGGCGTTATACCGAAGAATGTATGCGACCAATAGGTGCCTTGTCGTCGAGTTGCAGATACTAGCCCGTTGCACCAAGTACCAAGTAGATGTATGCGACCATAGTACATATTATCTGAATGTAATATTACAGATTTTTCGCCTGTTAAGAAAAAATGTCGTTCTGTTATCCGCATTTATGTCAATAGTAAAAAACTATACAACTTACGGCGCGTGCCCATTATGTCGTAAAGTTTTATTTATCGTTGATCGACTGTCGTGTCTAGCCCGTGCCCATGTCATGACTGTCTATGTTGACTGTGTCGTCGACGTTTATTTTATCGTTGAACGACTGTCGTGTCTAACTGTTCCGACAGTAGTAGAAGACGACAATTTATCAGTTCACGGTAGCCGCCTTGTCGATTGCACGACAGAATCGTTAGAAGCTGCGACTACGTCTCTACTACTACGACTCTGCACATTTATGTCGTCAAGTTTTATTTATCGTCTGACAACTGTCGTTCTAGCTCTTCCCGTTGTCACGACAGTCTGTTGTCGTAACGTGAAAAAAGTTATGAACTACAATTAATCGTGTTGTTCTTCATTCAAATATATAAGCTTCGACACTTTAAACTGCACGACTATCTGTCGTCACGACATAATGGGAATGAGCCCTTAAGGGAATCAAAACCGGTTTAACTGGTCAGAAAAAAAATTATATCTATGCAACAAAAGCAAAAAACATGTTGTGAGTTTCGCATATCTTGAATCACATCGTCTGTAGTCAACCTAACCGTTTCAAGCCGATTCCCCATCAGTAAATGTGGTGACTTCCTGAATCTCTTCCCTAATCTTTTGTACTTTTCAGTAAATTATCCAAACCAAGAGATGTCATGTATGAAACAGATGGTCTTCAATAAACAGCCAGACCCCTTATCGCCGGAAATTATAATTGTCGATACAACCTCAAGTGGCTTTGCTTATATTCCGCATAACAGTGAAAGTATTAAATCAATGACTTTGGAAAAAATATATATATGTTGAGGATATACACTTAATCGGTCATACGGTGCGAAAATACGATTCCAAAAAATTATCATAGTAGAAAATAAAACACAGACTTACCTCGGAATTTTACAAGAAAACCGCTGTATTCAATAGCTACTTTTCATATGTTTTTTATACCAACTGAACTAAATAGAACACGCTATCGTACGATATACATTTTTCAGAAGGCTTTAGTTTCGTTTATAAGAAAATAAATTCTGAAATAAAACCAGTGTCCAGTGTAGTTCGACCCGCGCAGTAGAACCGATCAGTACGGGATAAAATTGGAATTCGAGCTAAGCTAAAATCTTGTTCTATATTAATAGTGTGTTTAAAACGAATACTAAAGAAACTATTTAAGAGTAGAGCAAAAATTTATTTTTCTATATGTTGAAGTACAGATAAAATAAAAAACTATAGATGTACACTGTCTATCACGATAGACATTATTTTGAACGCTCATTAACTCTGGGTAGACGTTGACACTCTATACTTTCAATCACATCAAGTTTCGGTTTCGGACTTTGGTAAACAAACGTTACACATTCGAGGTAGTAATGCTCTTCTCTAGGAACATAATCGGCGGCAAATATTGCTTTATAATGTTTTCCAGGTCCAAGTTGTTCCTTAGCATAATCCACTTGAAGATAAGTGTAATTTTTGCCATTTTCGGCTCCGTATACCTCCAAAGCTTCTTTGGCAGCGCGCACAAGTTCTGGAGTTTTGAGGTCTTTGACTATTGTCCACTTACTGTCACTTTGTGCCTAAAACAATTTTTAACTTTTAGGTGTTTGAGGAAACTACATTATGCAAGTTAAGTAGGTTAGGATGTGAAACTTATCATTTGCTTAATCCAGGCTTAGCATGAGCCCGAAGACCAAAGTTATCTCTACTTCGAATTGTCAATTTTCTCCGGAAAATAACGTCACTACGAATTATCTCTACAGACATAAGCGCTATGAGGTTTAAATTGTCGCGCATATAAATTTCAAATGAAGACAATTTCTCTCCAACTGTAGCACGACAGCCAAATTTTATATACTTTGGACAGTTCGTCGTAAAGAAATATCTGTCCTATCCTTGGGGCAGAAGACAGAAAGTACGCGTAGAGAAAACTTTGTCTACGGTAGAGAGTATCTCTTCCTGTTACGTCGAGCTCGGAGCTGAGACATAATCGGTAGAGAAGAGAGAGATGTCTCTACGCGCTTAAGTTTTATCTGTCGCCTCATGCTAAGCCTGCTGATCCAAAATAATAAATACCGTTATTCTACAGAAAGCTACTTCTGAACGAAAACCATTATTGAGGCCTAATAAGTTCTATTAGACCTCAAAAATAGTTGAAACTTAACAGCTCCGTATCTTTATACGTTAGTTTTGATTATAGTGACTCTCCGTACCTACCCTGGGGCACAGGAACCTTACAAGTGCAGGTTCTGCCAGGACCCCAGATCTGCCAGTGTACAGGGTTGTCACAGACCTCGGTCACTTGACTTCATCCGGTTCTTCGAGAGGCTAGTGCCTCGGTTGAGCCGCCCCGGGTGCATGTACAGTACTGTCCACCAGTACCAGTTGAGGTGTAACAGTTGTAAGTAAATAAATTTAGTAGCAGTAGAGCTCCTTGGGAAAGAGTTCGTCCTGGGCAGTACTGCCACCTTACATATTTCTACCGCCAAGCAGTAATGCGAACATTACCATGTTCAGGTTTTGAAGGGTAAGGGTGCTGGTGAAATCACAGGCACATGGGACTTTTCAACTTATGTCTCAGAGTGACGGGCGCAGTGGCAGTGCCCTTTGAGCGGTACTGCAACTGTTATGGCCAGGCGCACGACTTGTTCATCCCGTCACTAAGTATCTTAAAAAAAAGTTCACTGCTGGACATGGGTCTCCTCTAAGACGAAGCTCGATAACTGCATACGCTTTCCTAGGGTTGTGAATAGTCTCCGACAAGCAGGTCCCATTATTATGTTTTATTTCCCCATTAGCACCAGATATTCTAAACATTTACAAACATCTATTATATAAGCAGAAATAGAGACGAAATAAGGGCCATCCATCTCTGGCAAGTCATCAGCCAAATGGGCCTTATATTACTTTTAAATATCAACTCTTGTTTGCGCTGAAATCACAAATTAGAAAGCTGAAACAGTACAGCGCCAACAACTGACCTGTGTGTACGTCTACATATATTCCAAAAATATTCTGTATTTATTGTAATAAAGGTAATATCTCTAACAATGGGGTCTGTTCTGTTTGGTGGTGTGGGAAAAACAGCAAAACATCTAATTACACAACAAACAGAATCACATTTCATCGATAATTAAATATGTAATTTTTCCATTTTCGTCCATTATAGCAAAGCTCAAGTTAAGCTGGTCGTTTTGAAGTGAAACAATTGACAACGCCCGTCAATTGTTTCGAATTCGGGCTGGCCAATGGGAGCGCAGTTGTCACCGTAATGTTTTGGCAGAATAGTTTTCAAACAAATTAAATGACATTTCGTCTCTATTTCTGGTTATATACTCGATGTTTACAAATGAACATAATTTACAAATTAAGGTGACGGATAACTCCACCATTTTTCAGTTATACAAACTTAAATATCGACTTTGATCTCAAAATAGTAAACATGATTTACTTACATAAGTGTAATAACAGAATGCGAAGAATATCAACTGAACACTAATAAAACGTATTCCCTCCATGGTCACTGTAGTGATGTACCTAATTGAACTATCGTCGTGTCCTATTTATACTCGTTTGGTGCCATAGGAACCAATCAATTATTAGCTTTTGCCTTAATTTATAAGCGTACATCGAGTTACACAGCAATTATATTACATTAGTGGTATGGTTTTAGTCTCTTAATTGAGGCTATAAGCATAGTAGTGGTGTAGCCCACATTCAATTTTTTTCTAGAATATTGTTTTAAATGATACGAAAGCACATAGTTATTTTATATTAACTAAAATAACGGATGACTCACGTATTTAAGTCGAATTGTTGCTCGACGTGTTTCGAAGCAATTCTGGCAGCACGATCACTCAGTACGGCTGCGGGCGCAGGCGTCGTCGGCGAAAAACTACCCTCGTGTGCTTAATATTTATTAAAGTAATATGCAGGATTGCACACTACACTAACAACGTCACTTTCTAAAGTCTTGTCTATACTAACCGCTGACGTAGTACCTAACACAGTTTTCCAGCCGACGGGTACCAACCATCCACTATCACGATTGAAATTCGAATGACGACCAATCATAAATATAGAATAACAAAAAAGTTATTTTATATTTGGATGCTATTTTTATGTACAAAAAAGATTTAATTAATAGTCTTTTTTTATACATAAAAATAGTATCCCAATATAAATAATTAATAAGTATTTTAGTTTCATTGAAAGTGATATTGTAGAAAAAAAAAATTTGGTTTACGCCACTATTGCACTGATAGCCTCAATTATAAGACTTTATTACCGTGCATACAAAATGCGTTTAATCCGCACAATTTAGTAGCAGTAGAGCTCCCGGTGAAAGAGTTCGTCCAAGGAAGAACTGCCAACTTACATATTTCTACCGCCAAACAGTAATGTGAGCATTACAGCACTCCGGTTTTGAAAGGTAAGGGTACTGGTGAAATTACAGGCATATATGACGTGACAACATATGTCCCAGGGTGACAGGCTAGTAGCAGTGCCCTTCGGACCTTGCGACATCTGAGTGGCACTGCAACTGTAATGGAAAGGCGTGTAGGTTACCACCAGGCAAACGACTTGTTCGTCCCGTCACTTGATATGATATACATAAAAAAAATACAATAAAGCCAGCTTACATTACACTAGCGGGCAAGGGTCATCTCAAATATGAGAGATTTTCTGAAGACCAGCTCAGTTTTGGAACTGTAGACTAGGGATTATGGTTTGTAGTAGTGCTGGCTTAATGAATGTAGGTTTATATTTAGAATTATATATTTAAAAAAAAATAGTATTGTAAAAAAAAGAATATCTTGGTTGAACAACCAAGATATTCTAGAACTAGAACAAGCTTCGATCTGAATCATCGAGTATATAACCAGAAATAGAGACGAAATGTCATTTAATTTGTTAGAAAACTATTCTGCCATATCATTACTGTGACAACTGTAGTTCGAAACAATTGACGGGTGTCGTCAATGGGTGTCGTCAACTGTTTCACTTCAAATCGACCAGTTAACTTGAGCTTTGCTATAATGAACGAACCTTGCAAAATTACATATTTAATATTTAATTACCGATGAAATGTGATTCCATTTGTTTTGTAATAAAATGTTTTGCTGTGTTTCCCACACCACCGAGTAGAACCGCACGGCATTGTTAGAGATATTATCTTTATTACAATAAATACAGAATATTTTTAAGAATATACGGAGACGTACAGACAGGTCAGTAGTTGGCCTGTCTATATTTCAGTGCGAACGAGAGTTGACATTTATAAGAGCTGTATCGCTAATGTGTTACCAGGAATACATGGCTTATTTCGTCTGTATTAAAGTTTTATTTATGAATATAATCCTCGTTTCTCGTTGAAATGTGCCTCTCGCTACGCTAACCCACAGCTACGTCCCTTTACAGAACGACATAAAAATATATTTACTCCATTTTTACGCTTATAAAACCTATTTTATCACTCTATAAAGGATCGTTTTTATTGACATTTCAAGGTGAATTTATACAGATGACCAAAATAACCAATATAAGTTCATACAAAGTGCACGAGACCACCTAAGGCATGCACGTGGCTGAATATTGGGCACGACAATCTGAAACTCTGACAATAAGTGGTTAATGTAACATAACGAAATTGGCAGAGATTTAGGAAACCGTCCACTGTGTAACATTTCAAACGACAATTTATAAATCAATGAAACAAAATTGGAAAATATGGATGTTCGCCCTTTATACTTCCACGTATTCAAAAATGTTTTGTCCGTTCGCCTTTGCATAGTAAATTCTAAAAAGAATAACAAGTTTTCCATGTGCAAAAAGGTTTTCCTAGTGCGGGGCTATGTTGAGTGTATGCGTTATACAAAAAAATAAGTTAAGATATCAGTTTACACAAAGAGTGCAAGTGAAATTAAGCCAAAATTGGAAGAAGGTTTGCTGGACGTCTTCGATTATTTTCATCGGTTCTTTTGGTCAGCAAGCAATACAGGATGTTATTTTGTAGTGGCTTAAGAAAATAAACAATATCTACGGGAATGACTCACCTGTTCAATAAAAAAAATGCCTACTTGTCTAACTTTTTTTTTATTTTGAGTGTTTTTTATGTTGAGTGTGTGCGTTATTATTATTATTATTATAGTCTAAAATACATGGAGAGGCCAATAGTTTTCCTCTTAGCAGACCTATTGGAAATAAGGGATGCGTTTGTACGTTACATTATTCTTTACAATGCCGCATGTTCCATTAGGCAATGTACAAAATAGTTATAATTAATATAATAAAAATAGAAATAAAACAACTGTGACCATGGGACCTGTAAAGCGCCCGAAACGTTGGTTTGTTTGAAAAAACAAATAAACGCGATTTAAATCCGGAAAAATAGTTTCAATTCCTGTAGAAATAATTTGTTATAATTATTAATGCAAAGATTGAATACTTAGAAAAAATTCCTTCGATCAGGCCGGATTCGAACCGATGTCTCCTAACAAACCGTGGCAGACGCTATGCCAACTAAGCCACGGACCTACAACTAAGCGGACCTGACGAATTTTTCTGTGTGCTTATTATCGGATCTTTGTATTTGGTTTCCAACGACTTTTTAGCAGTAGCGCCATCTATGAAAGTATTTCGTCAGTCGTCATAGTATTTCGTAGACATTTTACGTTCTTTATATAGTATATAAATATTTCTATATAAGGACATACTCTTCACACGTCGGATGACCGAGCTTATTCCGGAATGAAAACATTCCTTGAACAGAATGGCCGTCTCTTAGCGAATAGTGACATTAATTTATTTTATTTTGTTAGAAAACTTACTTTGTTTCATTAAGAATGAGTCGAAATAGAACGGGACGCTGACGGGCGGCCGCCATTACGAAAAATATCTTAGACCAGAAGAGACGTGAATTTGTTTTTTGTTTAGATTTATTTATTTATTTAAAGGAAGATCAACAACTCAAAACTAAATAAAAAAATAATAATAATAATTACCGAGAGCTAGTTAAGGATCCTCACAAATAAAAACATAATAAGGAATCTGGTTGCACAATTCACCTAACTTATTATATAAAATATAAAAAAAAAGAAAACCAATAAGGTTTTTCAGTGGTTTTCTTTTTTTATATATTTTATATTTTTACATTTATTATAGTAAAAAGATCTTATAAATATAATTTATAACAGTCACAGGTTTCTACTAAGGAAGAGATAAATTGATTTATTTATATTATTATAGATTTACATATATTATGTAACAAAACCGAAATGATATTTCCTTTTTTTACAATATCAAGTGACTGTGGGGGCGGATTAAGTGAAAAACGCCTGGTTGTAAATTGAGCTTCTTGATGTTGGTTTTGCTTGGATCGCGGTGAGATTTGGAACGCCTTCGGATTCTTATGCAGTCAGTTTTGGAATGTCGTTCCGCTCCCAACGCTCCGCATTTTATATCATCGCTGGCCCGCCGTGCCGCTCGCATTCTATTCAAGTGTGCGAGCGGGACGGCACCAATGCAGGAGCGGGACGGGAGAACCCTACAGACTCCAAGCAAGACCCCTCTCTCCCTCTCGTTTATTTACCAAAATCTTAAACGAAATTAACAATAATAAATTACAATAATAAATTACAATATTATAAATCATATGGGCGCGAACACGTTTTCGTCCTGAACAGTGACATTCACATCGTATCGATGGTATACACTGTAATGCTTGCATCGTGGTGAAAGAATTTATAGGTCCGCGTAAGCTACTCAACAATTGTTGCCTACGGTGCACCAGACGTACAGGAACGGAATGGTATGTCGTGCAGCGCTTCATTACACGGGTTAAGTTCTAAATTCGATATAACACTATAATGACGGCCGGTCATACAACACGTAAGCTGCCCACCATATTTTGGAGCATTTCAGCCTCTGTCGCTGCAGTCACGGCGTGGCCTAATAAATCTTGTCGCCATGTATAAAATAGTCAACGCAAATGGGACGTAAGCGAATTATTAAGCCACTTCTCTTTGGGGATTTGAAGTAAACGCACACTACACAACACGCGCACTGTTCCATGTTTTACTAATAACGTTACCTACAGCGATGCCTATTTCGTTACTTTCGTAACATGGTTATTTTGTATCGGCGAGTAGTTTACCTTAGAATTTAATTTTATCATTTTTGTATGGACTTTGTTTGATCTTTTTTTCTGTTGTGCGAGTCTTAAATATGTACTTAATTGTACTGAAAGTCTTTTTGATCTAAGTGTAATAGTTTCTGAGTTATTCAATGATAAAGATTTGCTTGAAAAGTCTGTGTTGTCAACCCTATACACAATTGTTGGAGGCAACTACCGGGAGGTACTCAGGACAAAATCTTTGTAATTTAATAGGTCGTTGAACTCCGTCGTTAATCAGCACCCCATCTGTCGCTTTCTTTGATCAATCTATTTCTTTGATCAATCATCATGTGAATGATGATTAATTATGCAGGTATTTTATTGTATTACTTTGAGAGTAATTAACACCCCTAAATTCCCTGACTGACGACCCAATTTACATTTACTGAAAAAATGCACCTCTCATAGAATCTTCGGGAGACATGTTGTTTCTAAACTATGCGTTGTCATCATTGACTTACAATTATATGGACGTCGGGTCCGCACTAAAAAGTGTCCGCACTTGTAAGGCGCTAAAATCGTATACAGAGCGCGACACTCCGCTTTAGTCTTCATTTGTTCTACTGACAGCGCGATACTGCGATGACATTACAATTTAAATTTCGAATAGGTTGACTTGGGACATTTTTTTCGTGGTTTTTGTATTAGACCCGTCGTCCATTTATTTGTAAGTCAATGGTTGTCATAAACTACCTACAAGAACTTAAGAAAAGTAAAGTTTTCTAAATGACCCTATCAGGAGTTCAATTCATATTGTCTGCGTCATAAGATAAGACTAACTTAAATAAACATAACTAAATTATGTAAAGACGTTCTACAACATGCGTCAAGTACTCAAATTACAATAGTCTCGTAACCTTTAATCCGGCCCTAACGTAAAATAGTAAATTAAGGCAGCCAATCACGTCACTTATCACCGCTTAGAGATACACACCTTGATACCTGTTATCTGTGTTTGGTAGCATAATCGGGAAATCGTTTTTTAACATTAAAAGCGTCTTTTATTTGTAGCGCCAAAAAATTTGATATTTTTGTCGCGTATTTAATTAGGTTTAATGGTTTAAAATTTAATATTATTTTTATCTTAGTATTCAGGAGTCTTTTGCCTGTACTGTGACCATAAAGTTCTGGCCAATTAAGTGGACCTTCTGTTTAATGATATTTGCTTTAGTCTAGTTGGCAACATTTTTTCATTCGCAAATTAGTTCAAAATTTCTGATTGTATGATAACTCGTGGTTTCAAGTTTTTCTAGTGTTTATAACACAAAACAATGTTTACTTATTAATTTTTGGTTTGCGATAGCAACTTATTGGAATAGTGCCGTTATTAAGTGGTGTTTGTGTTAAGCAAGTAAAGTGTATTAGTGTGGTTGTGTGGAAAACCACATCGGCGTGTGACCAGCACAACCAGGAATATGTCTGGAATGTCTGCAAGAGTAAATAGGACGTGGACAAATCGAACATCCTTTTAATTTAAAGTAAGTTCAATGTTTTTTAATTACCTTTTCAAGTGAGAACACATTTATTTCTTCTACGGGTGCCAATGACACGAACGCCGCCTGTGGGGCAGTAGATGTACCTACTAACACGATCGATTCGCTTAGGATTGTTGTACCGCGACAGGTTTAAATCTCTCTCTGATTTTACATATAAAGGGAATAAAACTCATGTATGTAGGGTTCTTAACGTGATATTTTCGGCTTTGTCGGTCGTTCCATTACACCCTTACACCCGTTCACATTATCAGTATTAATTTGTATAACATAACTGTTTGCACAACCGGAACACATAATTGCAAGTTCCTAAACGTGGTTAAAGAGCATACTTACCTTGGCGTAAAAATCGACCATAAATTTCATTGAGGGCCACACTCAAACAATGTGTGTTACAAAGTGAAAGCTGTTGTGTGTGTCAATGTTAAGTAATCTTAAAAAAAATATCATTTAACACTTTCAGACTACTACATTTATCTATATTATATATTTACATTCTATATTTATATATTTATATTATATTATTTATTATTTTGATATTTATTTATTTTATGGTTGACTCAGTAACAAGCTCAATAAGTTGACTCAATAACCATAGGTCTCTCCGTCTCTCAAGTTATAACAGGACGTATCCAGCGAACCGTAGGAATTTGTGTGCTCGATTAATTATATCAAAGTACAGTCTATTTTTTGAAGACGAAATAAAATGACAGTTCATTGCGCAAAAGTCTTGCCAGCGTGTAAGCAGCTAGTGATTGCAGTCGATAAATATTTTATCGACTATCGACTGAATATTGGTCACGCTTATGAAATAAATAGAAACTTGCTCCATTTGAATCATTTTCGATTCATTATTCATACAAATACTGAGCACGAGTTCATTTGAATTGTCAATTTTTGTCAGTTCGTACATGCATACACAACATTTAGAACCATGTTTATGAAAAATACAAAGAGGAGACATAGTTTAAAGATTTTCACTTTAATTGGATATATATAATCAAATCCTGTTCGATCCTGTATGGAGTACTGCTGCCACCTTTGGGACGGCTCTGCCCAATACCAGTTAGCTGCCTTGGACTCGGTGGAGCGTAAAGCAAAGAGACTTATTAACAATAATCCTCTTGTGGAGTCGAAGCTCCAAAATCTCGATCATCGCAGAAAAGTAGCCTGCTTGTCGGTTTTTTATCGGATACATTTCGGGGAGTGTGCGCAGGAACTTTTCAATTTGGTTCCGCCCTCACCGTTCCTCCTTCGGTCGACTAGAAGGTCCGGAGCACTCCATTCTTATGTCGTTGATATTCCACCTATTCGCACTAAGCGCTTTGCCTCCTCCTTTCTGATGCGTACGGCAAAGGAATGGAATGCTCTACCGGCATATGTATTTCCCGAAAAGTACAATTTGGGGCTATTCAAGGCTAGAGTGAATAGGCATTTTTTAGGCAAACGCGTCCCATCGTCGGTCACATCGTCGCTTAACATCAGGTGAGATTGTGGCCAAGCGTGTGTCTATTATATATTAAAAAAAAAAAAAAAAAAAAAATCCGGCTATTTTTGTTAAATTGTATATGAATAAAAATTTATCTCGATACTAGTAGACCAACTATCAAAATAAGAATGAAAAAGGTAACAACGCAATTAGTAATCATTAGAACGTCGTAACATTCACAATTTAGTCATTTTATTTTCTTCCATAATCTATCGACAAAACTATCGACAGTTACTACATAACCATTTAAAATTTTATGAAAACTGGCAACCATACAAATGTCATTTTACTTCGTCTTCAAAAAAGATAGATTATAGTGGAGCAATTTCACGAAACAAAATTGAATATCATGGTGGTGACAGCAACCTGACATTCAATAAACATACATTTAATTTAACAATATTTAATTAATGATCTGCAGCAAACACTAAATGAAAAGGTAAGTAATTGTTCATTAAGCAGCTTGAGATGGGAAACCCACTAAAGTACTCTTATCTTACTAGTAAAGATTTTTAACTGTAGCCTTTGTATTTTAAATTTTTATTGAATTAATATTCAATTATTCTTTGTGAAATTACTCCACTAGTTTATTATAATTATTAATACAAAGATCGAACACTCAGAAAAAATTCCTTCGTTGTCGCTTAGTTGGTGTAGCGTCTGTCACGGTATGCTAGAAGACGTCGGTTCGAATCCGGCCGGATCGAAGGAATTTTTTCTGAGTGTTCGATCTTTGTATTATTATTTTTAGCTTTTGTAATTAGACAAGTTCATTTTTGAAATAAACGGTTGAAATTAAAAACAAGCGAAGGGTTCCGACACCGGGCAGTCGGGTAAATTATGTACTGAAAATTACACCAACTAACGTAGTGAACTAGAAAATGCAGGACAGAGAAAATCATGTTCCAATTCACAGAACGCTTTAAGTATACACAAATAACACATGACTTATTAGTACAGCAAAAATTTATTTTTCTATATGTTGAAATACAGATAAAACAAAAAATATTGATAAACACAGTTTATCACGACAGACATTAATTTAGCCCAGCTCAAAATAGCGGTGAGGTTCACACTTTACACATCAAGTTGCGATTATAAATTTTGATAAACTAATGTATTACATTGAATGGTTGAATATAAAATCTAGGTCCTCCGTGAAGCAATATAATCTGCGTCAAATGCAATGTTATAATTTACTCCGATAATAATTTGTTTCGCAGCCCTAACTACATAATAAAAAGTGTGCCTATCACCTGCTTCTGCATCGTATGCCTCCAAAGCTGCTTTGGCAGCGCGTACAACTTCTGGTGAGCCAACTTCTTCCAATGAAGTCATTTCTTGCCACCGCCTTCAAGTTGGGCCTGAAACAAGTTAACTTTTTGGTTTTTGAGGAAACATCATTGTCCAATTCGCAGTAGGTTAAGATTTTGAACTCATCGAGTGCTTAATCCAATCATTAAATTGGAATTTAAAAAAAATCAAGTGACGAGACCAACATGTCATGCGCCTCATATGGTAAGCTACACGCCTATCCATAACAGTTGCAGTGCCAGTCAGAGCTTCAATTCGCAAAAGTCTGAGGGGCACAGCCACTACGCTCGTCACCCTAAGACATAAAAAAAAACTTAAGAAGCTACAGTTCTCCCATTGCGTTACCACCACTCTTCTGTTATACAAACTTAAACATCTACATTGATTTCAAAACAGGAAACGTGTGTTACTTACATAAGTATAATAACATAACGCGAAGAATATTAACTGAACTGTAAAACGGATTCCGACCATGGACTATAGTGATGTACCTAATAGAACTATCGCCGTCCCTTTTTACACTCGTTTGGTGTTACGGGAACCAATCGATTATTTACTTTTGCATTAAAAGCACACGTCGAGTCGAGTTACTCAGCAATTACTACATAATGAATACAAAAATCCTTGTATTCTTGATATGGTATTTAATGTCACAATTATGTGACATTATTATCAAGAGAAACGCATACAAAATGTGTTTTTCTAGTCCTGTACTTTAATGTGTCTATTATAATTTTACATACCATACCACAAAGGTGCACTTTTTAGTGCTGGACCAAAATTCTATTGTCTATGGAATTCGATACTAAACTAAAAAAATTCAACGAAAGAACGTTGTATTTTTTCTAATTAAAATAACAAATGTGACGCTCAAACGCTCTTCTGCCTCAAATATAAGCGGTAATTGGCCAATCACGGGCACTTCTATTCTATTTCTTTGGTTTTTTGTTTTGTAGCATTTGTTTGGCTTTCGTTTGAGGTTTTTGTCGTGGATTATTAACAATAATCTTAAAATTTTGGTTGTGTTTCATTATTTTAATTTTCTCGTAGAAAAAGTATTGTATGCAATCATTACATAATTAGATCTTAAAATCTTGTACTTGTTACTTCGGCCGCTCGGCGAAACCTCGTACGTACTCGACTTTAAGAACCCTCATTATGCAGCGATTGCATAAAATACTATTAGTAGATACGGTAATAAGGAATTCATGCACACACTCTTCAAAATGTATTCTATAGAAAACCGATAAGCAAGCTGCTTTTCTATTGTGGTCGAGATTTCGTAGCTTCGGATTCACGAGAGTACTTGCTAAATAAGTCTCTTTTCTTTTTTCACTGCCGAGTTCAAAGCTGCCAAATGGTGTCGGACAATGGAGCTATCCTAAACGTGGGATCCGTACTCCATTATATTACCCCAATTCTGATTTCTATAATTTAGACTCTGTTTAAAATTAATAGTAATAAAACTGCTCGAGTGTATAAATATAGTTATCAGTTTACGAAATCTAAATTGCAACTGGCTTTGCATGATCTCAAATATCTATAATGCCTTAATTTCTTTTTAAATGAAAACACAATTCGTTATTTAGAATAAAGAAAAGTTGTTCATAATATCCAGCATTCTTCAACTGTACAAGAACATTAAAAATAAGACGGCAGGAATTCAAATAAAAATATTTTATATAGAAATGAAAATTTGTGTATTTGTAAATTGGATGTTGAACATAGTAATGGAAATGTTCGTAACAAAATACTTTACTTTTAAGTTAGTTTGCCCATTTCACAAAACGTAATTTTTTCTTATGATCTTTACAGTGTACCTTTTCTACTTTGAATCGAGATTTCAGATGTTGGTATACTAATGCGGAACATACAATAAAAGAATAGTATTTTCTGCGTATAACCCGTAGCGGAACATAATTAGCATAAAATGTTAAGTTATAATATGTCCCATGCATACCCTTGAGTTTTTCAGCAGTAATTGTAAGAGAAAAATTGAAGTCTTCCTTTTTTTCCAATTTGTACACCTCTAAAGCTGCTTTGCTAACGTGATCAACCTTGGAATCAAAGGGTTTCCTGATTTTCGTCCATTGACCGACACTTTGTGTCTGAAACAAGTTTTAAAATTGTGGACGGGCA
>NW_020653854.1:23451029-23482878 GCF_003589595.1 Hyposmocoma kahamanoa
GTCCCATGTGCCTGTAATTTCACCAGCAACAAAAAAAATTAGTATCCTTCAAAACCGGTAGTAAATTTTTACTAAAATTCGCCGACTTTGCTTGCCAGATACGTCTTAACATTTATTTTAAACCACCATTCTAAAGAGTTCAGTATTTTTGAGATAGGCCTTTGTTGTGAAAAACCATCGACATGTTCTTATTACCTACGTATTTGTTAATTACAAAGAGTAATGGCGATTTACTTACATAAATGAAATAACATAATGTGAAGAATATCAACTGAATACTAACAAAACGTATTCCCTCCATGGTAGCTGTAACTACAGACCAACGAACATGCCGTTCAAGCTCGTTCTGTAATCAATCGTTTCGACTCACAGTGCAAACATTGTATTTAATATACAGGGTTATTTTTGAAAACATTTTTTCAGCGTGGTAACAAAAGGAAGCGCCAGCATAAATACAAGTCCGATACAAAACGCAGGAGCGGGAGGGGAAGTCGTCGGGAAGAATGCTTGCACGTTTCAACCGAATCAATCGATTAGGTACACCCATAACACAGAAATAATACAATACAATACAAATATTCTTTATTGCACACTAGGACGAACACATTATTAATACTAAAATAATCTCAGTACAGAGTACTAAAAAAACCGACCTCAAAAGTACGTGGAATTACGTCTATTTGCTAAGTTAGTTCGCCACTATACACGACTTGACACGAGATAATAAAAATCGGTTCTCACTACTCAAAGTATATTGAGAGAAAAACGTCTTGATTTGGAGAAATAGCAAAATCAACCATTAAAGTAATTGCACCTAAATTAATGTTAGGCGTTATTCATGAAAATGAATCTTCATGCGTGAACAGCCACCCTTCGAGGTGGATGATTTCCTTCAAAATGAAATGGGACCACTATGGAAGTACCCCCTTTCCAACAAAAAAAGAATCATGAAAATCGGTTCACAAATACCAGAGTTATCGCGTAACATACATACAAAAAAAAACATACAGTCGAATTGAGAACCTCCTCCTTTTTTGAAGTCGGTTAAAAATAAAAATAAAAAAGACTACCTCTTTCTGCGGCCAAGCAGTAATGTGAACGTTGCTGTGTTCCGGTTTCGAAGGGTGCTAGTGAAATTACAGGCACATGGAACTTATCAACTTATGTCTCAAGGTGTCGGGCGCAGTGGCAGTGCCCCTCAGGTCTTGGCGATATAAAGCTCGGCGATTTAAAGTCTGTACTTCCCTGGACGAACTCTTTCACGAGAATCTCCACTGCTACTACCCGTGAATCACTTACAATAACCATATTTAACATACTTGATACATATATAAATTAGATGCTGATAAGCAATAATGGGTCAACCAACATGATCATAGCTTTGCGAAAACGGCACCTAAAGGTTATTTCGTTGTTTTTGATAGTTTGTTCTAAAATGTTTACTTGTAAAATGAAAACTTTTGCTGTTGACACGTGATTTAAACCTTTCGCGGTGCAAGAACCCCAAGCGAATCAATCGTGTTAGTACATCCCACAGGCGGCGTTCATGTCATTGGCACTCGCAGAAGAAATAAGTGTTCTCACTTGAATAGGTAATTAAAAAACATTGAATTTACTTTAAATTAAAAGGATGTTCTATTAAGTTTATACTTATACATACATACATATTTAATAATAATAATAATAATATTTGTTACAAAATAGTTACAACACAATAGTGAAGTCCCTGACACCTGAGCTAGGTATAACCTGTGTTACAGGAGTCAGTGTCCTCTCTCAAACATTTGACCTTACATTACTTATTTCTTAACAATTTTAATAGGTACATTATGAAATAAATTACATATTATATGTTTTACTAAGTGTGTGTGTGTATGTGTGTGTGTGAGTGTGTGTGAATGTGCATGTGCGCGGGTGAAGGTGTGTGTGTGCCTGCGTTTGTGTGTGACAATATACATTCGCGCGTTAGTAGTATAGAGTCTATTGCATTGTTATTACCTGCAAATACTTTATTTTTTCTCAGTTGTTACAATAAGGCTTCAGTTTTATGGTAATCTAAGGTTAATAACCAGTTCTTAGTTTTAAGTTTAGCTTCACGAGCAGCTAACGGATATATGTTTAAAGTTTTATTAATTTTATTATACAGATACGGAGCCATAAATAGTAACTGACGTCTTGCCCAAGCTGTGCGACATTTAATGGAAAAACACACATTAGTGCGGGTGCGCTTTTTGACGTAATTGTCTTTGCAGTATGGAGTGTTTCTGTGCTGCTTGATTACTATACCCTGTTTCAAATGAATTGAGAGTAAAGGTAAACATTGAGTGCATTGACCCGACCATAGTCGGTTTAGTGATGGGCAATTGTAGAGTAATTTACTAATCAATTATCGAATGAATCATATCGATTAATTGAATCTGTTGGACTAACATCAAGTGAATTCCGCGCATTCGACTGTTGTAAATTGATTGAAGGTGATACAAAAAAAAACGTTTCTTTATTTACGATTATTGACATTTATTGTTTAAAAGTTAGAAGCTATCAGTTAAATACAGAAAATTATGAAAATACTTGATAGTTAACAAGTCGCTAAATCGTTTGTAAGCGGTACAGAAATAAGAGTTGGTCAAATGACTTCAAGACGTAAGTTTCTGGTGACTCTTGAGGCAATCACTTACTCAAACTATGATTCACTCAATTGAACTTTTTTCCGACATCCCTATGCAACCATAGACATTCTAGACTATGGATTGTCAAATCAATCTCAGTTTTCGGCGAAGATTTTTCAATTATGATTTTATAATGCATAACAAACGAATATTGTTGGAAAAAGTGGTGAGATATCAAGTGGAAACCTACAAAATACACATAAAAGTGTTACTTATTCCATATAGTGAGTGATTTCTTCAGAATTTTAACCCAACTGGTTTGTTTACGTTTACTCTCAATTCTATTGAAATAGACTATAGTTGCAAAACGTACAACTGTCTTATAGTCAATACTTGGCATTTGTTAATACAACGATGTAGTAGGAAATCTGTACGGACTAAAAGTCATAACTTTAAGTATGGATCTTTGTGCTCTTTCTAAAGTCAATAAGTGAGTCTTACAGGCACCACCCCAGACTCCAACACAGTAACTCATCACCGACTGCGCAAGGGCGTAGTATATTGTACGCAGTATTCAAGATTAGCCACATATTTCAGTTTTTTGAAAACGTATATTAGTTTTCTACAGCGTGACGTCGTGAAGTCTATGTGTGCACGCCAACTGAGTCTTTCGTCAAGCATCACTCCTAAATATTTTACATTGGTAGATTTGGCAACAGTAAGACAGGAACAGTCAGAATTGCGAGGAGAATAGCATGAGTGGAGTTTGATTTGAACATTTTCCTGTTTATTATTCGGCAGGGTAAATTGGACAAGAGTAGATTTAGATAGATTTAAAGTCAGTAGGTTTTCTCGCAGCCAGCAGCTTACTTTATGTAAACCGCGTTCAGCAGTATCGCAAACCTCTTCCCAGGTTGCTCCAGTGAAAACCAAGGCTGTGTCATCGGCATAAGTAAATATTTTGCCATTTTGTAACGATATTTGACACAAGTCATTTATATATATTAAAAAGAGACTTGGTCCGAGGATGCTTCCTTGCGGGACTCCATATAGGACCGGACATTCTGCACTTACTATCTCTCCAATTTTAACTTGTTGAGTACGATGGCATAGGAAGTCCTCCATTATTTTGAGGGCATTACCTCGGACACCGGCACGATTTAGCTTATTCACAAGTACGGGAATCGAGACAGTATCGAAAGCTTTTGCTAGGTCGAGAAAAATTCCTATGCATTTCTGTTTAGCGTCACTTTCTGAGGTTACATAATCTACTAGTTGGCTAACCGCATCTTCGGCGCTTATATTAGTCCTAAATCCATATTGCGATTTTGATAGTATCTTATTATGTTCCAAAAAGTTCATAAGGCGGTTGTTAAGTGCCTTTTCAAGCACCTTAGAAAGTGAGCTGAGTATCGATATCGGCCTATAATTGGAGATACTGTCTCGAGGCCCACACTTGTGGATTGGGGTGATGAGCGACTTCTTAAAAGCCTGTGGGAAAACTCCCTGGCATAGGCAAAGTTCAATAATTTTGGTAAGGGGGGGAACTATTATATTTTTTGAAAGTTTTAAAAATTTTACTGGTATGGAGTCCCACCCAACGGCACAGTTATTTTTAAGGTTAATTATTATTGATTCAATCTCGGCTTCGTCTGGTGGTAGTAGCACAATAGAATTTACTACTGGAGGTATATCTAAACTATATTCACTTTTGTTATTACAATTTGAAGAAATTATCATATCAGCTAGCTTCTTACCTATATTAGAAAAATATCTATTAATGTCCTGAATATTTTTACCATTATCTGAACGTAATAAATCATGTGCAGAGGTTTTCGATTTCGATATATCAAGTATCGATTTGATTGCATTCCAGGTGTCCTTATTTGAGTTCGACGATTGTAATAAAGACTTTTCATAGTTTCTCTTTAGCTTTCGCAACAAGAAATTGCAAAAGTTACGGTATCGCCTATAAGTAATTTGAAGAATTTCATTATTTGGGTCTTTTTTAAAATTTCTATGAAGCCTATCCCCATGACGAATGCAGCGAAGTAGACCAGACGTTAACCAGGGTTTCAGAATTTTCCTCCTGTTAGGTACTTTGTATGACTTGGTATTAGACATTATTGCAAACGATAGTTTCTCAACAAAAAGTGAAGCGATTACGTTGGCGTCAGAGGTAGGCGTTATAAAAGAAAAGTCAACCGATTGGAGGATCTAACAGCCGCATTGAAATCAGTTTTTTTGACATAGTTTACTAAACCTTGTTTAAATTTGATCACAGGAAGATTTAGCAACACTAGAGCGTGGTCTGTTACTGTGGAGTCAATTACAAATACGGATGCAGGGAAAGCCGTCTTTAACATCACATGATCCAAACAGTTTAGCAACCTGGTAGGATATTGATGACCCGGTAACATTCCTAGTTCAGCAGATAGGTCCAAGTAAGCAGCACTATGTCTGTCATTGTTGTTTGGTTTAATGTCAATGTTAATATCACCTGTTAATATAATATTTTGTTTGGAGTGTAAAGGACGTATAATGCTGTCTATCGTGCTTAGAAACGTGTCTGTGTTTAGTATAGACGGCGATCTATAAATTGCCAGAATGTGAGTATCTGGTTCAAGTTTTAATAATAGGTAACTAGCTCCTATCGGTTCTGGCTCCGTAACTGAACACTTAATATATTTTTTAACGTATATAACGATACCGTCACTATGATTAAGATGCTTACTATTAGAAAATGCAATATAATTGTATAGTTGGGGTATAAGTTTGTGGTCTTTCAGCCAGCATTCAGTCAAAATTATAACGTCAATATTAATTGTGAATGTAGCCAATTGTGCTAATAAGCTATCAAAGTTTTTATGAATACTTCGAATATTTTGGGTGATTATATTAAACGAATCAACAGTGTTTAGCAAAAGTGAGTTGCACGTCGTGGTATCACAATAATAGGCTGACGCCACAGAAATATTATCTAGTTCCACTGTATTGTTATGATTTGTATCAATCATTGTAAATTTTTTTTATTATAAATTGCAAAATTATAGGTTTTAGTGTAAATAAATAGTGTCATATACCAAGATGCAACCTTTTTATTGTATAACTTATTTAACGTGATTATTCTTTGTAGCGAATGTATGTGGTTTCGGTGCGAATGTAAATTTATTTTGGTATGGGTATAAGTTTTTTTTGTGAGGCGAATTTGAGTGAGAGCTTTGTGTGAATAAATTTGTTTTGTGTAGTATGGGTGAGTATTTGTGTAGAATTTTTTAACAATATTTAGATAGGGTATTAATACAAAAATCCAAAGAAAAACGTTACAGGAATAAAACTTAAAAACGAATACTAGTCATTTTTCTTGTAGTAAATTATTCAAATCACCCTCGCTTTTTATAAGAAACTGTAGTTTTCCGTCATCTTGGCGTAAGATGTTATGAATGTTCGATTTGTCCACGTCCCCTTTACTCTTGCAAATATTCCAGACATATTCCTGGCTGTGCCGGTCATACGCCGATGTGGTTTTCCACAAAAACACACAATACATTTTACTTGCTTAACACAAACACTACTTGTAAGCAGGTCTATTCCAATAAGTTGCTTTCACAATCCAAAAATTAGTAAGTGAACGTTGTTTTGTGTTGTAAACACGAGAAAAACATGAGACCACAAGTTACCATAGAACCAGGCATTTTGAACTAATTAATGTTTTATTATTATTAATTTATTGCTGGCCATGGAAACAAAGTCCTTCAGCCGAAAACATAAAAATAAGTTTTTCTGTAAATATGGCCGCCACAAAGAGGATAGGCAATTTGAGGCGGCGTGCTTGGATTGACTCGGGATTCCTTAGAACGGGCCGATACGGGTATTTTAGTTCGAGATTCGTATAATTTCGCGTTTTAATCTTCGATTAAGGCACAATAGCACTATCCTATTCCACTTTAAACTAGATTTCACAAAATAATTGAAAGTCAAAATAAAAACGACACTTTTCCCTCCAAAAGGTCCAGAGCGAATCCCACTAATTAATGAATGGAAAAGTGTTGCCAACTAGACCAAAGCAAATATCACTATGCAGAATGGTCACAGTACAGGCAAAAGACTCCTGAATACTAAGGTAAAAATAATATTAAATTTTAAACGATTAATTCTAATTAAATACGCGCCAAAAAATACAAAATATTTTTTTTTGTCGCTAGAACTAAAAGACGCTTTTGATGTCAAATCGTCACATAAAGGGACAAAGTCGCTTAATTGGCAACTCTGCATAGAGACGCGCGCGGCGGGGGACTACGCGTCGCATATCATTGATTATTGTATATCTAAATGTTAATTTTAAAAACACAATTATGATACAGAAATAGGTTTCGCAATAATCGTCCTGTCTGGTATAAGTATCATGAGCAATTTAAAAGTAAAAGTGACGTAAATACAGGTCGGTTAATTAATTGTAATAAATAATCAAAAATAAGAAAACGAACCATGTAGGTGGTCTGCAGACCTCCAAGTATTGATTTATTTATTTTTACATTACATTTATTAAAATTTTAACTACTGAGCTCAAGTAAACAGAAATTTTAGTTTTAAATGTTGATCTCATTAAAATGAACTCTTCGTTTTAAAGTTAGTAAGTTCTTGTAGTGTAAATTAAAAATATTTCCATATGCATTGAAAACTAGACTAGTACAAAAAAAAAACGATCTCCTGATTATGCTACCAAAAACAGATAACAGGTATCAAGTGTCCATCTCTAAATCTCAAAGCGGTTATGAGTGACGTGATTGGCTACCTCAATTTACTATTTTACGTTAGGACCGGATTAAGGGTTACGAGACTATTGTAATTGGAGTACTTGACGCATGTTGTAGAAAGTGTTTACTTAATTTAGATATGTTTATTTAAGTTAGTCTTATCTTATGGCGCAGGCAATATGAGTTAAACTCCTGATACCCTCCTTTACTTTTCTTAAGTTCTTGTAGGTAGTTTATGACCACGCATAGTTTAGAAACAACATGTCGCCCGAAGATTCTATGAGAGGTGCATTTTTTCGGTAAATGTAAATATTGGGTAGTCAAACACGGAATTTAGGGATATTAATTACTCTCAAAGTTATACAATAAAATACCCGCATAATTAATCATCATTCACATGATGACCGATTAAAGAAAATGATTGATCAAAGAAAGCGACTGATGGGGTGCTGATCAACGACATAGGTCAACGACCTATTAAATTACAAAGTTTTTGCCCTAAGTACCTCCCGCTAGTTGCCTCCAAACAGCTGTGTTTTATGATGTAGGGTTGACAATACAGACTTTTCAAGGAAATATTTACCATTAAATAACTCTGAAACTATTACACTTAGAGCAAAAAGATTTTAAGTACAATTAAGTACATATTAGACGCTTCCCAGTTTTCGGCTTTGTCGGTCGTTCTGTTCCATCCTGTATACTTAAACCATAGCTAATCAACGAGTCAGCCAGTGCATAGTACACCACAAGCAACGCCCGCTTATTCAATATTTTAACTATTTGATAAAATTTACTAATAATATGTCTTAACTTAGTACAAACATAATTAATATGCGTTTTCCAATTAAACTTCCAATTTGAACTATATCAATCTACGACCAATGAATATCAAGATTTTGTAGTGTTTCAAATGTATGAGTTTTGGCGACATCAGTCCTCATAGTAATAAAGGTTTAATGGCACTTCCTTTGTTTTTTCTTCCGTGGTCAAGAACAGCTAGTTTATTTTTATTATATGAGTCAAGGCCGATTCAGCGCAAACTTGGAAATAGGTGTGACCAGGGAGCCTACCAAAACAATATTATTTTAACCTTACATAGACTTTTCGTACCATAACGCGCTTAAAGTAAGCTTAGTTGTAATGTTAAAACGTTTTATTGGCAGCTTTGTGACTATTCATTCAGTCAGTTCGTACTATGACGCGACTTTGACATTAAAGTAATATTGCTCTTATGTCAAATTTAGCAATCTTAAAATAGTTACACGGATGGAATGGAAACAATATTATTTTCAGTTTTATTGTCTTAATATTATTGATTTGTAATGATTAAAAGTTAAGTTGAACTTATGTATTTACATATTATATCTCTACAATATTTTGTTTATTTTTTATTTAATAGCACATAGGAAATAATTTCTCGTAAAATAAAAATACGCGATGTTTATTTCGTATAATTATGACAGCGCCATCTATATGCTCCTTGGCGAAACTAACAGTTGACACTAGACTATGGTTCCGAATTCAGAACGTGACTATCAAGACTCAGCTTGTTTTATTTATATTTCTTCATGAAAATGCGGAATAATAATAAAATAAGTAATTTTAATAGATTTTATTATTACATACTTTTCTTCCCAGTCCAAATTCTCTGAATGTAAATAACATTAAGTACTTAAACATTATATAACGATAAGACGATTCGGAACATCAAAAAGGAAAGAATTGGCATTATATAGTTCACATAGCGTTATCTCTTTCCTAATTTTAGTAAGAAATAGACAATATTGGGAAATCATTTGTTCTTTCTATCACTTTTACAATAATACATTACTTGGTTGACAGATTCGTCATGGTACGAATATGAGTAATATTACAATAAGCTTACTTTAAGCTTACATTGAAATAAGATTGTTTTTGGAAAGGTTATGGTGGGCCCCCAGGTCCCATGGTCACAGTTGACTGAGGTGGTACAGTCATCAACCAGTTATGTCTAATATTAATGCAAACCACCCTATTTTTTCACTATAGTTAAGAAAGTTATTAATTAACTACTTACCTTATTTTTAATTTTACATAGAAACATTCCAATTTAAGCTACATTATGTTTTACAAATTATTTTATTGAATGATTTTTTATTAAGTTAAATTGATTATTAATTGTTAATATAAATTAGAATAAATTAAATAAATTAGTATCGAAATTGTTTAATGGTATTTCAACTATGCATCGTTAGAGCAAATTGCGATAAGTTGAACACGTTAACTAATTTTAACTTTTTTTAAAAGAGAAATTTGTGCTCTCTTTTTCTATTTGAAACGGATATTTCACCATTTGTGACTTAGCCGCGGTTTTGGTTAGTGGACGGCAGCATGTGTGTTTTATGATTTCTATGCTTTTATGTTATACCCTTAGAATAATAACGCATAGAAACCTAGCCCGCACACGCTAAGTGAGGCAAATTGAAGCGCTCCCAATGGTAGGCCCAATGGGCCTACACGAGCGGGCGGGCCGTCAGTGCTCAAGGTCAACTTGCACCGCGAACAGCTCAAGAATTTTAGCTAAAAATGACGAAATGTGCGGTAAGTGAGTGTAAAAATACGTCAGACAAACATAAAATAGATACTAACATCACATTTCAAAAGGAAGTAAAGTGTTTCCATGCAATTCCATGGCATCATTATTTGTATATTTTTGTGCGTGCCGACGAGCGTAGATACAAGTTGCTTACGCCTACATGAATTTGATTTTTGCCTCACTTGTGACAGTTCGTTTGATATGAAACTATCATTCTATGCGTTATTATTCTAATGTTATACCATGTGAAGTGATTGTAAATGTTTGTGGCAGCTTGTATTTGTGCTGAATATTCATTGTATCAATGTATTAATCACAAAGAATTTAATTAATCATTTATAATCTCACAAACTACCACGTTTATATTAATCAGTTCGGTTCTACAGATATATTTACCAAAAACTGTTCCATACATTAAACCAATTCTGACATGCATTAAATAAAAGTAAATAATGCATGAAACACGCTGTGTAATGCCGAATAAAACGTGTTGAAATTATAAATTCGTGTTCCCAATATAACATACATTAGTAGTACATGAAAATTTGTACAATACATGTTTACTTTACACTACGCCTGACGAACCTTGGTGAAATTTTAATCAAATTTTTTTTATCATAGCATTTGTAGTACTTTTAATAGAGACGAAATGTCATTTAATTTGTTTGAAAACTATTCTGCCAAATCATTACTGTGACAAATGGCCAGCTCCGATTGGCCAGCGCGAATTCGAAACAATTGGTGGGTGTCGTCAATTGTTTCACTTAAAATCAACCGGTTTAACTAGAGCTTTGCTATAATGGACGAAAATTGAAAAATTGCATATTTAATATTTAATTACCGATGATATGTGGTTCCGTTTATTTTGTAATGTTTTGCCGTTTTTCCCACATCACTGAATGGAACAGGCTCCATTGTTAGAGATATTATCTTTAATACAATAAATACAGAATATTTTTGGAATGTACAGAGACGTACACGCAGGTCAATTGTTGGCGCTGTACTATTTCAGTTTTCTAATTTGTGATTTCAGCGCAAACGAGAGTTGATATTTAAAAGTAATATAAGGCCCATTTACTTGATGAGTTGCCAGTGAGTGTTGGCCCTTATTTCGTCTCTATTTTTGGTTATACTAATATATAATGTAATATAATAAATAAATAAAATATATAATATAAATTTAATTCCCTGTTAAATACACTGTTCTTTCAATGTTTATTTGTGATGGTTCATTTGTGAGTTTAATGTATGTTAACGATACATAGAGCCATTGTGTTATCAGTGCCAGTTGATGGCGAAATTGGTGCCGGTAATGGACTCTGGGGTTCAAGTAGACGTAGCCTACTTTTATTTTAGAAAATCATTTGACACAGACGACAATGATGTCCTACTCAGAAGCTAACTCAAGCGGGTTGTACACTTTGCAAGTTTTCGATTTCAACAACAAGTTTCGGTCGTGCTGAGTGACGTACTGTGACCATTGAGCGGTCAGAACAGTACGTAACACGGTCTGGAGTCAGCCAAGGAAGTAATTTAAGGTCATCGGAATGTATTTTAATAGTGAATGACCTTAACACAAAGGTAACTGTGCTCCCTGCGTCACTTTTGGATGATCTGAAGTTAGCACTTGAAATAAGGGATTGCAAGAAGCTGCAAGCGGAGATCGATTGAGCACAGTTGGAAGCGGGTTATGTAGACACGGCCTTGGAGTAATTCGGTAGACCAGGCACTATTCAACGGAATGCCTGAGCTAATGATGATTTATTAACCAAGGTTTTCGACCAGCCGTCCCACAAGTGGAAACAGAGGCTTGCCACACAATCTCCGATTCCTAAATTAACTGCTTCCGGACTGCCACGCAGAGATCCCGGGTTCGATTCCCGGGCCGAGAGAAATATTTGTATGACTTACATTTATTTCTCTCGTGAGTTTGGGTGTAATTTATGGTTGTCTATTAGTGGCGAAGCGTCCATATAACTCGATTCCCACCGGCTTGCCTAGTTTTCCACGTATTATATAAAAAACTGAGCTAAACCAGTAAAATGAAGTGAACTGGTGTCTTGTGTGCTAATAAGTGTTGTATTTAAATGCCGCCAAGGCTCCTTTTTAAAGGATAAGAAGTTTTTGCTAGGGTTTTTTGCTTCGGCTTTGCTAAGGAAAATTTTCACGCCTCGTCACTGTTGTCTATGTGTATGTCCATGGCATCTGCGACACAGGGTTCCCCCGTGCGGAGTTATGAGTGTGTGCGCGTTATTATTATGTTATTATTACGAAGATTCGGATCTTGATACGAATACGTTAAATTTTTTTGCCACTGACTCTTTGGAGTTGGCTACTGATGGCCTCGACAGCGTCACCGGACAAAAGAATATCAATATTGCTGTGAATAGTGCGTTTTATTTTTATCCAAACGTCATATAGCGGCAACGGAAAAACATTGTTTTGTGGCAACATAGGTTGTGTTAGATTTCGGTGTCACAAATTATTTTTTCGGATCTAAATCTCATATGTTTGTGTTTTGAAACAAATCAACGTTTCGGGTCTTTACAGGAGAATATAAAAAATCAAGCAGAACATTCACAGAATGCTTTAAACTTACATAAGTCCAAAAAATAAAATAAAACTGTTTAATAGTACAGCAAAAATTTATTTTCCTACATCGCACTGCTATTACAGTAGTGTTGTAACTCAAAATATGTGAAATTCGAGAGTATACTAATGCTGAACGTAAAATTTGATTCTCTACACGTCAATAACAGCGTTATTATTCTTTACATTCATTACTTATTTTATTTTCATTACTCTTTATTCAGCGTTATTATCTTACAATATTTGTAAGAAACTATTAAAGATATCTACTTAAAAAGTATTTTAAGTATAAAATATGACAAAACGTTTTGTAAGTCATTACCCAAATATAAATTTACAATATAAAATATAAATTACATAAATTTATAATATTATTATATAAATTTAAATTTAAATATAAATTGTAATAATCTTTCACGGAAAGCGAGTAATTAGGTTTTCATTAAATCTGAAAAAATACACATTTTGCGTTAGTACACTATTATATTAACAGTGCGACATGTTGAAATACAGACAAAACAAAAACTATCGATAAACAGTATTTACCACGACAGACATCATATTTAGTACAGTCAGGCGCACGTCATGCTGTACCATTTTACTTTATGTTTACACTCTACACTTTCTGTATGAAATTGCGAAGTTAAATTTTTATCAACGTATGTCTGACATTCAAGTATTTCCCACTTAGACACATTTTCTCGACGCGGAATATAATCAGCAATAAATGTAATGTTATAATATTTTGTTCCGTTAAAAATTCGTCTCTTAGCACTATCACTGTAAAGATAAGAGTACTTTTCGCCCACTTTTGCCTCGTATGTCTTCAAAGCTGCTTTGGCAGCGCTGTTCAAATCTGAGTCATCCCATAAACTAACTTCTCGCCACTTCTCATCGGAACCTTGGGCCTGAAATAAGTTTTCAAATTTTAATGTTTGAGAAAGCTTCATTGTCCTACTTGAAACAAATTAGAATGTTTCATTTATTTAAATCGAATTCTTACTCGACGTAAGGTACTCCCCGGCTGAAAAATAGTGTTAGGTACGACGTCGGAGGTTAGTGTGGATGAGACTTTAGAAAGTAACGTTATAAGAGTAGTAATCCCACGTATGACTTTAAAGCTCAACTCACACTGGCGCAGAGTCGAAGCGTCGCGACGCGTCATGTTTTTTGCCTATAGCATATTCATCTCTATCTTCTCATTTTTAAGGTACAAAATATGTGTAATGGCGTATCTTGCGAGGGCGATCGTATATACTTTATTTTTAGAGTCAATTGAATTACTTCTAATGAAATTGTGTTTACAACAATATTACATCAATTTAATTACATAATGTATTTTCATTTAATTTATTAATCATAAAAAACTTTATTTAACACAGCATTACTCGAAATAGTAACTGCGTAAGAATAATAGTTGTTATATATTGAAGTCAATGAATAATTTTTTTTTTTCACGAAAAATAGTTAATCTTAGAACACTTAGAAAAATTCCATCGATCCGGCCGGATTCGAAAAGACGTCTTCTAGCATACCGTGCCGACGCTATACCAACTAAACCACGGAACGAACCAGCGGACCTCACTAGATTTTCTATGTGCTTGCGTCGTATCTTTGTATTTGGTTTTTAACGATTTTTTAGTTGGTATACCGTCTTCCACGGTATGCTAGAAGACGTCGGGTCGAATCCGGCCGGATCGAAGGAATTTTTTCTGAGTATTCGATCTTTGTATTAATAATTATAACAAACTAGTGGAGTAATTTCACATAAAAATAATGGAACATCAATTCAATAAAATTTAAATAGTTAATCTTGTTTAACATTTTTGGAGTAATATACTAAATATGTATTAAATATTTTATTAATTGGTTTTTACGCTACACACACTTATAACTGTATGTGTATAATGTAAATATTGTAAGTATTTATTCGATATAAGAATAGGACACTGCAATAACACGATATACACGTCATAAGTATTTGCGTAGTTTATTTTATTTTCACTTCGGGACGCATAAGTCCGTTACTCACTCGGCTACGGCCCATTGAAAACCAGCGTCACAGCCTAATCTTGGTTGTGACTTTAGCTGAATGGGATCCTTTTGTAAACGCCACAGCCGCACACATGTCAGTATAGTATTATGTAACTTGTTATTTAAATGTTGTTATGCTATTTTTTTCTGTGTTATTTCTGTATTTATTTACATTAGACATTTTTGTGCCTTTTGTATATTGTGGCATTGCAATAAATGATTTCTATTCTATTCTATTCTACTTATCTGTTAGTTTAACTAAACTGCCTCCGTGGCCGAATGATTACCGTGCCGGACTGCCGGGCAGAGGTTCCAGGTTCGATTCCCGGGCCGTGTGAAGTATTTGTATGGCCTTCATTTATTTATCTCGTGAGTTCGGGTGTAATTTGTGGTTGTCTATGTGTGTGTCCATGGCACCCGCGACCCAGGGTTTCCCTAGTGCGGGGTTATATGGGTGTGTGCGTTTGTTTAGTTAATGTCTGGTCACGGTGATTTTCTACTTAAAATTTCTATTTAAAAATGTTTAACTCATTAAGTGCAAAAATCTAATTCGGCATCCGTGACATTAGATAAGGCTGCTTTCTTATTCTAATTAAGCTTATTGAATGTCAGGATATTTCACCACTTCATTTTTTGTGAAAATGCTCTACTAGTTTGTTATAATTATAAATTATAAAAATAATAAAAAATTATAAAGATCGAACATATAGAAAAAAATCTTCGATCCGGCTGGATTTGAACCAAAGTCTTCTAGCAAACCGTGCTAGACGCTATGCCAACTGGACATGCCGCTTTAAGAATTTTAATTAAATTTACTGAATGTCAGGATGCCACGGTTTACTAGATGTTGGTTCGAACCCAGTCGGATTGAAGGATTTTTTTTCTAAGTATTCGATGTTTGTGTTATTATTTACTTTATCTACACACATATTATAAACCATCTATGATGTGTTAAAAAACCGCAAATTACGACCAGCATAAAGGTAAACTGTTTTGTTAGAACAAACTTCTTATCTGTGAAAATGTTATTATTGCTTAATATTAACATCAATTTCGATTTTATTATTACATTAAAATTTCGAGCATCTCTGAAAAACTAAACAATTTGATTCGACCTCAATTCTAATATCAGTCGAGAGTTTTATTCGAAATGAAATGTCAATAGCAAAGGAATAAAACATTGACTTACAATTATATGGACGTCGGGTCCGCGCTAAAAAGTGTCCGAACTTATAGGGCGTTAAAATCGTATACAGAGCGTCATTCACGCTTTAGTCTTCGTTTGTTCGACTGACAGCGAAATTGGACAGTACTGCGATGACATTACAATTTAAATTCAACGTTTTAGCTTTTTCATATTCCTTTACATGTCACTACGTTTAAATAGGTTGACTTGGGACATTTTTTTCGTGGTTTTTGTATTAGACCCGTCGTCCATTTATTTGTAAGTCAATGGAATAAAACGTTTCATTTTGACGCATCTCACACGTTACTTGATATCGAACGATATGATAGTTGGGGCCGACTCTAGTTTGTCTATGAATAAAAAAACTACGATTGCGTGACTTGCTTAAGTTTTTTACATTATTTTACTAATAATTACTTCTAATAGCTGACAGACTTAGAAAACTAAATAAATTTTCAAATTCTGATGATGAGTTCCCACATATAAAAATTAACAAAAAATATAGGTGATGCTACAACTATCGTATCCTGAGCTCACTAAATACAATCAGCAGCAAAAGTAAATGACGGTCACTTGGACCACAAAACCTGCAATCTACAATTGCTACATGCATTCAAAGATTTCTATAGTTGAACGCCGTTAATATGTACAGATAAAGCAGTATATGTAACTGTACATAATTAGGCATTAAAACACTTGTGTGTTTGAAAACACATTCGTATTTTAATGCCTTTCGTTATATAACAGTCACATAAAGTACTTTAATTTATTTTTAATTTATTTCTCTAATAAACTCAAACCACGCACGATGTAAATGTATCATACTGTGAAGCTATTAATGAGTCGACAACATACTTATACACAGTTGTCGTCATCTTCTCCGTTCTATATGACTCACTACTAAGCATGGGTCTCCTTTAAATGAAAGCTTAGGCCATATAACGGTTGTCACTAGAACTGCGCAATTAAAACACTTCAAAATAGAATTTGTTTCCGTAATTATGTTCTCATCAAACAAATACCGTCATGTCAACTAACATTTTTTATAATTTTATCATATTTTCGACTCGATAGTCTTTTGTTTATTGTAATTCATGTAATCCTTAAGGTTATTAATAGAAAACTACACGGGAAAATTCCAGAAATTTTCCTGTGTGGTTGTAATAAATTTTTGGTAAACAACTATTTGATACATTCAAGGGACTTTTACTACCGGTTTTACTTATCCGTATACCTTATCTATGGATAAAGTCTCTAATCTATAGGTACTTTCGTACATTGCCTTATACGTTAATGAACAACGAATAGCGAGAATTTTCGTTTTCGCCACCACACCAAAGGCAATGGTCCAAAAGAAAACGCGAAAGACTGAGTGGGCGCTATAAAAGCTCCTCCCTTCTCCTTCCTTCTTTTGAGCGGCATTGCAACTGTTATGGACAGGCGTGACGCTTGCTACAAGGCACACGACTTGTTCGTCCTATCACTTGCAATCATAAAAAAAAAGAAAATAGTTAGTTCATTCATTTAAGACAGTGTCCGATTTGCATCTCTTGTCGCGAGTGCCATGAACACACACAACCACCAATTACACCAAAACTCAAGAGAGAAATAAAATTTATAATAAAAACAAATAATTTGCCAGCATCCTTGCTTCAGAACTGTAATAATGGAAATGGGTAAGGTGATATTTCTATAGGAAAATATCCTACCTACAACATTTAAAGTACTTTTCCTTCGAATTCACGAGCGTCTCTAGTCGTCGTCTGCTCCGGGGCGTGTGAGTTACCTTTTAAGTCGCAAGCAATGTCCGGACATAGTTGCAAGGCTCTGCAACATTAGCCCGGAGAGCTAGTAAAGGATGAGCTGGAAATCCTCCGGTCCCATCAGTCGCGTAGGTTTTTGGGAAATGGAGAGACGCTACGGCGTCGGAAGATAAGCGTGCCGACAGCTCCGCCACCAAAGTGGACATTTGGTAGTGGACTTTAGAGTCAATGGCTTAGCGATGGCAACCGTTGGTTGTGCAATGCACAGTGGGAAGCGAGCGTACCAACAGGTCCGGTACCTATATGGACAAAAGCGTCGGCGCTGTACGTGCACCCGGTGCAGATCACCCAAGGCACTTACCTTTTGAGAGCCGGATGAAATCTGTGCAAACGGGCTGATCTGGAGTCAGAACCTGAATGAGGAGGTCCCTGTGCGGGCTTGTTTGCTCAGGTTACGGTACCCTTGTCTTATGCCCTGAGGTTCGGTAGGGAGGGTCACACGCCCAAACTTCGAGGATTGTAGAGAACCGTGTAACTATACTGAATACTCTCGAGGAAAAGAATAATGTTGTCTTGCGTTGGGTAATAATTGGGGATAATGAGGCAGCGGATGAATTGTCAAAGGCTGGTGCTAGGGAGGCCTTCATTGATCCTAAGCCCATGATGGGTATAACACACAGCCTGGCAAAGCTCAATCTGCTGAACGACAACACACACGTTTTCCGAAACGTCTGGCTGCAGACCAAAGGTCTTGAGCATTCAAAAGGCCTAATAGCTGCCTACAGTGCTAAACATTGTAGGGAATCTCTGTCACTGGACAGGAATGGCATCAGCAGAGAGAAAACAGAGAATGTACATTCTACCACGAGGCGGATGAAACTCCTGTACATGTCCTCACTTTTACTTACATAAGTGTAAACACACAATGCGAAGAATATTAACTGAGCACTGATAAAACGTATTCTCTCCATGGTAGCTGTAGCGATGTACTTAATAAAACTAACGCCATTTTACAATCGCTATTTATACTCGTTTGGTGTCACGTGAATAAATCGATTACTAGCGTTTGCCTTCGAGTTCGAGTTACACAGCAATTACTATATAACGAACACAAATTACATTCGTGGTATGTTGAGTGCTTTATATACAGCCGGGTGACCATAAACAAAAAGAGCTCCGCGTGTCGCTTGTACACCCGGTTGTAGGTACACAAGGAGTGAGCTCTTAATGTGTCTATATATTATGTTTCAGTTTCATGCAGTCAATCTCTTTGGTTCTGTAGTATGAAAGTATAGTTTGTTGGCGTGACTGTAAGGTAATTTGTATGCATGAAACGGGACTAATAGTGTGTCGAGCGCAATTTTGAAAATATACCTAATGTTTCGCATGAAAAAAGTGGAATATTTTATAAGATTTTTATTTTAGAAAAACATTACAAACTTCTGAATAAAGAAAATGACATCATCGTGGACGTGGTATTTCGCAAGAAACTTTGTATATAGGGCCTGTTTCGCAAACCTAGTCTGTAAAGAGTGTATTTTATTTCATTATATTTATTTTATAATTAATTTAATACCATTATAATTTAATGATACAAAAATAGATTATTACAACATTTTTGACCTCTGCTAGTGGTACCACATACTTGAGCCTGATCACGAACACTACAACATGTTTGCATTTATAGTTTAAAAAAAGAAGAGTGCTGTTACCTACATTTGCGCTGCCTTCTCGCTTGTTCATTACTCGGGCATATTGTACCAAGATTCTGTGCGAAAGATATAAAAAGTCCCGATTATTTTCAGTAAATCAGATGACATTTTCAAGAGCACGTCAAGCTTGACACTTAAGACTTAAATCCAACTCTATGCCGCTTACGATAAGAACAGTCTAAAGTACAAAATGTCTAGCTTGACGTGCTCTTAACTGTACGTGATTCATTGTACAAACGAAAATAATTTGTGGAGCAAATTTTTAAAAGAAATTACGATATTTATGTTAAAAGAATTGTTATTTCGATTAGAGTTAATTTAAATTAATGTGCAATCAGTATTGTAGGGAAAATAGCAGTGGTCTAGTTTTGATAATATGTTTTGAAATTATTTCTGATGTTTTATTTGTAGTGAAATAATTTTTAAGATGTGAAACTTATTTAATTATTGTTTTGTGATATGCACTTAAATATTTCCCAATTTCAATCCGCTTTATCTACTGGTATCTGTTCCATGTATTTACTTATATATCTTTGTAGTGTATACTTTGCGCACTTAATCTCATAATTGTAAGCCTTTATTACCGTGTCAAACGCATACAAAATGTGTTGAATGGATACGGTAATAAGGAGTTACTGAATACAGTCAACAAATCACTATATTAACGAAACGGCTCAGCACTCCAGTGCTGTATTATACTATGAAACCTTTCAGACACAGTAAACGCTAGATAGAGTTACATAACTAGTATTACATAAAACGTAAACGTATACAAACGTCTTCCCACCAAAACCGCCAAACATCAACGAGGTACAGCTGTCTAAGCGGTATTGGCTATGACCAACAATAATACCAAAAGATGACAACAAATGGCAGATTACAAGCAAAACCCTTAGCATCTATTAGATAACCACTCGATTTTTTCCATCCTCTAAGCACTCGATTGTCTATAGTTACGACACAGACTATGGCATTAAGAAATATTAATTGGCTACACCGATATAAAAGTAAAATGTCATCTATAATTCAACAAAGACTGCTTCTTATAGGTGGCCTACTAAAGATTTATAAAGAAGACATCCCTCGCCTCTTGCCATCTTTGCTGCAGAAAACGAAGAAATAAAATAAATTCCAAAGCAAAGTAAAATATTCGAAAAGGTTATGCTGACTCAATTACTGTCCTATTTCGGTAGGAATCATGTTTTTCATAGTGAACAATACGGGTTTACTAGTGGTAGATCGACTAGCGGTGCGGGGGTAGCGTTACTAAAACATATCTTTGACGTAGGAAATGAAACTATTTTTCCGGATTTAAATCGCGTATATTTGTTTTTTCAAACAAACCGACGTTTCGGGCCCTTTACAGGTCCCATGGTCACGGTTGACCAGTCAGTCAACCGTGACCATGGGACCTGTATGTGTAACAATCGCGAAAACCTAAGAACTCGATATCTTTGACGCTTGGGAAAGGTCTCAGAACGCTATTGGTGTTTTCTGTGACCTCTCAAAGGCATTTGATTGAGTTGATCATATTACTCTTATTAGGATTTTTTTATTAGGATTATATTACGGTGG
Source organism: Hyposmocoma kahamanoa (assembly GCF_003589595.1). Classification (NCBI taxonomy): domain Eukaryota; kingdom Metazoa; phylum Arthropoda; class Insecta; order Lepidoptera; family Cosmopterigidae; genus Hyposmocoma; species Hyposmocoma kahamanoa. The sequence goes on from NW_020653854.1 coordinate 23,471,830, forward strand.
AAATGGCAAGGCATCAGAACTTGTCTCGTCATATCTCAACGGTAGAATTCAGAAAGTAGACATAAATGGAGTGACTTCTTGGGGTTCTCCGGGAAAATGGGTGTTCCGCAGGGCTCAATACTTGGACCTTTCTTATTTCTGATTTATATTCATGATTTGCCATTCTTTGTTAAGGACCATTGCGAAATAGTATTGTTTGCTGATGACACATCCTTGATTTTTAAAACAGACAGACATGACATTAACTATGTCCGTATTAATGATACCCTCTCTAAGGAAGTTTATTAGTTTAATGCTAACAATTTATTGCTTAATATCAAGAAGACAAAATGTGTTACATTTTAATTACCTAACGTAAAATCGACTAGTCCAAGCACAGAAACAAACGGAGAAAAATTAGACCTTCTTAATAAAGCAGTCTTCTTGGGGGTGAGCTTAGATAGTAAACTTCAATGGTTTCCACATATGTCTTCCCTGGCCAGTAGATTAAGCTCCGCTGCATACGCAGCCCGCAGAATACCTGAGCTTACCGATGTTAGTACTGCTAGACTAGTTTACTTTAGTTACTTTCATAGTATAATGTCCTACGGGATTCTCATGTGGGGTAAAGCGGCAGATATTCAAACCATATTTGTATTGCAAAAACGAGCGATTCATTCTGTGTACCGTCTAGGCTCTCGGGTTTCTCTCTATATTGACCTTAGAGATAAGTCCAAACTCATGGTACCACGATTTCGTTTAACCAAGGTAAACGACTCTTTTATAGGAAACTGTATACGTTTTTACAATAAGATTCCGGAGCATATATTAAGTTTATCATTTCCTAAGTGTAAAAACTACATTAAAAATATTTTGATCGAAAAGTCATATTACAAAATTGAATACTACGTGTTAGATAAAGATGTATGGAAAGACAACACGGCTCCAGAATCCAAACAAAACTGTACAATCAAGATGGAGGATCAGGAGACCTAAGTAAGACACAGGGTATCCTAGTTTAGGCTCCTGTCTCTCACAAAATTGAATATTGAAACTCTATACTGTTTCTATGTATCTATCTGATAAAATAAACCATATTATTATTATTTTTCACCTCACTAGCTGGCTCACTAGTGTTTTTTGCACACTAGCCTGGAAAAGGTTTTTGAAATTCGAACTTGACGATGAGCTGCGGTGCACCTAACTTTATCTTTCCGTAAAAAAAAAAAAGTGACACGTTCAACTACGCGACTTGTCGTACATTACTTATTTATGTAATATAAATCCGTTGGTATGTTCTACTCTTATTACTGTTGAGATTGAGTGAATGAATTTTAAATGTCTTTATTGAGATATAAAAGCATAAGGTAATATAGTCATAATATATAACAATAACAAAAATGAACTTATTCTAAATTTGTAATGATGTTTTATAGTTCAACTGCTTTTCTTTCATCTACCATTTTCCTCTCTATAGTGAGTTGAAAAGTTGTGTGTTTCGCTCGGCAGCAAAGTTGTTTTGCATTGAAACCCTCGCTACGCTCTGGAATCTATTTTCTAATCTTAGCCCCCTTCGCTTGCTCAGGTTTCAATACAAGCACTCGCGTCAAACAACAACTTTGCAGCCTTGCATAACAAATATATATATACCGCATTTAGCTTTGGGGTAATGCTACCGATATCAATAGAATCTTTGTCCTGCAGAAACGTGCAGTTAGGGCAATTTACAATCTGGGCCCCAAAGTATCTTTGAGAGATAAATTTAACATTCTTACACTAGCCTCACAGTACATTTATGAAAATGTAATTTATGTTAAAAGGAATTGTAATTTCTTTATGAAAAATAGTGACAGACATAACATTAATACGAGGAATAAAAATAAACTAGCTGTTCTTGATAGTCGTCTTCACAAAGTCAAAGAATCATTTAAGGGGCAATGTATACGCTTCTATGACAAGATTCCGGTTCATATACAAAATTTGCCTTTCACGAGGTTTAAAGCTATAGTGAAACAAAAACTTTATACTAAAGGTTATTATACAACTTCTGCGTACTTGGATGATAAAAAAAATTAAATATTGTAAATGTTTTTACAAAGAGCAACCCCTAGAGTTTCTTGCTCATTCTTCTCAGGGGAATCTGCCTTACGAATGAGCGGTAGAGTTTAACCATTGTGACGATTTCAAGTGTAATAATGCTTACCTACGAAATAAAGATTATATTGAATTTTTGAATAACTATTTCTACTCCTGTAGCATAATCTGTCAATTATAATGTCATAAACCATGTCTTATAGGCGCTCTTTTTAGTTCTGAATTAAAATTCTATTGTATGTATAGTACTAGCCACTGAGCTGAAAAAATTCATTAAAAAATCGTACACAGAACTTTAATGAATATTCACACGGAAATTTAATGAGTTTCAACAAATAGTGTCGTATTTTTGCTAATTAAAATATCAATTAGTGCGTAGCTATGTTGAGTGTGTTCGTTGTTATATTTAGGACACTATTCAAACGCTATATTGCATCCTAGAAGTCTTGCAACAGGGCCATTTAATCATTGTAAAAATTATTAGTTATAATTAAAATATAAGCAGTACTTGGCCAGTTCTTTCATCTCTTTAGTTTTTTGTTTTGCAGCTATTTGTTTGGCTTTCGTCTAAATATATGAAAAGTGTGTATGAAACCTTTGCCTGCCCTAATAAATGGGTTAAAATCTATTTAAAAAAATGCATTTGTTGTCATGGATTGTTAGCAAAATATACAGTAAATAATACATTGATTCTGTTTCATTATTTTATTTACTCGTAGAAAAAGTATTGTATGCAATCATTACATAATTAGGTCTTAAAATCGAGACTTCAAGATTCATTATTGAACGATTGCATAAAATACTCTTTATCGGTCTTCCGTAGATAAATTAAGGAAATAACATTAATACAACAAATAAACGATGACAGCTTCCACCTAATTTAAAGTTATTTAAAATTATTCTATCATATATATTAGTTATTAAAATTCATTGTTTAACTCAATTATTACAAGTCTTTCTCAGACATTATTATTATTGTGAACATTTTTTATTTTTTATATTGTAATGTATAACTTTATTAAAAGCACAATGCACATTTATAGAATCATTTTGAATTATAATTATATTTGTTTTTAAACAGTTTATTCATCTTATAACTTGTCTTGTAATTTTATTTAATTTTACTCTTGGTTTTAAACACTTACCTTTGTATGTTAAGTATTTGAAACCATTTACCTCCTCTTGGGCTCCAGCTTAAAACCAGCGCTGAGGCTTTGCCCAGCTTAAAACTGAGCTGGCTAACCTTTTCGGCTAATATTGTGCCTATTTTAATTTCCAATCTATTAGTTATCTTCGTTTATTTTTGTTTTTTAACAGATCCTATGTTTGTTATTATGTCCTAATGTTATTTGTGAATAGCCGAATAAATGTTTATTTCTTTCTATCTACTTTCTACTACTATACTTAATCTGTCAATTATAATTTTACACACCATATCATAAAGTCGCACTTTTTAGTTCTAAACCAAAATTCTATTGTGGTATTGGATACCGAACTGGAATATTTCAACAATTAAACGTAGCTCTTTACTCGCGAAGGTGCGCTGACAGGTTAACATCGGCTCCTATTAGAAACTTGAGTAAAAAGTAAAACGTTGAATAAATATTGTAATCATACTCAAGTCAGGACTTGAAAATCGTACTCAAGTCCTTGCCATTAGGGTCGTATATTTAGTACTTGAAATCATACTCAAGTCCTGACTTGAGCACTGAGTAGAGTTCTGGAATACGACTCTGAAAGTAATATGTTTGCAAAGTGGGAGTCTGAATATTTTGCATAAGTATTTGTGACAACTGGAACACTAATGTTTAGATGGTAAGCTATTTAGCTAAATATCTACAGAAATACAAGTTTCCTAAAAACAATTATAATTTACGTAAGGAAAAAAGAGAACTAATTAAGAAAGTGAACATTTAACTTGAATTTAAATTTTGATATAGTTTTAAATATTGTTCGTTAATGGTGCGCTAAAACAGCTTTGTTTGATTGTAAACAAATCGTGAATAATACACTGCCACATATTCGGCACATGTCACTTTTAAAACTCCTAATACAAAAATTTAAATATCAAGCAAATGTCTCGTATCTTTGGAATTATTGGCTTTTACCAAAAGATGACCTTCATTCGATATTGAGCAGCTACACAGACATCTTTCTAAGGGCGCGTTTATTTGACATTTCCGTTTTAACTTAAATGAGCAAAAACAAACATTAACTTCACGCTATTACGCCACGCTGCAAATGAATGAAATGCACCCCGCCTGTCGCGTCCCGAACGTGCGATTGAGTCTGGCTTATCTTTGGTCTACGCGACGACCGCGCGGTTGAATTGTTGCGAGGAATTTCAATGCAAATATGATTCTAGATTCGCCATTAATGTACGTGAAAGCATGGTAGCTGGACGGTTACCACATGGCGGCCGCACGAAAGCTTTCGCGTCGTGTAACTGGAGGCTAAGGAAGATACTGTATCACTATTTCATAAATAAAATGAAATAAAAAATTAACAATAAAATAATTGTCTTTTAATTTATGGAAATAACAGAAAATTAAACAGAAGATGTATAACAGAAAAAGTAAAAAACATGTAATTAAAATTCAAAATAATATTTGACATACTTTTTCCAGGCACATAGTCTGCTGAACTTCGGATGATGTGGTTGAATGTGAATCTATTACTATATTTTCCTTATTGTTCTTCTCACTAGAACTTATTTTCGCTACGAACATCAAGAAAAGAGCCTAAAAAATAGAAAAAAATACCAAAGCCATAAAAACAAATGGTGGGTTTTAGTAGTTACATTTTTTACACGAATTAATTTTTAGTTTATGTATATTACGTTCTGCGTTTCTTGATTATTTGTTACCATTAAGCTGATGGCTCTGAAGCCAATGCTTTATAAATAAATACCAAAGCACTTTAATTTATTTTACCGCCTTTTTTTAAAAAAAAAGCGGTACAGGTTGGTATTTTTAAGTTTCGCAATTACGATCACTTGGCATTTGGCTGTATGAGTTTTTTTACAGCCAACTGCCAAGTGGGTAGTACGTAGGTTTAAAAAATTAGAGAAGTGGATAGTAATGAATTTTAATACTTACTTTGCAGGCCTTGGCCGGGAAGAAGTAGCATGGTCCATAAATAACAAATTTTCCGTGTTCGTTTTTTGAAAGTAATGCAAACATTTCCGAGCATGTTTGAGAAAATGGTATGTACTTACATAAGTTTAATGACATAAAATAAAGAATATCAACTGAATAGTAATAAAACGCATTCCCTACATATTCGCTGTAACGACGTACCAATCACTAAGTCGAACAATCACTATGATTTACTTATCACTGGTATTAATCGATTAAATGCGCTATAGTCACAGCAATAATGGCTAATGTACAGGGGTTCTGCAGTGGTTACTTTTATATCTACTATGGAGGTTTACAAAAAGATCTTAAATTTTCCTCGTTATCTTAGCCAAAGGTGTTTTCTTCGGGCGCCGCAAAAAAGTGACAGTTCGAGAGAATTTGCGTTCGAGTACAATAATTAATGTTGCGTTCAGGTATAGAATGACTGTTATAGTCGGCCATCCTTTACATAACGTCCCTTCGTTTACCAGAAAAAGAAAAAAAATATTAATAAAACAAAATGAAATATATATAAAGTCATATCTATTCTATAGCTCGACAGAGAGGCTATTTCCTTCACCTCTCACAGCGATGTCGTAAGCTGCATGTCGTGACACTCCTGGGCGACGAAATCATTGCCACGCATGCCATATGTTAGCGACATCCCCACTTTATTATTCAACGAAAAGTTATTATTTATCATTATCATTATGTTATATAATACGTATGGGCGGCGATATATTTGCCACTCTTGCCCTATTAAAATACCACTTATCACTTAAAATTATTTTATTTCTTAACATATTCATTTATCAAAGAAATCACAGTAAGTTAATTAATAATAATAATAATAATAATAATAACGCTCACAATCAACATAGCCCCGCACTAGGGAAACCCTGTGTCGCGGGTGCCATGGACACACACATAGACAACCACAAATTACACCCAAACTCACGAGAGAAATAAATGTAGGCCATACAAGTATTTCTCCCGGCCCGGAAATCGAACCTGGGACCTCTGCGTGGCAGTCCGGCATGGTAACCGTTCGGCCACGGAGGCAGTTAAAATTATAAATTAGTTCGTAAGTCACAGATAATTCGGTTAATGCTACTAGATACTACCATTGACTACGTCTTGAATTAAGATACTAAATAAAACTATTAAGTGCTATTAGTTGTAGTGTGTAGACTGTAGACAAATATTATGATTAAGTATTTTCACTCCATTTGAATATCACTTTCTTCACTCGAGTAACAAGCAAACGAAAAATCATCAGAACTCATCCAAAGGAATATTTTACCTACAGACAATGTTCTCATACCTTTTCTTTTATACGTGAGGGGTGTATCTACAATAAGGAATCGGTCATTGGGGAGGATCTTTTTAATCCTGTGTGGTCCTTGACATTTTGATTCAAGTTTCTTAGATTTTCCTGACCCTACTACAATAGCTCTAATTACTCTTACTAGATCACCTTCTCTATATTTTGTAGCAGCTTTTATCAACTGTAGTGTTTATCAAAGTTCTCCTTGTTTTTCTCCTGGTTTATGTCAGTAAGGTCCTTTGCCTCCGATCTTAATCTGTTCGATGTTATTTTTACTTTCGCTGTTACCGATTTCATCAGACACATTATTCTAAATACCCTGCGAGGGGTTTGCTACTTTTCGGTCAAACAGCAACTCAGTAGGCGTCCTTTTTATGACATCAAGTATTGTCGAATTTATGCCTAGCTGCACGTCATCGTTTTTCCCGTGAGTCATGCTGCCTAATGAGGCCAGGACCGTTCGATTATATCGCTCCACCTGGCCATTGGCACGCGGTGTCGCAACTGAAGTGAGGATAATATGTTTTATTCCCCCAGATTGCATGTATATCTTAAATGTTTTGCTCGTAAAACTGGTCCCTCTGTCAGTGATGACGCGGGATGGAAATCCGAACAGGCTAAAAAAAGTCCTGAAAACTTCAATGCTGGCTTTTGACTTCGTATAAATAATATATTTTTGTGGTAATCCCAACTCTGAACTATGGAGGATTACAAGAAGATCTTCAATTTTCCTCGATACCAATCTTAGCCAAAGGTGTTTTCTTGTGGCGCCGCAAAAAAGTGACAGTTCGAGAGAAGTTACGTTCGAGTACAATAATTAATGTTGCGTTCAAGTATAGAATGACTGTTACACTACGTATTAGCAAATAAAGTAATAAAAAATATTAAGTGGTCACTCTATACAACCTCGGTGGCCAGTTTGAATTGTTTTTACCTACGCAATAGCCCCGCACTAGGGAAACTATTTATAGCGGGTGTCAGACAGAGAGAATGATTTCGAACTTAAATAGCTACATTGAATTAATTATTATTATTAAAAAAGTAACTATTAAAATAATATTAATATATCATAATTAAGAGAAACAAAAAGAATTAAACAGTGAATCCTCCAAACCTGTATAGATTGTTTATTACCCTATTTGCTAATACATATAAAAGTAGCCTGTATATTGCCTATTATTTCTGTAACCATAGCGTATTTTTAATCGATTGATCCGAGTGATACTAAACGAGTTTAAATAGAGCATGGTGATTGTTCAATTTAGTGATTAACACGTCGTTACAGCGACCATGAAGAAAATACGGTTTATTAGTACTCAGTTGATATTCTTCATTTTATCTCATTACATATATGTAAGTAAATTCCCTTTACTGTTTTGAAATCATTAGATGTAAAAAGGATTCTCTACAAGAGTGTTGTCTGTAACACATCTGAAACGACTTTGTACGATACTGTCACGCCGTCTTGAGGTTATTGGAGTCAACAATCACCTTGTATTCAATTGAAAATGAAGCTCAGAATTAGTGAAGGCGAAGCTGCAGAGCCTTGAACACCACCGCAAAGTTGCCTGCTTATCGGTATTTTACAGGGTATAGCACGGAGAGTGTGCGATGGAATTACCCTATTTAATACCGCGTTCCCCTTTCCATCAACGGGGGACTAGGCGTAGGCTTGGGTTCCACCCCTATGTTGTGGATATTCCAAAGATTCGCACGAAGTGTTACGCTTCCACATTTAAGTGGCGAACGGCTATGGAGTGGAATTCCCTGCCAGCAGACTTGTTCCCTAAACGTTATAACTTGGGCCTTTTCAAGGCGAGAGTAAAAAGGCTTTATTTAGATGTGCATGCTCCATTGTCGCCTTCATCGTCACTTTCCAGCAGGTGAGATGGAGGTCAAATGCGCACTTACATTTTATTAAAAAAATGATCTTTCTGTAACGTAATACTTTTAATTTCGTTGAATCGTTGTAGTGTTGAACGGTTGGTCAATGGAAGAGAATCAACTGTCATATTGTTTATGAAATTGTACGCGTTACCAAAGCAGATTTAGAGGTATACGAAGCTAAAATGGAAGGGAAATAATATTTAATTTCGATGGCCGCTTGTTAAATAAAGCACTTGATGAGTTGTTCATCATAACTCACTTCAAATTGGGCAATGAAGTTATATCGGTCAATAAAATGCTTGTGCACAATTTTAAAAACTTGTTTCAGACACTAAGTGTCGGTCAGTGGGAGAAAATCGGCAATCGAAATGACGCTGACGCTATACGCGTTTGTGAAGCAGCTTTAAAGGTATACAAGTTTGGTAAAAAGGAAAAGTACATATTTTCTTTTATAGTTGAGGCTAAGAAACAAACCGTAAATGGGGTAAACTATAATGTAACATTTAATGTCGATTACGTTCCGGTACGAATAATCCGTTCAAAATACTATTCTCTTTTTTGCTCCACATTAGTACATCAAAATCCAAAATCTGAACTTAAAGTGAAAAGTGTAGATTGTAGTGAGATAGTCAGTACAATACAGGTGTTAACTTAACCAAACTGAACTAAAAATTATGTCCACCATTATGGACATTATTTTCAATAGATAAGTATATTACTTAGTCTAAATTTCAACATACAATTCACAAATATATATATTTTTATTTAACAAATAAAAACATTTTCATTTAATAACCTTGCCATCTTGTTTTCAGTTTTCTTTTACACTAGAAGTATGCTGAATATGTTGAGTGACATTTCCTTGTTCTATATTTCTTAGTTTTCATCTAAGACCTGGGCATCTACTCTTGTTCTCCGACACGCGTCCGAAACAATTACTGTCAATTAAGTAATACTGAATGAATGAAAAGACGCACGATGATAATCTCAGTACAGAGTACTAAATAACGGACCTCAAAAGTACGTGGAATTACAAGGAAATCGGTTACCGGAAAGTGCGCAAACCCGAATTCACCCCTTAGTTCGCCACTATACGAAACTTGACACAGGAGGCGTTTCTCTCTCAATATAATCAAAGTATATTGAGAGAGAAAAACGCCTTGAATTGGAGAATAGCAAAATCAACCATTAAAATAATTGCTCCTTATAATAAAATTTAGGCACTATTTATAAAAATGAATTTTCATGCGCGAACAGCCACCCTTAGAGGTGGATGATTTTCTTCAAAATTAAATGGGACCACTATGTACCCTCTTTTCAACAAAAAAAAGAATCATCAAAATCTATTCACAAAAGACGGAGTTATCGCGTAACATACAAAAAAAATACAGTTGAATTGAGAACCTACTCCTTTTTTTGAAGTCGGTCAAAAATGAAGCTTCGTACTTGACATTGTATTTTGATTTGATCGCGTATTCATAACACGCTCTAAACGACTTTAGACCTTGTTATCAGATCTTCACGAAGCCTGTTTCCGATTCGGTCTAAATATTAGTGCGGCCAAATCTCAAGTTATGGCATGGTGTCAATACTGCGATTGAGATATTTCTTGCAGCTGAAGCAGGTGGAGAAGTTTAAGTACTTAGGCAGCACTATCACATCAATGTGCGACCTTGATTTCGGAAGAAACCACCGTATCGCATTAGCAATGGCAGCTTTCGGAAACCATATGCAAGTAGAAACCTGAAGAAGTAAGCATTTGAAGCTCTGAGTAACACTGTAAATGCCATGGTCAGACGTGTCGCATAACACCAGGCGAACGACTTGTTGGTCACGTAACTTTAATATCATTAAAAAAATAAAAAATGGGTGCGGTAAAAATATCCATAACAACATACGTTATTTTGTAGTTTAGACAGGCTAAACTACCACCTGCAATGTACTTACCTCATTACAATCTACATTTGCCATTTTAAGTTAAGATATTGGTTTATGATATAGGAATTATTGGATTGGGTAACACAAAAATAATAAATAGCATTTTAAACCCGTTCATGTCAGTAACCGCGTTTACCGTAAAATTAAATATTACAATGACAGTACGGGGTACCCCGTTTCGCTACATGGATCTCAAAAAACCAACTACGAGCTTTACAGTGCGATTTCCAAATGCTTTCTGTGTAATTGCCGCCTACTGCATTTCCGTAGAGTAGTATCAACAACTTACTGACAAATTTAATCATTTACATACATTGAACATTTTATATTTGCAACAAAGCACTACGACAAGAAAAGTACTAACATTTTTGAGTGCGGTACTAATTAATTACTGTCCATGAAAGGGTTAATTCGAGAATTCGTATCTGTGCCTCTACCATGAGTTTACTGTGATTGTTGTCGGTAACGACTGCGTAAATAACTTCACAATTTTACATGGCTAATTATACAGCACCCCTATCGATCACAAGAAATACATAAGCTCACGCCCTCGTCCCACAGGATGAGTAGACTAAGATCACGGTCAAAGTCAAATAATCTTTTATTCCATAGGTAACATTTTTACACTTGAAAACGTCATTTTATGAGCTACTGCTCGTTCACAGTGCCGACTTCTCTGAGAAGAACGAGCAAGAAACTCTAGGG